>NC_045429.1:61704698-62304698 GCF_902635505.1 Sarcophilus harrisii
TCCTGCCACCACTCTGGGGAAAATTTACAAATTAAACTGAACCAAAAACTGATCCACCCCAACAACAAAGGAATTCCTTTAAGTATTATTGCAAAATTTGGCTGTTCTTTTAGGTCTTTCCTCTTTAGCCTGTATACTAATTTTCCAGGTGTTAAAAGATATGAATCATTTGTTCCAAATCAGGTTCACATAAATCTCCTTTAGACTCCCTTCACAATGCCCTGCTTTAGACTACTTAAGGATAATTACAGATTCCAAAGCAAAGCGAATATATTAGCATTTAGTCACTTGTCCTTTTTACTGTTTCTTAAATGGTTGATACTCTGGCTGTTATTATTAAACATCTTGTAAAAGTATCACATTTCATATGTGCAAGGAGCTTCATAATCTTTTTTTTTTTTTTTTTTAATTATTATTCTTTATCATGCAGAAACCTCCACATGGTTATACCAGTCCAGGCTGTTCTGTGATTGCTTCTGGGCATTCTTGATCTTGTCAATGGGCCTTTGCATTGGTGGAATACTTGAATCTGATTGGGTGAAGGAAGTTGCCTTCAAAAGTTTATTAACAGAGTGAAAAACAGGTAACCACAACTTAGGAAAAGATGTGGCCAGAATAGAATGATTTCCTTCCAGGATGGACAAATGTCCATGATGTGCAACCCACTGGCAGTTTCCAGATATGCTAATTTATTATGTTTCTTCCTCCCCTTCTTTCTCAGAGTGTAAGAAGTGTGAAAATTGGGAAATTCTCAAACGTTTCTGAGAGGCACATCCTTGAATTTATGTTACTTCCAGGGAAGAACAAGCTTGAGGAAGAGTGATTATTCCTTTAAGTGAGTTGATTACAACTTAGTAGATGATTGCAAATCACCCCAGTTGGCCCTCCTTTTCAGGAAGTTAGACTAGGCTGCTGTTACTTAGCATATCTTGGTTTCAGCTTAATAGCCCTCCCACGAAATTTTGTCTCAACCTAGTGGCTGTTATCTTTTTGTGTGATGATATTTATCATTGCAACTTGTCAGTTTGCAAGTACTTTAGGGAGAGATGACCCTTTACATTTTTAATAGTTATATATAGTTTATATATAGTTATATATAGTTTAATAGTAACAGTATGAAATTATGAAAACATGTCCAATCATTTTTATTTTCCCCAAAAAAACCCAAAAATGTTCCACAGATTTCTTATTCCTTCTTTTTTTTTAGATCTTCTTGTCCTTATATATCTTTTTATTTTTTAATTGAAGCTTTTTATTTTCAAAACATATACAAGGATAATTTTTCAACATTGACCCTTGCAAAAACGTGTTCCAATTTTCCCCTCTTTCCCCTCACCCCCTTCCCTAGAGAGCAAGTTATCCAATATGTTAATCATGGTAAAAATATATATGTAAATCGAATACACAGTCTTCTGTCAGGCATTTTAAATCTTTCCATGTCTCCAAGCCCACCTTCCTAGACTTTTTATATACATGACTCCTCTTTCAGTTTCCATCAATTTGGATGGATTGGTCCATAAGTTTTTTTTTTTTTTTAATTGTTTTTAGTAAAACACTATGACTTTATTTTTAGTTTTAATTAAGACCTGGGATGTTTGTAACAATGAATAACGTATAGGTGCTCTGACTACGCATTTGGTGATTTAAATCATGGAATTTAAATAATTTAGTTCAATGCATTTTAACATATTCTTTAAATATGCACTGAATACCAGTCTACATAAGTTTTGATTTCCCATCCCTGCCTTGGCCTAGGCTGTGCTTCCTGGATGGAATATAAACCTTTCTCATCTCTGCCACTTATGTGTTTTAGCTCCCTTGAAAACTTTGTCCAAGTACCACTTCCCACATATAACTCTTCTTCATGCCTTCAGTTGTTAAAAGTCCCCCAGTTATTTGGCATCTACTTTATAAATGTAACAGGGTAATCTGATAGCATGTTTTTAGTTCAAATCCTTATTAGTCCAACTAAAAATCTCAAGAAATAATCTTTTCTCAAGCTTAAAACCCTTTGTAGACCTTTTTTTTTTTTTTTTTTTTTTTTTTTTTTTAGGAAAGTGGGTAGATCAAAGGCTGTGATCCCTGGAAATGATCAATGGTGTTAACCAACCTTAACCCTGTCTCGATAAGATCATTAACTCTCCAACCTTTGAAGTGATTGATGCTATGACCCACCTAGGGGCCCGTATTCTCTTTTTACATTCAAGGTAAAGATATCAATCTCAGGGAAGAAAAGTCTTTTAAATCTTAGTGGGGGGAGGGGATTGAGGAAGAGGAGGGGACAAGTGAAGTAAAAAATCCAGTAGTTTCTGTGACTTTAGTAGATTTAGTGACAATTGCTCGGGAATAGCAACTTCAAACTGTATTTTAACATATAGTAACCTTTTTCCTTGATCAGGTTCCTAGAGAGCTCTGAGAACATGGGTAGACAGGGCCAATATGGACATTTCTTACTTGAGGCTACAAATGTTTGGATTTAGAATAATGTTACATTGAGTAAAATTGTGACTAGCAGATGTGCTGTAATGCAGAGTACAGTATTAATATATTTTTTTCTTTCTCCCTTTGCTGATCTTTTGGACTAAAGTTTTTTCCCTTTGTATCTCCTTCTAATGGGCCATATATTTTAATTTCTTGCTAAGTGACCTCCGTTGCGTATATATTTTATATTTACTTGTATGTGTACATTTTGTATTTATTTGTATGTTTCCCTCCCCTTTTCCTAGAAGTTAAGCTCTTCAGGAGAAAGACCGCTTCATTTTTGTCCTTGTATAGTTGCTAGCACGGGGTCTGACATATAGAAGATACTTAATAAATGTTTGTTGATTAATGGATCCGAGGGTAGATTTTTATGGGGACAAACAGAGAAGAAAGCATGAAAGATATTTGGACCGTGGAAAATCCAGAGTTCTGGATGTTGTGAAGAGGAGCTAACTTTCCTGTGAGCCACTCATGGTTCAATGAGTTCTGTGACCAAAGGTATCCTTCCCTTGCTGGCTTCCCACCTTGTGTCCTGCTCCAGACTCAGGCTATTCAGATGCATGACTGCTCATATAGCCTGGATGGGATGGTGATCAGCAACTCATTTTCTTTTGGAGGATAACTGTTAGACCTTAGCCTCTTCCTTATCACTGCATCCTGAAGTCTTTCAGACATCCCCCTTTTGGTCTGCCTCTATACCCTCCAGACCGCCAGCATTGTTGCCTGACCTACTCATGTAACCTAAAGACTCCTGGGACTTGATGTTGAAGCTGTCAGCGGCACCCTTAAGACCTCTGTCTCTTAAGGACAGCTAGATGGTGCAGTGGATGGAGCACCTGAGTTCAAATCCTGCCTCAGACACTTAATACTTCCTAGCCATGTAACCCTGAGCAAGTCATTTAACTCTAATTGCTTTGAAAAAGAAAGAAAGAAAGAAAGGAAAAAGAAAGAAAGAAAGAAAGAAAGAAAGAAAGAAAGAAAGAAAGAAAGAAAGAAAGAAAGAAAGAAAGAAAGAAAGGAAAAAGAAAGAAGAAAGAAAGAAAGAAAGAAGAAAGAAAGAAAGAAAGAAAGAAAGAAAGAAAGAAAGAAAAAAGAAAGAAAGAAAAAAGAAAGAAAGAAAGAAAGAAAGAAAGAAAGAAAGAAAGAAAGAAAGAAAGAAAGAAAGAAAGAAAAAGAAAAAAGACTTTTGGGACTTTCCATCTGGCACAAAGCTGAAATTTCTCTCAACTAGAGCGTGAACCTCTTGAGAGTAAGCACAACATTCATTTTTCTATTTGTATTCTGAGTACTTAACATAGAACTTGGCACATAGGTATCACTTAAATGCTTTTTTGTTCATTCATTCATCTTGACCCAGGAGGCCATGGACTAGGGAGTCTGGCTTGTTCCCAGTACGACATACCTGGCTACTGCAATATTCTCTCTAAAATGTAATGTTTTCCTTTCAGTTCAGTAATCACCACACGAGTAAGCCAGGAATTAAAGTCCAAATTCTTTATTGTCTCTTTCTAAGTCTTGTCTCCTTTCCTGCGGCCCAGTTAATTCTGCTCCAGATACTTTATTATCTCCTTCCTGGGGCTGGGCAGCTTTCTGGAGAGCCTTTCAGTCTGGCCTTGGTTCCAAGAGCTTGAGCTCCCGCCTGCCTTCTCTGGCTCCTGAATCTCCCCAACTGAATCCTGGCTGAGGCTTCTAGCTTATATATGCTCTCTTATCAAAGGGGTGAATCTTGTAGAACTGTAGTAAGTACTAAGTACATGTACTGAACTAGAGAACTGTTAAGCACCAGGTTAACTATTGTCTATCAATTCCCCTGACTTAGCATCTTGTTTCAAGTTCTGTCCCATAACAGGCTACCATCAATTACTCTTTTTCTCCCCCTAATCCCCATCCCTCCAAGAAGGTGGTAAAAGAAATAATAGTCCTTTCTTCCTTGACCTTGAGATATAGTCAGAATATATGGTGTCAACTTTGGGCAGCAGATCACTGCCTGGGAGAGGGACCTGGCTACTGTCAGGATGAGCAGGACGAATTGCCGCAAATGTTGGGACAGTGGCATTTTGTGGTCCTGGGGCAGCTAGGACAATGAATGCTTCAGTTTGTGCTCTTCCCTGTATAATAGATTCCCAGACTTTTCTTGCTTCCTATTTGTTGCTATTGATGTTCAATTGTGTCCAAGCTTGCCATTTCCTTCTGAGCGTGATTCCATTTTAGAAAGGAGGAACTAAGGCAAATACAAGTCACACGTTTAGTAACTGTATAAGGTTTGTATTTAAAATCAGATCTTTCTGAGTCTAAGCTCAGTGATCTCTCCATATGCTATCTAGTTGCCCTTTCTTTTTCCTCTGCTCCTTCTTAATTCTCTTCTTCCAACCTCTTCTTGGGATGTCAGATATGTATAACTGTTGAAACAGTTAACTATTGAAACATATAAATATGTATTGAAATATAACTATTGAAAGCAATTTGATTATGGAAATCTTCCCCCAGTGCTCACCATAGATAAGGAGAATGGAGAAGTTGAAAGAATGATTTTTCTTTCATTTATTTTATTTTATTTTTTCCTAAAAGAGACCATGTTTTAGGAACATGAAGTTCCTAAGTCTGTGCCCAGTCTCAACCCTGTTAGGAAGTAAATAGAAGAATTTTTTATATTGATAGTGATTTTTACCCCTCAGACAGCTTTCCTCCCAAGGCCAATTCACTTTCAAAGGCCCAGCTAATAAGGTGAATTGGAACAGAATCTTTTTGGGGTCTGTGTGAGTATTTTATTATTATTATTATTATAACCTTGACAAACAAGAGTAAACAAAAATATTTCCAGATAAAAAGATCAGAAGAGAATCGTACAGCAAACAGTGAATCTCACTATTATGTACAACTTTTTTGGGTAATTTTTGTAATTATTTTTACAATTATATTTTTAATTATTTATACAATTACATTTTATAATTATCTATACAATTTATAATTATTTTTACAATTACATTTATAATTTTTGTAATTATATAACAATTTCGGCTCAAGTTTCAAAGCTATCCTGCTTGTGTCTCCCTCTAACATCCTTCTATTCTCATCTCTGCATGTTTTAAAATGTTTCACTGATATCTTTCTTTTCTTCCCGACATCACTATCTATCCCTCCCTCTCTCCTTCTAATTTAATTCCAACCACCCCTTCTCTAAAAGCCTTTCCTTAAAATAAATACTCAAATAAGAACAAAATCAGCATATTGGCCATATCTACAAATGTATGTCTCATTTGCACCTGTGATCATTATCTGTCTGGTGAGAGGTAGAAAAACATGTTTCAATATAAGTGCTCTGGAGACAAGATTAGTAATTTCATTGATCAGAATTCCTAAGTCTTACAAAGTTTTTTTTGTTTTGTTTTTGTTTTGTTTTTTATACTGTTATTCTTCTCATAATAATTGTCATTTGTTCTTTTCACTTGATTCTAGATAGTTTATAACTATCAGAGATCAGGATTCTCTGAAATTTTTCATCTTTTCTTATGGCATAATGTTATCCCATATATCACAATTTATTCTAATATTCTCCAATTTTCTAAGGGATAGTCTAAGATGCTCCCCTTGGATTCCAGATTCCTTCCCCCCGCCCCTTAATTGCCCCCTTCAGGAATAGGAAATTTGTTTTGTTTCTAACTATTCCCTATTCAGCAGTATTCTCCCTAGCTACACTTGTTTTCTTGTTGTGTTAGATATATTTCTACACCAACCTTTGTTTGTATGTTCAACCCACATACATCTTTGTCTTTTTCAGATAAGAGATTTATTTGGTGCCCACTTCTTTCACCTCTTCTTCCTTAATAATATTCCCTTCTCTTCACCCCAATGATGAGAAATCATATAGCTTCTGTTCAAAATAACTTTGCCATTCTAGGCAACTCGACTTTTGTCAGTTTATAGCACCTGGAATTCTCAGAAATTATTATTTCTTTTTTTTTAATAGCCTTTTATTTACAGGATTTATACATGGGTAACTTTACAGCATTAACAATTGCCAAACCTCTTGTTCCAATTTTTCACCTCTTACCCCCCCCCCACCCCCTCCCCTAGATGGCAGGATGACCAGTAGATGTTAAATATATTAAAATATAACTTAGATACACAATAAGTATACATGACCAAAACATTATTTTGCTGTACAAAAAGAATCAGACTCTGAATTATTGTACAATTAGCTTGTGAAGGAAATCAAAAATGCATGTGTGCATAAATATAGGGATTGGGAATTTAATGTAATGGTTTTTAGTCATCTCCCAGAGTTGAAATTATTATTTCTTATGACACAATTATATGCTATAATAATTGGCACTAATATTCCATTCTATTCATATTCCATAATTTCTTAAGCCATTAATTATCTAAGAGGCAATCTAAAGCAATTTCTTTAGATTGCAGTTTTTTTTCTCTTTTTTTCATACCTCCCCCTACCTTCCTCTGCTTTTTGTTTTCCCTTCAGTTTGTATTTTAAAATTTCTATTCAGCTCTGATCTTTTCATCAAAAATATTTCAAAGTCCTCTGTTCTATTAAAAATATTTTTCTTCCTATAGGTTTTTGCTCTTCAGGATAAGTTATTTTTGATTATAAGCCTGTATCTTTTGTCTTCTGCAATATTTTCTTCCAACATTTTTTCTCATTTAAATTAGAAGCTTCCAGATCTTGTGTGATCCTAACTATAGTTCCTTGTGTTTATTGTTGCTGTTGGATTTTTTCCCCCAGAATACTTGAAGTATTTTTTCTTTGCTGTAGGAACTTTGGCTTTTGATTAGGACATTCCTACAGCTTTTCTTCTTGGGATTCCTTTCAAGAAGTGATTAATATAATGTTTCTGTATTTACTTTGCCTTCTAGTTCTAAAAGAGATGGATAGTTTTCATTTATGATTTCTTAAAATATAGTGTCTAGGTTTTTTAAGAAATCATGGTTTGGGGGCAGCTAGGTGGCTCAATGGATAGCGCACCAGCCCTGAAGTCAGGAGGACTTGAATTCAAATTTGATCTCAGACACTTAACTCTTCCTAGCTGTGTGACCCTGGACAAGTCATTTAACCCAAATTGCCTCAGGGAAAAAAAAAGAAAAGAAAAGAAAGAAAAAAAATCATGGTTTTCAAGGAAGCTACTGATTCTTGAATAATTTCTCCTTGGTTAGTTTTCCAAATCAGTTTTTGATATCATACATTTTGGTCAAATCATTTAACCTCTATTTATCTCAATTTGCTAATAAAATGGGTATAATATAGTGTTACATGATGGCACATACCTGTAGTCCTATCTATTCAGAAGGATGAGGCTCGAGGATCACCTGAACATAGTTGTTCTGTGTTCTGTGTGCCATGATAGTTGGGTGTCTGCAACAAGATTGGCAATATAATGACTCTCTGGGAAGAGGGTCCACCAGGTTGCCTAAGAAAGAATGAATCCACTTAGGTCAGAAGTGAAGTGGGTCAAAACTCCCATGCTTATTGTAGTGGGATCATGTCTTTTAAGCACTGTGGTTCATTCTTGGCAAGATAATGAAACATGGTCTCTTTTAGAAAAAAAAATCAAATAAAATAAATGAATTGGGAATAATGATAGTGCCTACCTCCCAGAGTTATTCTCAGTATTGAGGGGGAGAGAGAGAAAGAGAAACAGACAGAGACAGAAACAGAGAGATAGAGAGAGACGGAGAGACAGAGAGAGACAGAGGGGAGAGAGAGAGAGAGAGAGAGAGAGAGAGAGAGAGAGAGAGAGTAGTGAGTCCTAAGAAGATCATTTTTTTGAGCTTTCCGGTTTGTACTATGTGTACTCCAAACATGCTTTCTGGCAATATAGTATTACTATCACACTTTGGTCTTTGACCAGAATTAGACTAAGAGCTCATCCATAAAGAATTCATGTAAGGAATTTGAGATTAAAAAAAAAAATCCCTTATTATACATAGATGAGATATGGGGGGATTAAAAGTCCAGAGGTCTTGTAAGTGATATCATATAACTCAAATATTATATTGACAACAATGTATTTTGGTCCACTAAAAAAAAAAAGTGTAAGAATATTTTGCATATTCTGGATTTTTAAGTAAAAATTCCTTTTAAACTGTATCTGTTATGAGACTTTAAGTCATCCCTTTGAAGAAATATGAGAACAATGTTTACTTAGGCCTGTATTTAAATTAGGATCTATTTTTCAGACAGACCAGATTCTCCAAAGATGAAAGAGGGCAAGCCTAGGGATGAAATAGATCTGATCTGGGCTTCTTCTCTTAAGACTAGCATAGGGAACAATGATAAAAAACCTTGGATCTAGTACTTATTTGGCCATTAAGTAGTTGCAAGCCTTTAAGAATTTATTTTTCCTGGCTTTAGTTTCCTCACATATAAATTACCAGGATTAGAGAAATAATCTCTGAGTTTTCTTCTAGTTCACATATTCTGTAATTATCCATGTGTGAATATGAATCCAAGCTGAGAAATAATAAAAGATAAGGGAAATATTGGCTTTTGACTTGCTAAAAGAAAAACAGAAATTGTAGAGTTTCATTGATTTAGAATTGTTACGCTTCTTGAAGGCCTTGTAGACTAATTCCTTCCTGTTACAGATAAGAAGATAAAGTGATTTGCCACACATGATTACTCAGATTTCCCTTAAGTCTAGAAGGGAGAAATCAGTTTGCCATTGCCAGAATCAATCAATTAAGCAACTCCTATTATATACTTAGCATTACATAAAGTTCTAAACACATATGGCATGTTCTTTTACTCCCAATACCCATATAATTTAGTTGAATTGACAAAATTAAGACATGTACACATACACACACACACACAAACACACACACACACACAACAAACTATAGAGCAGTATATAGTCAAGGGCTAAGTTGTATATCCTTAGCTCCTAATATGGTATCTTGAACAGAGTAGTATTTTATAAATATTTGTTGAGCTGAATTGAATTGGCTCTAAATACTATTTATAAAAGGAAGACATTGTTATGAGTTGGAGTAGTCACACTATTTGTGTGACCCTGGGCATATCACTAAACTGTGACTCAGTTTGCCTGTTTGCCTTGGTTTCCTCATATGTAAGATGAGCTGGAGAAGGAAATGGCAAATCAAATTTTTGCCAAGAAAACCCCAAATAGGGTCATGAAATGAGATATGATTGAAAATGACTGAATAACAAGTTATTGAGTATCTTTGTACAAATGGATCTTCTCTTGATTTTCGTACCCTATGATCCAAGGCCCCTTTCTCACAAAGAGGTCCAATTTTGGATTTACACAAAGTCCAGCTTCTTCTGGGAAATGGATTGAGCCCATGAGTTTTCTTACCTTCCCTAGTTCCTTATCAACTCATCTGGAATAAAACTCTGGGAAAAAATTTTAAAACAAAACTCAGGGTTGGCTCCTGTCTAGTATCTCTCCAAACAGAATTAATAGAATTTCTTTTCTGAGAATATACTCAAATGTATAACATAGGTATTGAGTATAGGTCAGCTATTTAATTTCTTTTACTATAAAAGAAATGATTAAAATATAAAGGGTCACATGAATAAATGCTAAAAACAGAAAACAGTAACCCATCATGTATATTATACTCTCCATCAATTATTTATTTAATTTTAAAAAGCATTTAAATAATTTAAATTTATTAATTAATTTAATTAATTAATTAAACTGTGATTCTGCAGATGTACTTTTATCTTAGACTTTACTATCAGAGCAAGTCACAAAGTCCATTTCTCTTGTCCAGCCAGACAAGAGTTTGTCTTTAGTCCCCCAGTTTCAGGATGATCCTGTTGATGGTCCTGTTCTGTTCTGTGAATGGTGTAGTTTCAGGAAGTTCCTCCCAAAGGGAAGTCAGCACCAATTTGGAAACTTAAATCTCTCACACTCAAAGGGTCACTACCAAGGCAAGATCATTGGTTGCTGATCACAGACCTGTACTTAAAGAAGAAATATATATGAAGAAAAAGGCAATCACCAACTCGGGCTCAACCAGACAAGTTTGCATTCTTACTGCCATATATTTGAGCTGGATGTTGCCATTTCTGTTGCTTCCACCCATGGAAGGAAGAACTGGAAGGGTTAATCTCCAAGTGACATGCCCCCCCAAAGGGGTGTAGATTATTTGTAGTTATCTTTCATAATCTACTGAATGGACAAAATCCTGGTTACAGGGACCAAGGATCAATTAATAATAGATTCCACATATTCCAGAAAAAGGAGCCAGTGTCCAGTTATATGAGAAGTATCCCCGTCCAACTTTGATATACTATTAATACCCTCAGTGGAATATAATCACAGTAGTGGAATCTCTGACTTGAAGGGTATGCTTAATTTGGTAACTTTGTTGCATAATTCCAAATTGGTTTCCAGAAGACTTGAACTAGTTTACAACTTGAGTAGCCTGGAGTCAGTATATCTGTTTTCCCACAGGACCTCCAACAATGATTTTTATTTTCCACTGATTTTATTTGTGCAAAACCCTTTATATTTTATGTAATTGAGATCATTTAAGTTGTCTTTTAAGATGTTCCTGATTTATGATCTCTTCTACTCCAGTCTGATTATCTATTTTTCCCCTATTTATAGCTGTTTAAGATTTATTCTCTTAGTTTATAGAGAGTAAGAAAGATAGACAGGAAGGAAGGAAGGAAGGGGGAAGAAGGAAAGAAAGAAGGGAGGAAAGAGTGTGGCTTTTAGCATTTGAGTCATTTATCCATTTGGAATTTACTGGGTTATAAGGTGTAAGACGGATTCAAAGCTATTTTTCACCAAGCTGTTTTGCAGTCTTTTCAAACAGTTCTCATTAAAGAGTTCCTTCTTTACACAATAGTTGGTGTTTTGGGGTTTATTGATCACTTGACCATTAAGCCCATTTGTTTCTAGGTCTTACTTACTTACTTACAGTCTATCCCCCTGATCTGGATGAACCAAATGGTTAGTATTGGGGATCAGTAGAATATAGGGAAGAATAGGTAAGGTGAAAGTTTGGCCAGAGTTAGATTTGAGGGAGCTAAAGTGGATTTTTAAGTAGAGGAATGATATGATGAAAGAAATGTTAAGGAAAATTAATCTGCCAAAAGAAAAATGACCAGGACTGAGTGATTGACTTAACATATAAGGAATGAAAGAAAGAGTTTGGTCAAAAATTACTCCTCCATGGGAACAGCAAGTTGATATAGTAGATAGAGCACCAGACCTGAAGTCAGGAGGACCTGAGTTCAAATTTGACCTCAGACACTTAATACTTTCTAGCTGTGTGACCCTGGGCAAGTCACTTAACCCCAATTGCCTCAGGCTAAAAAAAATTACTCCTCCCTTCCAAGCCATACTTGAACCCTATCTTAGTGTTTTATGGCTAGGTATAAAGATCCAGTCTCAGTCTTCTTCATTCTGACCATACTACCTTTTCAAATTACCGAGATATTGTGGCTGGGAATGGCATCACTGTGTGATAATTCAATTTAATAATAATTCACCAAACATTTATTAAATACCTACTATGTGCAAAGCCTCTATCTAGGGAACAAGTATAAGAAAAAAAAAACAGGTCCTGCTAGTTTCAGTTCTATTGTGAGCATCACACACACACACACACACACACACACACACACACACACACAAAATAGTGAATGAAGAGCTGGATTTGGAATCAGAGAGACCTGGGTTAAAATACATCCCTTAGTCATTTGCTTGCTTTCTGTCTCTGGGAATACCACCTACCCTTTTTGTGCCGCAGTTGCCTCATACCAAATGGGAGAGTAAGACTTGCTAGTCTCCTTTCTCTCTAAATTTATGATCTCAGGATGCCAAATAAATATGAAACAATTTGAGGATGGGATAACATTAAAAATTGGGTGATCAGGAAAGACTTCATGGAGGAGGTGGCACCCAAGTTGAACCCTGAAGCTCAATCAGAATTCTGAGAAAATGTTATTCTTCTCCTCCACTCCCCCTCTTTCGTCCCCCCACCCCAGCATTTACTTTACCCACTGGTTGGAGCTTTTCTCCATCTTTTTCTTTACTTTTTCTAAGTTGTCTCTTCTTCTACCTCATCTTGTTCCATACCGGGAAGATGAGAAGAGCAAAAATCAAGCAAAAAATTGAATTCTTTTTCACTAGATTGTTAATAGAAGTATGGCACAAAACTTAATCTCTGTATTAGAAGCAACTGATGGTGTACATTGCACAGGGCCTGGAGTCAGGGAGATCTGAGTTCAAATTCTGCCTCAAACACTGGTAAAGTTATTTGATCTCTTTTTGCCTCGATTTCCTCAGCTGTAAAATGAGAATGATGACACTTAACCTTTCAAGATTATTGTGAGGATCAAATGAGATAATCATGGTAAAAATCTTTAACAGTGTCTGGCACACAGTAGGCATTATACCTCCCCTGCAACTTAAAACTGGTATTGAGTCTCAAATTTGGATAACCGACTGTAAGAAAAAATATTGACATTCTTTTGTATTTTTTTATTTTTCTACAATTTCCTCAAAACCCTTTGGTGTGATCTTTTTCCTTCTAATATTCCTTGATCCTTTGTTAAACAGTAATCATAATAACTTGAAATTAACTCCTTACCTTTTATGTAGTAAGATACCCACATTTCTTTACAATGCGTGTGTTAATTTATGCAGGCACATAGCATGTTAACTCAGTGCCTTTCATCTGAGGCTCTTAAAACATATAGTAAACATTAATTAATTCTTACGACATCCCTGGGAACTATAATTTTTACATGGTATGTAGCAGATGAATCATCTAAACTAACACCCAAACACCACCTTGGTGGAGAAGGGGAGACAAACTTGGCAGCCACTTAATAACATAGAAGAACACTCACCAAACAATTTAGGGCCGGAAAAACAGCCTGACGCCTTATCTAACTCAAACCGCCACTGGAGTTTCAGGTGAGCAAAGTATAATTATCCAAGCAATGACTAACTTAGCATTCTATTGACACCTGCACTCTTACAACCAACCACCACCAATAATGGGGTTTTGAGATAGATTAATAACTACAACTTCAGTCTTCTACATCACCCACAAGCTGAATAATGATCATTGTTTCTAACTATGACTTTGATTTGAGATTGACTCAGAGAAAATAGACTAAATCAACAGCACTCAGTCCTTCCCAACTATCCCTTGGGTGTCTCATTCTTATATCTAGAGCAAGCCCAGACCTGTTTAGAGAGCCCAAGCTTGAATGATTGTTTGGAGATTAGGCTGTACAGTTTTCTTAAATAAAAACCTGGAAATTTATGGGGATGTGTTTTTACTTCTCTGATTTCAGGTAATATTGGTATGTAGCCAAATCTACATGCAATCTGTTTTATCATTAATTCAATTCAAATGATCAGATATTTACTAAGCACCCACTATGTGTAAGGCATTAGGCTAAGCACTTGGGATACAAAGATAAAATGACACAGTTTAGGAACTTTATGTTCTTAATACGTGGCAATTAAATATCACTATGGTGATACACACACACATATTCATGAACTTTCAGTGATTCTGAACGTCATTTTGCAATGCTCAAGAATATGTCCAATTAAATTTAGTGGTTTAGCAAACTTCTCAGGGCAAAAATTATAAGTTTGAGAGAAATACATTGATTTCTTTAGAAATGACAAGGTAGATATATAAGAAGAGCTAAATGTCTCATGATCTCTTTCAAAAACACTTAATACAAAAAATGCTTAACACCAAAATGACTTTCAAAAATGAGGAGGGGAACAGCTACATGGTATAGTGGACAGTGTACTGGTCCTGAAATCAGGAGGACCTGAGTTCAAATACAACTTCAGACACTTAACACTGGGCAACTCCCTTAACCCCAATTGCCTCACAAAAAAAAAAAAAAAACCAAAACCAAAACCAAAAAAACCAAGCCTCAAAAAAAAAAACAAAACAAAAAAAAAAAAAAACCCTCTCATAGAATATGAGCTTCAAGGACTTTTTTTCTTTCTTTCTTTCTTTCTTTCTTTCTTTCTTTCTTTCTTTCTTTCTTTCTTTCTTTCTTTCTTTCTTTCTTTCTTTCTTTTAATTATAGCCTTTTATTTACAAGATATTTGCATAGATAATTTTTCAGCATTGACCCTTGCAAAACCTTCTATTCTAACTTTTCCCTCCTTCCCCTCACCTCTCCCCCAGATGGCAGGTAGATTCAGCAGCTTTCTTACATTACGGTTCATATCCTCATTTTTTAGAGCTTTGCAGGGAATAAGCACTCAAGAAATGCTTGTTCATTCATCCATAGAATGTCGAGAGGAAACAACACTACTGGGAATTTTTTTTTTAAATAATAGTTTTTTATTTTCAAAATATATGCAATGATAATTTTCATTATGCACTTTTGAAAACCTTGTGTTCCAAATTTTTTCTCCCTCCCTTCTCCTTTCCCCTTCTCCTGGACAGCAGGTAATCCAGTTTAAATGTGTGCAATTCTTCTATACATATTTCCATAATTATCATGCTGCACAAGAAAAATCAGATAAAAAAAGGAAAAAAAAATGAGAAAGAAAACAACAAAAAAAGATGAAAATACTATGTTTTGATCCACACTCAGTCCCCACAATCTCTCTGTGGGTGCAGATGGCTCTCTCCATCACAAGTCCATTGGAATTGGCCTGAATCAACTTATTCTTGAAAAGAGCCATGTCTATCACAGTTGATCATCACATAATCATGTTGCTGTATACAGTGTTCTCTTTGTACTACTCACTTCACTTAGCCTTTCCAAACCTTTCTGAAATCAGACTGCTGACCATTTTTTATAGAACAATCATATTCCATTATATTTATATACCATAACTTATTTAGCCATTCCCAGTTTCTTGCCATTACAAAAAGGGCTGCTACAAACATTTTTGCCTATATGGGCACTTTTCTCTTTTTTTATGCTCTCTTTGGGATACAGGCCCAGTAGAGACACTGCTGGATCAAAGGTATGCACAGTTTGATAACTCCTTGGGCATAGTTCCAAATTGTTCTCCAGAATGGTTAGTTCACAATTCCACCAACAATGTATTAGTATCCCATATCCCCTCCCAATATTTATTATTATTTGTTCCTGTCATCTTAGCCAATCTGAGAGGTAGGTAATGGTACTTCAGAGTTGTCTTAATTCACTTCTCTGATCAATAGTGATTTAGAGTATTTTTTCATATGACTATAAATGGTGTTAATTTCATCTAAAAATTGTCTGTTCATATCCCTTATCCATTTTTCAATTGGAAAATGGCTTGTATTTTCATATATTTGAGTCAATTTTTTCTATATTTTAGAATCTCACACTTCAGCTAAAGTAAAAGGCAGGGGTAGTAATCACTTCCACTGGTCTTATTGTTACAATGCTTCTTAAAGCCCTTCATTCTCTAGAATATCTGATTCTAGATTAGTAACCACACCATTGTTATTGGTGATGATACGGTTTTTTTTTTTTTTTTTTTGGTATAGCTTTTTTGGTGTATTCTTGCCCCCTCTTAATCTTGTCTACTTTTCTTTTATCATATTTGTTCTTCCTCCCTCCCTCCCTTCCATCCCTCCCTTCCTTCCTTTCTTCCTTCCTCCCTTTCTCTCTCTCTCTCTCTCTCTTTCTCTCTCTCTCTCTCTTTCTCTCTGGCAATTGAGGTTAAGTGACTTGCCCAGGGTCACACAATTAGGAAGTATTACATGTCTTAGACCAGATATGAACTCAGGTCTTCCTGATTTCAGGACTATACCACCTAGCTGCCCACATACTTGTTTTTTCACAAGACAGTCTCTCGACTCCCTCTATTTTCTTAAAGAGATACTTTATCTTTCCCATTGTGTTGTTTTCTTCTATTTCTTTGCATTGCTCATTTATCTTTCCTTGCTATTCTCTGGGATGCTGGATTCAGAATATATCTTTCCCTTTCTTTCCTCACTATTTGTAAAGCTTCTTCAGATAGCCATTTTGCTTTTTTTGATCTTTTTTTTTTTTCCTTTGGAATGTCTTTTGTTGCTGAAAATTGTACAGCTTTGAGAACAATATTGAGAATTTCTATTCATAGTTCTTTAGCACTCTATCAGATAGACTCTCTTACATCTATTCATCACTTTTATTTCATATTCATAAGGGATGTTACTTAGGTCATACCTATATGGTCTGATAGTTTCCCCTATTTTTTTCCACTTAAGTTTGAATTTTGCAATAAGAAGCTTATGATCTGAGCCATAATCAGCTAGCTTCTTTTCCCCCTTTTGGCCAGGTGTTAGTTTCAAGATTTCACAATTGATGCAGCCCTAGTCAAGACAACTATTGCAAATACCACAGCCTTTAAGTCTATCTACTCTATCTAACCCTCCCATTTTCACAGTTGAAGAAGCTGGGGCCCAGAAAAATCAAGTGACTTTCTCATATTGTTACATAAGTAGCAAATAGCAGAACTGGGAACCAAACCTATTTCCTCTGACTCCAAACTCTCACCTCTTTTCACAACCGCCTCCGAATGGGAGTTTCATAACATTGAATACAGGTGCCCCTGACATTCATTGAAAAAACATTGTTCCACAGTGTTTCCCTTGCACTTGGTTCAATATGACTATTCAACTTCCTTTAGTGCAGTAGGTTGTATGATCTATTGCTGGCTATTTTTTCCTGAGGGATTCCTGTCACATGAGTATGAGCCAAGGATCTTATTGTCCCTGTATCCCATAACATGAATCATTGGACATCCCTGACCGAATCTGTTCTGAACCATCACATGACACTGAATTTGGCTGTAGTGTCTTGTTGAAAACTAGTCTCAATGGTTTATATCATATAACTCAGAGACCTTCAACCCCCTGTTTAGGACAATGTCTCCTACGTGGCATCTTATTAATCCTCTAAAATTAACCGTTACTTGGAGATCCAGAAAAATTAGCATGATTGCACCAAAAGCAATTGCCAGGGGCATGATGGGAGCCGAAAGATTGATTAATGACAATTCATATATCAAGCAATCTAGGGGGAACTTGTGTTAAGGAGGAAATGAAGTAGTAAAAATGTTAGTTTTTAGCAGAGGACTAAGTGTAGTCCTGGCGGGGTGTAGTTGTAAACACGTCCCAGAAGGGAAGAAGCTGCAGAGGACCTGTAATTCAGTAGAGAAACAGTAGATGGAAGTAGTAATTCATAAGAGAAGCAGTGGACAGCAGCTCAACAGGAAAAATGGCCCACAGATGACATCAGCAAATTACAAATTCATCCGGGATCAATTCTCAAGATATCTGAGAGAAGAGATACTATAAAAAGTTTGAAAAGAAGTCAGAAATCCAGCTACCTCCTAGAAAATGATTTAGAAAATACATAAAGAAAAAAACTACTGGCCTACTTTCCCACTGTTAAATTTTATTATTATGAGAATAATTTACATATGTACGAAGGAGATCCTTGGTAAAGGTTTCAAAAGAAAACTCACAAATGATTCCATGCAAGAAAACCACAATTTACAGTTACATAATTGAGTAAGAGATATAGACAATAGAATATCTCAATGAACTTATTGTTGACTATTAAAACAGTATACTGGAATACCTTGGAAACGTGGGTTCAGATCCATATCATTGCAATAAAACAAATATTTCAACAAAGTGAGTCACACGAAGTTTTTGGTTTCCCAGTGCATATAAATATTATGTTTACACTAGACTGTAGTTTATTGTGTGCAGAAGTATTATGCCTAAAAATTATATATCTTTATTATAAATGCTTTATTCCTTAAAAAAATACTGCCTGTCATCTAAGTGTTCAGTCAGTCATGATATTTTTCTTAAGGAAGGGTCTTGCCTTGATATTGGTGGCTGTTGAGTGATCAAGGTAGTGGTTGCTGAAGGTTGGGATAGTTGTGATCATTTCTTAAAGTAAGGCAATAATTGATTAACTTTTCCTTTCACTTGAACAATTAGAGGCCATTGTAGGATTATTAATTGGCCTGATTTCAGTATTGTCTCTCAGGGAATAGGGAGGGCCCAGGAGAAGCAGAGAAACTGGGAACGGCAGGTAGGTGGAGCAGCCAGAACACAAACAACATTTATCTATCATGCTGGATATCTTATATGGGCATTGTTCTTATCTTCCCATAACAAGTACAATAGTAAGATCAAAGATCACTATAACAAACATAATAATAATGGAATAAGTTTGAAATATTGCACAAGAGACATAATATGAGCATGCTGTTGGAAAAATGGGGTTAGTAGACTTGCTTGATGTAGGGTTGCCACAAACCTTCAATTTGTAAAAAGCATGCCATGTCTGCAAAGCATAATAAAATGAGGATGCCTGTATTTGATTTAGTGGAGGATAATTGTGCTTGAATTGTTTTCCTCCAACAAGGTATTTCCTCTGCATTCATCTAAATCATATACAATTCCTTGAAATATGCAACAATAGAGATTCATTTATTTGATAATTCTTTAATTATTGCTATTGATTGAGAAATAACACACAGAGACCAAAGATATTTTCTATTGTCATGGACAAAAACTAGCAGAGTCCAAATGGAAAAAAGCTTTCCTTATATGTGGTGAGATGCCCCAGATGGTCATGCAAGCAAATGATATTGGGCTGATTTTATCAATTCCCAGAATATTGAAAAAACTTAAGTAAGATTCACAATCATTCAAAAGAGTGCACAAAAAGCCCAAAAGGATAAAAAAAGTCTATTGTGTAGATTTATAACATATACACAGTTGTATGGACAGTCCATAAAGCTGATCCATAAATATTTCTTAAATAAGCACTATAAAGGATAATAAATTGCATCCAGAGCAGGACTGGAGAAAAACCAAATCCAGACATATTTATTAAGTACATGTACCAGACATTGTGCTAAATGCTGGATTCTGTGCTAAGCACTGGTTAGAAGTAGACTAGATTGCTTTGGGCAAACGAGGAACACTTTTAATGACTTGAAACCAAGGCTCATATTTTTAACATCAATATTCTTCTGGTAATCCTATGGTTATGAGTCAATCAGTCAAGAAATATTTATTAAGCTCTTATTATGTATAAGACACTGTGCTAAGCTCTAGGGATGCAAAGAAAGGCAAGAACACAGCCCCTGTGAGTCATAATATCAGCCTTCAAAGAATTAAAGTCAAAGATCACCTAAAAGACACTGGATGTGTCAGTACAAATGGATTTATTAGCAATAAAGAATTGGTCAGGAGAAGTCCTATTTATTAAACACCTACTATGTACCAGGCACTTTGCTAAACATTGGGAATAAAAGAAGAGTCAAACAAAATGAAATTAAATAAAAAATCAGACCACATTCTCACAGGGCTCACAGTGTAATGAGGGATACAAATATACAAATAAGCAATAGTCAGGATACATTGAAGATAATCAACAGAGAGAAAGCATTAGCATTAAGGAGGATCAGGAAAGACTCCTAAAAGAAAATTGGATTTTAGGAGAGCAAGTAGGTGGGGATGAGGAGGGAAAGAGTTCCTAGGATGGGGAACCACCAAGGAAAATGCATTCTGTCATGGCAGAATCAACAAATCTTGGCCACAGATTAAATGGGCTTGGGGGAGTGAGGTTGCTTGGGTTGTAAGCATGAGGGTTACTAGAGGGATGGTGGTGCTCTCAACAGGAATAGGGAAGATAGGAAGAGGGGAGGGTTTGGGGAAAAGAACAGTGAGTTTTGGACATATTGATTTTGAGCTATCTATGGGACATTTCCACTGGCTAGTCTCTATGCCTGGAATTCTCAACCTCCTCCTCTTCTTTTCTCTTGTCTTCCTTGGTTTCCTTCAAGTAGCATTTAAAATCCCACCTTCTAATGTTTCCTGATTCTCCTTAACACAGAGGTCTTGTTGCTGATAATTATTTCCAATTTATTCTGTACATGTCTTAGCTATATATAGTTGTTTTTTCTTGTCTGCCCCATTAGGCTGTGAGCTCTTTGAGAAAAGGAACTGGTTTTTGCCTTTTGTGTTCTTTGTGCACATCGTCTGTCATATATTAGGGTATTTAAAAATGCTTATTGAGCAACATCAGTTTCTAATGTCCAATATGTGAATGAAGGTGAGAAGAGAGAATCATCTGCTTATAGATGGCAATTGAATCCATGGCAAATGAAAATCTGAAGAGTGGTCAGACAAGACAGGAGGGGAATGAAGAGAGAATAATGTCATGAAAACCTAGAGAGAAAAATATCAAGATGGTGATCAACAGCATTAAATCATCTTTCTTGATGATTATTGAGAAAAAGATCATTAGATTTGGCATTTAAGAGCTTCTCAGTGACTTTGGAGAGAGCAGTTTCAGTTGAATGATGAGACTGGAGCCAGACTAAAAAGATTTAAGAAGAGAATGAGAGGAAAGGAAGTAGACACACCAATGTAGATGACCTTGTCAAAGAACAGTGTCATACAATTGCAATAGACTTGGGATGGAAAACGCCATTTGCATCCAGAGAGAGAACTATAGAGACTGAATGTGGATAAAAGCATAATATTTTCACCTTTTTTTTTTTTTCATTTTTGTGGCTTTTCCCTGCCTTGGTCTGATTTTTTTTTTACCATGATAAACATCCATGCTTTATTGGTTAGAAATAAATAGATAATAAGGAGGAATATTTTTTATAATAACTTTTTATTGACAGAACCCATGCCAGTATAATTTTTTACAACATTATCCCTTGTACTCACTTTTGTCCCGATTTTTCCCCTCTCTCCCTCCAACCCCTCTCCTAGATGGCAAGCAGTCCTATATACGTTAATATGTCGCAGTATATCCTAGATACAATATATGTGTGCAGAACTGAACAGTTCTCTTGTTGCACAGGGAGAATTGGATTCAGAAGGTAAAAATAACCCGGGAAGAAAAACAAAAATGCAAACAGTTTACATTCATTTCCCAGTGTTCTTTCTTTGGATATAGCTGCTTCTGTACATCATTGATCAATTGAAACTGAGTTAGATCTTCTCTTTATCAAAGAAATCCACTTCCATCAGAATACATCCTCATAGAGTATTGTTGTTGAAGTATATAATGATCTCCTGGTTCTGCTCATTTCACTCAACATCAGGTCATGTAATTCTCTCCAAGCCTCTCTGTATTCATCCTGCTGGTCATTTCTTACAGAATAATAATATTCCATAACATTCATATACCACAATTTACCCAACCATTCTCCAATTGATGGGCATCCATTCATTTTCCAGTTTCTAGCCCCTACAAAGAGACCTGCCATAAACATTTTGGCACATACTGGTCCCTTTCCCTTCTTTAGTATCTCGTTGGGGTATAAGCCCAGTAGAAACACTGCTGGATCAAAGGGTATGCACAGTTTGATAACTGTTGGGGCATAATTCCAGATTGCTCTCCAGAATGGTTGGATTTGTTCACAACTCCACCAACAATGTATCAGTGTCCCAGTTTTGTTGGTCTGGTTTTTCTTGTACAACATGACAAATATGGAAATGTGTTTAAAAGGATTGCACATGTTTAATCTATATCAGATTGTTTGCTGTTTTGGGGAAGAAGGAGGTAACAAAAGAAGTCTTACAAAAATGAATGTTGGAAATACTATTGAGAAAAAATAACAGCATCACAAAAGACTATTTTCAAGGTGATTCAAGGGAAAGGATGATCATGACATGATGGTTATCAGTAAGAGATAAATAACAGTCAATCAATTAAGAGAAAAACCAAGTATGTTGAGTGGTCTCCCTGAATAGTACCTTTGGAAGTACCTGGAAAACAATCACATAAGATGAAAAAGCAAACATATTTTATGATGCGAGCTTTTGGAAGAGGTACCCATATTGAGATGGTAGATCCAAATAGTAAAGAGTTAACAGTCTAGAATGCTGAATTATTGTAAAAAGTGAAGATGAAAAGCAGAAAGATATGTGTGAAAAGACCATATAAAATAATGTAAATCATACTCCAGAAAAAAAGAACAACATACATACTTTCTATAATCACATTAAAATGTGGTGCAGGGAACACAACTTATAAATATATAGATGGATTCAGAAAAGGATGCAAAACTAATACATTATTATTATTTTGCAAAAATTATCATTTTGTCATTTTTCAATAAAAATGTAAATAGTTTAGATTTTAAAGTTTAACTAGAATCACAGGGAGGGTAATGTGCCCAGGATTCTGTCTCAGTAAATTAGCATCCTTTCCATTCATCCCAGAATCCTCTATCAATCCTTTTCAGCAGAGTTCCATCAGGATCCTATCCCATTTAAATCCCAGCAAGGGACAGTTATGGTATAATAGATAGAATAAATAGAGTGCTGGGCTTGGAGTCAGGAAGATTCATCTTCCCAAGTTCAAATTTGACCTTAGACACATACTAGACACATACATTTAATCCTGTATATAATGTATATTTAATCAGTTCCACAGAGCTGGAGCAAGAAATGGCAAGCCATTCCAGTATCTTTGATTTAAAAAATCCCAAATAGGGTCACAAAAAATTGGGTATGACTGAAATGACTAAACAACAAGCCATGTATATGCACATTTTCTTATTGTATGTACATACTAAGCACTGCATGCAATTTAGACATTTCATTACTAAATTACTTTGTGAAATGTTTTATCTTGTGTTATGTCCATAGTCTGTACATTTGCTTTGAAAAATACTGTGGAATGACTATCTAGGATGTTAAAATAATCACCCTTATTACTTTAAAGTGTTAATATTTAATTTGCTGCGTACACTGTACAATTACAAATTTCAAGTTACTTCAATTGATTAGTTTTATAAGGGACAGCAAAATTTCTGGCCTCGGGGAGAATGTCATCTTGAGTTAGTATTATAACAAAGATGGGAGATCTAGAAGAGAATATTTAGAATTCATCAGTTGGGTGATATCTATATAAATTTGACTTTGGAAGCATCTGAAGGGAGGAAGCCAGAAGTGTAAGAGTTCAAGCATTTATCTTTACCTTCCCCACAATATACTTTTATTTATTTCTTTAAATATTTTCTAATTATATGCAAGAATTTTTTAACATTCATTTTTTTAAATTGAGTTCCAAATTTTCTCCTTCCTTCCTGCTCCTCTCTCTTCTTGGCAAGACAAGCAGTTTGCTATTGATTATACAGGTGAAGTCATACAAAACATATTTCCATATTAGGCATTCATCTCACACTATAGAGGAGGAAGTAGTGCTGTTAGAGGGGTCAAGCAGCCTCTGATATTGAGACGTCAGCTTTTTTCCCCTTTCCACTGGGATTTGGGGGCGTGTGACACAGAAATCTTGGAACTGAGGAGGCACTAGTTCCCTGTTAACCCTTGCTTCTTCCTGTTCAATTAGAAGAAAAGAAAATAAGAGAATCACAGTGCTCACATTCCCCTTGCTTTTGACTATAGTCAAAATGGCCAGGGTTCATTTAGGCTGCTTCCCTTCTGATTAGAATCCTGTTCATTCCCCACCCTTTGCATCTTTAAGTTTCTTATCTGTCTGACTAAAACAAACAAACAAAAAACCTGGTGATCCTTGTCGGAGGTGATGAATGTTGGCTATGACAGGGATTTGGGGAAAGGTTTCGATGCTCTTTAAAGAGATGGAAGACACATACGTTACTGCTTCTGTAAGGGTAGAGGCAAAGGGAAGAAGACAATGGAAGTTGGAAGTTTGGAAGTTTCACCATGAACAAGTATCATATTTATGAAAAAACATAAGTTTCTGGCAAATAGGGAAATCAATAAATAGGAGAGCTTAGAACCACTCTGGCTCCCACTGTTTTGGCCAACACGATTTCTCCTTCCTTTCTGCAATCCTTAAGGAGGTTTAAATTATATAGGATTTAAATCAGGTTTAAATTATATAAGATTTCTGCTATTGGCTCTAGATCCAACTGATGGTGTTTCCCCAGTTGTAATAATAATAGCTAATATTTATATGGCACCTACTATATGCCAGGCAAGTACTTTGTTGAACGCTTTACAAATATTGTCTCAAATGTTCCTCCCAACAACTCAGGGAGGTAGGTGCTATTATTATCATTCCCAGATAAGGAAATTGAGGCAAACAGTGCCTGAGTTCACACAACTACTAAATATCTGACAACAGATTTGAATTCAAGTTCTTCTTCACTACAAGTCCAGAGCTCTATCTATTGTGCTACTTAGCTGTCCTAGTTATAGGGAGGTAGGGAGCGGTCCCCTGCACCCCAATTCCATTTAATCTAACTTAAAAGTAAGTTTAACTTTTTCAAAGGAATATTTACTTCAAAAGTGTAATAACAAGTGTACAAACTTTATTCTAATAAACACTTCAGGGCTATAATATCCCCTACATCGCGGTGGTGTGGGATAGGGTGGGAAATTAGGCTCAGAATTTAGAACAGTTCCTTTATAACATTGAGTTAGAAAAATTCATGTCCAAATGAAATATAATTGCTAGGTGAGTTTTTCTGCTTGAGTCAGGGCCCAAAATTTATTCTTGAACAGTGAAGATAGTTTCCTATTCCTAAGAGCATTTGGTGCTACCTGGATTTTGATTCTCTGAATGTAAAGTTGTCCTTAGGACCCCTTAAATTCTCAAGATCAAGGAGGGTCACTCCTTCCACCATCTTGGAAAAATAAAAATGGCCCTCAAGCAAAAGACTGAGGGCCATTTCATCTTGGAGAGAAGGCTCTAAGGCCTTTATTCTTTACAGCATAAGTCTCTCATCAGATGCCATAAAGCAGTGGTTCTCAAACTTTTGTTATGAGTATTTTCATGTTAAATAAAACTATCAAGGATCTGTTCAAAGAGTTTTTGTTCATATGGGTTATATTTATAGCTATTTACTATATTAGAAATAAAAAATAATTTTGAATTTGTAGACCCACCAAAAGGGTTTCAGAGACCCCAACAATTCTTTGGACTACACTTTGAGGACCACTTTTGTAAAGGAACCACTGCTCATGAAGCTGATAGGCTTTTTGGAAGGCCTCTGAAGACAATCAGAGAGCTTCCATTCACCAAGTGGTTAACAACCCAGAACTAATTGCAAAATGTCTACTAATGTTCTAACTTCTTTAAAGTTATCACAATGCTTCTGGAAGCAGTTCCCTTTCATTCCCTATCATATGGAGCAGTTGCATCAGGTGAGTAAGCTGATGGAGTCTGCACATTTGCTAGACCCCCCATTTCATGTTAATTATGTATATTTACGCATAAATATGTATATATATGAATGCACAATTATGCATTTAGATAAGTATATAAATACCTATCTATGAGGGGAAGGAATAAGCATTTAAATACCTATCTGTGAGGGGAAGGAATAAGCATTTATATAGTGCCTACTATGTACCAAGCACTGTGATAAAGATTTTACAAATATTTTGATTGATCATGTACACACACACATACACACTTATTATATATCTATATAATGTGTATACATATCACATATAGACATAGATGAGAGTATGTGTCTATATATAAAAATATTTGTAAAGTGTGTTGGTAATATACATACACACTCTTATCTATGTCTTTTCCTTTGAATATATTGTTTTATGTTCTCTAAAATAATGAAATTATTATGGAATTTTTCTTTTTTTTATTATGGAATTTTTCAAAGGAAGTCCCCCAAGGAAGAAAGAAATGTACAAGACCAGTTTGCTAAACCAACCTTTTCAAAATAGGAAAAACAAAATGCTAGTAATCACTTGAAAAATTGTTCAGGCTTTTTAGTAATCAGAGCCATTGTTGTAATAAAGTTGGTGTGGACATCCCTTTCTTTTGTATATTCTTGAGTAATTTTTCATTCACAGTATTTCATTGTATTATAGACCCTGAGGCCCACTTTTATAAGAGCAATCATTCTTTCTCCAGGAAGAAGATAGGTTACAGAAGATGGGTTGCATTGTAACTAGGGGAGCCCAGTAGAGTTGCAGAAATAAGGGGCATAGCTAAAATATGTCTTAAATAATTGAGTTTGGGTTGTTTTTTTGCTGTTAGTGGTGGTGGTAATTTTACATTTTATTTCTCCCAATAACATGCAAAAACAGTTTTAACATTCTTATTTCAAATTTTGATTTCCAAATTCTCTTCCTCCCTCCTATCACCCTCATTAAGAAGGCAAGAAATTTGACATAGTTTATACAAGTATAGACATGCAAAACACATTTCCATGTAAGTCACATTATGGAAGAAAACACAGACACCGATGAGAATAAGGTTCATGTGTTCTATTCTCTCTCTCTTGCCCCCATTTTCCCCTTCACTGTAAAATCTCTTTCAGTATTCTTCAATGTCAGATAACTTAATCTATTCTATCTCTCCGTTTTTTCTTCTTCTTCCTTTCTTGTCCCTTAATTTTTAAAAATATTTATACCATCATATTCATATCATTATATCCAAATTCACATTTGTGCTTTCTATTCTTCTAGCTGCCCTAATAGGGAGAAAGTTTTTATGAATTATAAGTATTTTCTCACATAGGAATGTAAATAATTTAACCTTGTTGAACCTCTTTTGATTTCTTTTTTCCTGTTTATCTTTTTATACTTCTTTTGAATCTTATATTTGAAATTTTCTATTCAGTTCTACTCTTTCATCAGGCATGCTTGAAAATCCTCTATTTCACTGAATATCCATTTTTTCCCCTGAAGGATTATACTCAGTTTTTCTGGATAGGTAATACTTAGTTGTAATTTTAGCTCTTTTGCTTTTCAGAATATCATGTTCCCAGCCCTTCAGTATTTTAATGTTGAAACTGCCAAATCTTGTGTTATCCTAATTGTAGTCTCCACAGTATTTGAATAATTTCTTCTTCTTCTTCTTCTTTCTTCTTTCTTCTTTGTTCTTCTTCTTTCTTCATTCTTCTTTTTCTTTTTTGCCGAGGCAATTGGGATTAAGTGATTTGCCCAGGGTCACACAGCTAGAAAGTGTTAATTGAGATTGAGTTAAATTGAGGATTTGATTTCAGGGCTGGTGCTCTATCCACTCCTCCATCTAGCTGCCCCTCTCATTTGACTTTTAAAATACTTTTGGGTTCCTCTATGGCCTTGGGCCAATTCTTATTTTTCTTTGATGCTTTGGATGTAGGAGTTTTGACTTTGTTGCATTCTGAGTTTGTGTTTTGATCTTCTCTGTAACCAACATAACTTTCTATAGTCAGTATCTGTTTCTGCTGTTTGCTCATTTTCCAGCCTATTTCTTGACTTTTAATTCTATACTAAAGTGGGACTCTGCTTCTGAAGTAAAGAGGACACTATCCCAAGCTTCAAGTTTTTTGTGCAACTGTTTTTGGAAGGACTTCTGGGGACCTGTAAATTTTTCGCTGTTCCAAGGTGTCATGATCTAGGAATAGGTGTATTTATTAATCTCCTGTACAATGCACTGATCTGTGAATGGCTACAAGCACTCATTTCCACCTTGGAAATATAACCAGGGTACTCTCCTGGTTCCTACAGCTGCACTCTGATGTGCTAGTGCTCCTGGGACTGGAACCCAGATCCAAGTATAGGCAATGGAACAAAGTCCTGCCTCTGACATCAGCAAAGAGACTCCTATAATTGTCCTTCTGATAAGTTGTCTGATCTCTTTATCTTCACTGGGCTGAGAGGTCAGGAAACTTCCAGTGATTAGGTATTTCATGACTTGCTCTGGATTTACTGGGGTCTGCTTTGAATTCACACAGCCTGTGCTGTATTGTGCTCCATTCTCACCCTGGTAGAGCAGACCTTTCCTGCCAACCTTCTAAGTTGTCTTGGACTGGAAGATTGTTTCATTTTGTCCTTTTGTGTTCTGATGCTCTAGAATTTGTTTAGTCATTATTTAAAGGTATTTGGAAAGATTTGGGGAGAATTCAGACAAAATGTTGCCTTTCCTCCACTATCTTGGCTCCCTTTGTACTGCTGTTTTCAGTGTAATAAGAATATGGGGTGTGAGAGGATAAGAATTGCCTCTAGTTTCCAGACTGAAATTTATTCTGATGTACTTAGGAGAGACCAACAATAATAATAGCTATGGGAGGAGGACTACATATGTAAAGTATACGAAGATGTTGAGGTTGTGGATGAGGTAGCCAAGAGGAGTGAAGGCAAGGAATATCTCACTCTTATCTCTGAATTACCATTGTCTAAGTACATAATAAACAATTTTTATTCTTTCTAATATGTTCCATTTGTGACCAACTATTATTCCATAGCTTAGATATAGTTTGATATAATACAATATTTTCCCCTAAAGTTTATTTGAAATACCAGATTTTTATTTATTCTATCACTACTTAATCTTTTATCTAGAGATCACAAAGATGGCTAAACACACACACACACACACACACACACACCATAGATAGAATAAAACTAGAATACCTCTGTTAGTCCATCTGCAACTTGGCACACAATTCCAAGCAAATAGGGAAACAGATCTTCTAAGGGGCAAATCAGTTTTGAATCAACAGAAAGTCACCTCTTTAATACACAATGATTTATTGTTCTTCCATTTTCTGAGGTCTATTTTCCTGGCCAGAGCTGAGTTGGATTTGGCAAATTATGTCAACCTTTCTAAACAACTAAGAGATAATGAATGCTAACAGAAATAATATAGTAGCCAGATATAATAAATGGTCTTTTTCTTAATCCTTATCATCTTGACCTCTCCGCAGCCTTTAATAGTTTTGATTTTCCTCTTCTAGATTTTCTCTCCTCTCTGGTTCTTTTTTTTTTATCTGTATGATCACTTCTTTTCAATCTCTTTTGCTAGATCCTCATTCAGATCACTAATGCTAACTGTGAACATCCAAGTCTCTGTCTTATGTCATCTCGTCTCCTTCTATACCATCTTACTTGGTGATCTTGTCAACATCCATGAGTCCATTTATCATCTACATGCAAATGATTCCCAAATCAAAGAGGCTAGTCCTTTTTTTCTCTTCCTGAGATCCAAGTTTATATCACCAATCATCTCTTGGACATTTCAAACCCAACGTGTCCAAAACAGAACTTAATAATTTTTGCCCTAAACCCTCTTTTTATCTGTTTCCCTATTTCTGTCCATCCAGTTATCCAGGACCACAACCACAGAGTCAGCCTAGATTTTTCACTCAGATTCAACCTACCTAATTATTCTGCTGCTAAGTCTTGGTATATCTACCTTCATGAATTTGCTCATATATGTCCTTATCTCTCTCTTCTGACACACCTGCCATCTTGGAGCAGGCTCTCATCACTTAGTCTGCTTACTGCAAATCTCTTCCCATTCAGTTCATTCTCCACTTAGGTGCCAAAGTGACTTTTCTTGGGAATGTATTTGATCATGTCACCTGCCTTTCTATTTACCTCCTTCAAGAAACTCCAGTTATCTCCAGGATCTATATAAAATCCTGATTGGATTTTAAAGTTCTTTTAACTTAGTCCCCTTCTTCTTTTTCTAGTCTTCTTATATCTTACTACCCTTTTTGTAATTTATAATCTATGACACTTACTATGGTGTTCTCTTTTTTTCTAAAATACATGATCTTTCTCTCTGGGAGCAGGTTTCTCGGGGAGGTTTCTGGAGGCAGTCTTAGTTTTAGTTAAATGTAATAATCACCCCAAACACAGCCAGGAGTTAAAATCCAGTCCTTTATTGTGTCCTTCAAAGTCTTGAGCTTCAGCCCCTAGCTCCCTCTGAATGTCTCCAGCCAGCACAAAGGTGGAATATGGAATGAATCTGTCTCTGCCTCCGAGAATGGATTTCTGTCCCTGACCCTGAGAGCTTCTTGCTTATATGCTGTACACTGAGTACACACCAATCATTATATCACTGGGAAACCATTATTTGTTGTAAGATTAAATCAATTTTAAACTAGATTTAACCATTGTCTCCTCAATTCCACTTAGTACCTTGTTTCAAGTTCTGGCCCATAACATCTCCTTGTAGGATCAGATCAATCATACTGAACCATGCTAAATTAGATAATTATTGTCTCTATCAATTCTAATGACTCAACACTTTGTAAGGATTCCGACAACTTACCTTGTTGTTGTTCCCAGAACATCACACCTGATTCAATCCCCTCATTGTTCCTTTCTAGCTTCCTTTTATTTTCATTGTTTTGCTGAGGCAATTGGGGTTAAGTGACTTGCCCAGGGTCACACAGCTAGGAAGTGTTAAGTGTCTGAGCTCAAATTTGAACTCAGGTCTTCCTGACTTCAAGGCTGGTGTTTTATCCACTGCGTCATCTAGCTGCCCCCTTTGGCTTCCTTTTAGATTCAGTTCAAATATCACTTTCTGTAGTAGACCTTTCTTTATATACCCCACTGCTAATGCCTCTGATATTGTCTTCCACTCTCACTGTGAAATTATATTTTGAATGTGCAATTTTTTACATGTTGTCTCCTCAGGAGAAAATAAGTTCCTTGAGGGCAGGAACTGTTGTTTGTTTTTCTTTGTATTTCTAAGCACTTAGCACTGTGTCTGGCATGTAGTAAGTGTTTAATACATGCTTCTTGATTGACTGATGCCTCCAAATCTAGTTAGAAAAGGAACATTACATTGAAATATTGGTGCCAAATTAAAATAGAATGCATTTTAATTTAGGAAACCTCAAAGTAACATGATCTATATTATATTAAATCACTTATTTATTTTTTAAAAAGCATTTTCCAATCATTTTTTTTTCACTGAACAACTCTATAAAATGGTGAAGTGAATGAGTTTCAATAAATGATCTCTAAAGATCTTCAGGATGCATTCAAAGCATTGATGTTAATGACCATGGTCTAGTACAGTGGTCCTCAAAGTGTAGTCCAAAGAATTGCTGGAATCTCTGAAACCCTTTCAGAGGGTCTACAAATTTAAAATTATTTTTTATTTATAATATAGTAAATAGCTATAAATATAACCCATGTGAACAAAAACTCTTTGAACAGATCCTCGATAGTTTTTTAACAACATGAAGATACTGAGAACAAAAGTTTGAGAACCACTGGACCTAGTGTCTCCAATTACATTTTAATTTGGTTCCCACCACTCATAGCAGTTTAGGATTTGCCTTAACTTTGAGAGAATAAGTGCTGGAGCTTGGGTCAAGAAGATCTGGCTTACTATAGACTTCTCAGATTGGCTAAGATGACAAAAAAAGATAATGAATGTTGGAAAGGATGTGGTAAAACTGAGACACTAATACATTGTTGAACTGATTCAACCATTCTGGAGAACAATTTGGCATTGTGTCCAAAGGACTATCAAACCTAGCAAACCCTTTGAGCCAGCAGTGTTATTACTGGGCTTATATCCCAAAGAGATCATAAAAAAGAGAAAAGGACCCACATGTGCAAAAAATCTTTGTGGCGGCCCTCTTTGTAGTGGCAAGAAACTGGAAACTGAGAATATTTGAATAAGTTATGGTATATGAATGTTATAGAATATTATTATTCTGTAAGAAATGACCAACAGGATGATTTCAGAGAGGTCTAGAGAGACTTAAATGAACTGATGCTGAGTGAAATGAGCAGGACCAGGAGATTGTTGTAAAAAGCAGCAAGACTATACGATGATCAATTCTGATGAATGTGGATTTTTTTCAACAATGAGGTGATTCAGGCCAGTTCCAATGATCTTGTGATGGAGAGAGCCATCTATACTCAGAGAGAGGGTTGTGGGGAGAGTAAGGATCACAACACAGTATTTTTGTTTTTTAGTTGTTGTTAGCTTGCATTTTGTTTTCTTTCTTTTTTTTTCCTTTTGTTCTGATTTTTCTTGTGCAGTATGATAATTGTGGAAATATGTATAGAAGAATTGTACATGTTTATTAGATTGGATATATATTGGATTATTTATCACCCAGGGGAGGAGGTGGGAGAGAAGGAAGGGAAAAAATTTGGAACACAAGGTTTTGCAAGAGTGAATGTTAAAAATTATCTATGCATATATTTTTAAAATAAAAGGTTTTAATGAAGAGAAATAACAACAACAAAAAGATCTGGCTTTGAATCTTGCCTCAGACACACTTACTACCTATATGTCATTAAACATCATTGAGATTCAGTTTTTAATTCATAAAATGGGGATTTTACCTCTTAGGGTTGTTATTTAGCTCAAATGAGATAAAAACATAAAAGTACTCTGAGAAACAAAGTGTTATTTTAGTTAATATTGTTAATCATACAATTGTAAGGCATAATAAATGTGGACATATGTATAGAATAATTGCACATGTTTAGCATATATTGGATTACTTGCTGTCTAGAGGAGGAGGTGGAGGGAAGAGAAGGAGAAAATTTTGGAACACAAGGTCTGGCAATGCTTTGAAATTATACATCTGCAGCATTACAATCTGGGCTCAAAGGCGCTGAGCCTGGAGTCAAGAAGTCCTCAGTCTTAGACATTAACTATGTGACTGTGGGCAAGTCACTTAATTTTGCTTGCCTCAATTTCCTTATCTGTAAAATGAGCTAGAAGAGGAAATGGCAAAAACCACTCCGATATTTTTGCAAAAAATAAAAAAAATCCAAATGGGATCATGAAGTTTCACTAACATGACTGAAAAACAACATCACTACCAATGTAAGGCTAGTGTCAAAATGCTACTTCATTTGGAAAAAAGCCCATCACAGGTTTTCTCTGGTTGGAGTTGTAGTATCCATCATCCAAGTCTCTGCCTTAATGAACATTTTCTAAAAATAATACCGTCAGTACTACATAACAATCACTCCCAATTCTAAAAAAGAAAAAAATGAAAAAGTTCTATAAACATGATCAGATCTTCATTTTCTTCTTCAGGAGTTAATAGCTTTGAGAATTTTCCACTCAAATGGACATTTTCTGTGGTCACTGTCCATACCTATTTGTTGCCTCCAAAACTGAGCTCTTATACATACAAGTTATGGAAGAGAATTCCTATACTTCAATCCTTATTTTTCTAAAGTATCAGAAGATTTACAAGAACTACTCAGATCAAACCCAACAAAACGCCAACTAGCTCCCAAAAAGTCATATACAATTATGCACCAAAATTAAGTATTAGGAAATTTTGGTGGGCAGAAGTTCCTTTTACTCTATAAGAGAAAAGGGAGACACAATGAGTATTCTTGTCTATATCATCCCATTGACAGTGGTTCTCAAACTTTTGTTTTCAGTATCTTTATCCTACTAAAAATTATTGAGGATCTCTCCAAAGCGTTTTTGTTTATCTGGGTTATATTTATAGACATTTACCATATTGGAAATAAAAACTATTTTTGAATCTGTAGACCCTCTAAAAGGGTTTCAGAGATCCCCAGGATTCTCTAGACCATACTTTGAGAACCACTGCAGAGGATTTACCCAACACACTAAAAAAACCTTCCTTCAGTTCTTCTAATGGACGCTGGGAATCTAATTTCCAATTATATTGCCAACGGGATTCTTTTCCAGAAAAGGGGTGACCTCTGAGGTCCCTTCCAATGTTGAGACTCTAAGATTTGGTGAATCTCAAGGAAAGTTAGAAAGGAGTGGGAACCCAGCTCTTTATTGTATTCCTTTCATCAGTTAGGATATATCTTTGCTGTCCCTGCTGGTGAGCTCCAGAGCATTTCCTCTTCAGGAAGGACTGGAATTCTGAAGAATTGGGCTTTGTTTCCAAGTTCTTCCTCTCCCTCCCCCCCACCAGATCTGACAGCTTCAGACCAGCTGCCTTTTACATTGCAGCACAACTTTGCTTTTCCTAACCTCAAACTCCACTGGCCCAAGCTAATTTCCTGATGGTGAGTTGACATTTCCTGTGTGGCTCTATAGGCTTGTAAGTAATAGGAACTACTTTATAACCTGAACCATAAGGCATCAAATTCTGGGTGCCTCTTGGGCATTTTCTTGTAGGATCTCTTCAATCTAATCTTCACGAAATCTCAGAATTTCCTTACTTTACTTGCTGGTTAAGTCAATATCCAGGCAAATAAGTTAAAGAAAGTCTTCCCTTCAATGAGATTGATAATAATAATTTTTTTGTTTAAGCTAAGATTGTCTCGTACTCCTGGTGCCCTCTGCTGTAATAACTTGAGTATTACAATATACTTAATTTATAAATGATTACACAGAAATTGATCTTTGAAAATGGTTCAGACTTCAAATTCTTTCTAATTTTGTAGGTTATTTAATTTTCCTTATTTCCACTTTCACGTATGCTAAATAGACTAAAAACTTACTGTGCTATTTTACAAAACTTTAACAAAATGCATATAATGTAACAGAATTACCACCAGCATCATCTTTGCAAGCAAGACCTTCATAAGGGTGTGGAGGAGCATCCTTTCTGACACCCTAACGCATGGAAAGGTAAAGGCTTAATGATTGAACCAGACGAATTAAATCTGATGAGACTCAGGTCTTAGGTTGGCCAGAAGCTAAATGAGTTTTTGATAATAGAAATTCTCAAAAAATTTCTACTTAGTTATAGAAGTTTTGCAAATCTGGGTCGAGAGGAAGTTTTCACAAGGATGAAATTACATACTCTTAAAGTGTTGAAATTTTGAAATAAAAATTTACATAGTAACCTGTTCTCTTGTGCTCTTGTTATCTAAATTTATTCTTTGACATCTAGACTTACTGACTTTCTCTTTGATATCTCTCTGAATTTGCCACCACTGCCAAGAGGGGTCTCCCACTTATCTTGAAGTTCTCTTTCCTCCTCCATGATATTCCTCAGATAACCTAGGATTACCCTCAATATACATTAAAATAATACCCTATTCTTTATTTTTAAAGTTTTTCTCTTTTTTTAAATTAACAAGTATTTATTTACAGTTTCCCATTGAAAAGAAATAAAAATAACTCTTTGTAATAAGTAATCATTGTAAGCAAATAAATACTACATTAGCTTTTTCCAGAAATTTACATCACATTATGCACCTTAAATACATCATTGTTCTGTCAGAAATACTTTGTCATTGGACTTCTGGCATCGTGGTTGGTCATAATTCTTAAGTATTTGAAAGGTCTTTGTTTTTATAATGATGTTATACAAAATATTCTTGTGGTTCTGCTCATTTCACTGTGTATAAGTTCATGGAAATATTTCCTGATATCTCTGAAACCATCTCATTATTCATTTCTTCTAGTACTATAGTATTCCATTACATTCATAGACAATAATTTATTTAGCAATTCTCTAATTGATGGGCACCCTTTTAGTTTCTCATTCCTTGCCAATAAAAAGTATTTTTGTACATATGGGTTCTTTTCCTCTTCCTTTGATCTCTTTGGGTTATAAATCTAATAGAGATATTTCTGGGTCAGAGGTTAGGTATAATTAGTAACTTTTGGGGCATAGATCCAAATGGCTTTCCAGAATTTGTCTTGTACTTGTAACTTGTACAAGTTAAAGCCGAATTTTAGCTAATGAAAAAAAAAATTACTAAATACTAAATGTCTTGGCTATGTGAATTATTTTTTGGAGAATTGCTTCAATTGTTGTTATTTCTTGCCAAACATATTTATCTTTTAAATGAATAATGCCTTGTTCTGTGCATCAAAGAAACAGTCTACCTTCTCCTCTGGTCTCCTCTCCTTTTGCTCCTCCCACTCCTTCATTAAATGAAAAAGTAAAATCCACAGAAGTTTGGCAAGAAGTGATGGTAACTGAGTCATGTGGAGAAAATTCCAGGAGGAGAATCCTGCATCCTATTCTGTGACTAAGACTCCCTAAATATTTAATCTCCCAGAGATTTCATCAAAGGAGAATTGGATAAGATTCCTATTCTTTGTACCACATTACAGTCATATTTCAGTTACAGCTCCTTAGCATTTGCAACTCCTGTGCAGATATCAAAACAATTACTTTCACATGCTATTATGAAAAGGAACTAGAGCTCAGAGAAATTGTGGTTGGAACATCACGGGGCAAAACCAAAGTGGAAACCAAACCTTTTTTGTATTATGCCTGAAGCCAGCACCTTTTTTCTTTTCTTTTCTTTTCTTTTTTTTTTTTGAGGGAGTAGAGGTTTGCCAAATCTTTGTTCTTGAGGTCTATAACATATTGCCCTTCTTGTTTGCTTGTTATTTTTCTGAGTAAGAGCAAGACTTAAATGTTCTAAATCAAATCTTCATTTTGTGGGAGAGAGGCTCCTTTTAAAGCAAGTCAATATTATTTCTTCCTTTTAAAAGGATTTGGGAAAGCACAAGTAGAAAAAAAAATCTGTTATAATGTAATTGTAGTTTTTAGTGGAAGTAATAAAGTAAGCTGTTACTCAAGAGACTTCTCATTCCAGTAGGAAACAATTTCTTCATTGAAAATAGTTATCAAAGAGGGAATATGATTCAGTAGCTGGTCAGTTCATTTTTTCCTGATTGATGTTTTTACTGTGTGATTGTATCAACCATTCCTTTGATTATGGTACAATGTAAAGAACAGTGCTATGAAATCAGAGACCTTAGTTCTGTCACTTGCTATCTATGTGAACTTGAAAAATTGCTAAATTTCTCTAGAATCCAGTTTTTACTTTTATAAAAGGAGGGGAGTGAATTTGATCTCTGAGATTGTTTCCAGCTCTTTGTCTATGATTTCATGATGCCATGAAAAGTCCAGATTGTATTGAGTGATGGTGGCTTCTTTGGCTGGTGAAGATCCACCTAGCTGTTCTGTGCCTTTTTTTAAGTTCAGGGAGAGATATTACCATGAATTCAAGTCAGGAAGACCTGAATTCAAATAAAGCCTCAGATATTATCTGTGTGATCTTCTACAAGTCATTTAGTCTGTCTGCTTCAGCTTCCTCATCTGTGAAATGGGGACCATATTAGTACTTACTTCGTAGGGTTATTATGAGGATCAAATAAGACAATATATATATTTTAAATAATAATAAATTTTTATTTTCAAAATATATGCAAAGATAGTTTTCAACATTCACCCTTTTAAAACATTGTGTTCCAAATTTTTCTCCCTCCCTTCTTCTTACCTCCTTCCCTAGATACAGGGAAGTAATATATTAAATATGTAGTAATATATTTAATACTAAATATATTAAACATGTACAATTCTTCTATACATATTTCCACAATTATCTTGCTGCACAAGAAAAATCAGACCAAAAAGAAGAAAAAAAGAGAAAGAAAACAAAAAAGCAAACAAACAACAACAAAAAAATGAAAATACTATGTTGTGATCCACCTTTAGTCCCCATAAACCTCTTTCTAGATGCAGTGCCTGGTAATAGGTGCTTAATAAGTGTTCCTTCTTTTGGTCACTCCTTCTTAAACTATCTGGAATGAGGGCAACTTATTGGGTACTTAATTTATGACAGCCATTTCTTTTTTCCTTCTCTTCCTCAGTATTCTTTTCTATTTTGGTGCCTCTTTATCTTCATAAGATTTTCTTCTCAATGATAAAAAATCTCTCTGAGTCTAAGGAATAGTGGTATATATAGTTTATGCTAGTCTCAAAAAGAATTCTTTTCCCTCAAATTAATTAATTTTGATTATTCAAATCAAAATAGGATTTGAAGAGATAGCTCTTCAAAGTTCATTTACAAAAGAAACCAGCAAAAGAATTTGAAATTAAAACTCAGAAATCTGTGCTGTTTAGACCCAGTAGGTTAATAAGAAAATATGATCTAAGTTCAAGATTCCAAAACTAAGGGAGATCCATTTAGAAGAATGATAATTTTCAACCTGAAACTTAATAAAGCACCATTATTTATGGTAATGGCATCTTCTCCAATAGTCTTTCACCTGAAAGCAATGAAACTGTGATATCTAACATTATCATTTCTTCCAGAATGCATTCCTGGACCTTCAGGGCATAGCATAGCTATTGGGGAAAGATATAATCTAGGTCTGAGATATGCAGATTGTAATCAGGTTTCCATGTTTTTTCTTTTCTTTTCTTTTTTTTTTTTTTTAACTAGGGTCAACATCTTTCTGAATTATAATTTGGATGGCTTGATCATCTCCATAAATCTGGGATCTGTCAGACTTCACAATTCTTTTGTCTTTTGTGATTGATGGAATTAGAAGTCAGTTAATTAACATTTATTAAGCTCCTACTATATGCTAGGCACTATGCTAAGTAATAGGATTTAGTGGATTCAAATCTGGTTCATAGTGGGCCAATCACAAGATTTGAAGAAAAAAACAAAATAAGAATATGAATATGATAATTTATATTATTACTATTTTAACAGTTGCAAAGCTTTTTCTCACTCTAAACTTGGTAGTTATTCCTCTCCTCCACTTTAAATACACACATATACACACATCTTATTTAACTAAAAAGAAAGCACCTAGATATTGCAGGGGTCCTCAAACTTTTTAAATAGGGGGCCAGTTCACTGTCCCTCAGACTGTAGGAGGGCCGGACTATAGTAAAAACAAAAACTTTGTCTGTGTCAAAGAAATTTATTTCTTTAAATAAAGAAACTTCATAGCCCTGGGTGAGGGGGATAAACATCCTTAGCTGCCACATCTAGCCCACAGGCCGTAGTTTGAGGACCCCTGAATTGGTCTGACAGATCACAAAATTAATGTGAAGGGATGAGGAGGGCAGTACAAGCATTATCATCCAGGTTTTAAACATGTGGAAAAAAAAGCTTTGAAATCACACAATTAATAGGGGTCAAAAGGATTTGAACCCAGAGCTCCTGAACTCCAAGCACATTATCCCATACAGTATAATAGCTGAATGCTAACCATACTCTCCTTCTTAGAACAAAAAAGTAGCAGGCAATTCCATTGGAGAGACTTTAGGGCTTAGTATATGACCAGGAAAGGATTTATGTCTCAGTCTGCCAGTTTACTGAGAGATTTGTCTATACAATTCAAGTGGACAGCCAGATTTGATCTCTAATCTGTAAGTAAACCCTGGAGGTGTGATGCCCTTTAACTTCCCATTTTTATAGAATGTTGGCCACCTTTAGAGTGAGTGAGTGTGTGTGTGTGTGTGTGTGTGTGTGTGTGTAAGCCTCCAGTTTCTTTAGTTATCTAAAGTAATCACCAAAGACCAGAATATAAGCATTGTGAATTCCATTGCTCTCTTCCACTCCATTTTATTCTCTTTCACAAACACTTATTAAAAACTTACTTCATGCAAAGTCCAGGGTGGATACCATTGGTTGCATAAAAAGATGTTTCAAGTAAATGACTATAATTATAGCACAATTAACCAGTAAGATGAATAAGTCATGTGGTTAGTGGACCTATTCTGTCCATGAAACGGAAGGTGATTTGCATAGAGAGGTAAACTTTTGCCTGGAGGACAATGAGTAGTGTAGCCTAAAAGTCTGAGATAAACTGGAAATTTAACTTGGAGGTGATAGAAAAAAAAAGCTCTTGGAGCCAAAAAGTTAATTTGAGATAAAAGCAAATTGCTTTAGTGGTCACTAGGAAGTGTTGTATAGAGGAAGAAATGAATCATCTTGGACAGGATGTGTCATATATGATTATCATACCCTAAAGATTGGGCCATGTCCAATATAAAGTTCAAGGTCATTGCTACTGATAAAGGGGAGCCATCAGTGGATACAACTCTGCCAGTTTCCCAATAGAGTTCAGACTCATCTCTTCTAAGGTTGGATTAACTTGCTAAATGCCATTCTGTATGCGTGGCCGCTGAAACTCCCAGGCATTAGTGGTATGCATGATTTCATTTTATTTTTAAATTTCCTAACATTTTTATTTAAAGTTTTAAGTCCCAAATTTTATTCCTCCCTTCCTCTAATCCTTCTTCCTCTCCCCTTTCTGAGACAGTAAGCAATCAGATATGGGTTATATGTGTCCAATTATGTAAAACATTTCCACATTAGTCATTTTGTATATGAAAAATAGTGAAAAATAGCATGCTTCAGTCTGTATTCAATCAATATGAGTTCTTTCTCTGGAGGCAGGTAGTATGCTTCATCATTAATCTTTTGGGATTGTCTTGATCACTATTGCTAAGAATAGCTAAGTCATTCACTATATCTCATAGAACAACATTGCAGTTACTATTACAATTTTCTCCTGGTCCTGTTCATTTTACTATATGCATAATTTTAAACAGATTCATGAGGCTGTCACAACAAAGGTATTTATTGGAAATTTTTCCTAGGGGGATCATAAAGGTGCAATAGAAGGTTAAAGGAACTCAGGAGGTTTTGAATAGTTTGAAGGTATTTCAAACTATTATGATAGATATGGAAGATAATGGAATACCAAGGTCTTTCAAGGTAATGTCTACAAATCTGCAACAGAGACCATGTCAGATGTTGCTAGCTGAATCTGAACGAGGGTGAGCCCAGCTTTTGTCTGAAAGTCTTGATCTGCGTTCATGCCCTTCCTTATCAATAAGCAACATCCAAGGAAGAAGGCAGAAAACACCTGCCTGGGATCCTTTTGGATGAGATTTGGACTTTATTTCCTCATAGAATGTACCCACCCTCCCCAAACCTATACATTTAGCAGGAATTGTTCAGGTAGCATTCCTGCTACTGGGTCTAGGGATGTTACACAGCAAGCCCTAATTTAGATTTGTACTGTCACGTGCTACAAACCCATGTTACAACTTTTACCTTACATTTTCTCTTTTACAAGGAATCCACCAGATAGCACCTTTGCACTTTTAAGGAGTTAACTTTCTTCTCCCCACTCTGGAATACACAAACACTTTGGAATGCTTTTTATTACTTCTGGTCTTTGTTGTTACAGCTTTCCTGTGACAGCTTTTCTTTGTTTACAAGTTATTATGTACTGCTTCAAAAAACAGTAGCAAATAGATATTTTCATACCGGTATGTCAAAAGTATCCTATCCACTCTGTTTCCCCAACTTTCCTCCTTTAGTTGTAGTATTTTTTCATGGAATAAAGTAATAATTATAATATAAGATATCCCAAAAGTTTGAGTTTTATAGCTTTCCTTCATGAAACCTTTTTACTTAAAAATATTTATTTAATATTTTCCCCAGTTACATTCAAAACAAATATTTTTTACATTTATTTTTAAAATTTTTTGAATTCTAGGTTCTTTCCCTTATCCCCACTCACAATTAAGAAATCACTTGTGAAATTATGCAAAATATTTCCCTAAAAAGTCAAGTTATGGAAAAAAAAACATAGCTCTCCAACCTAATGAAAATAAAAACCTTCAAGAAAAATTACAGAGGGAGAAAGAACTAATGCTTCAATCTGTATTCAGACACAATCAGTTCCTTCTCTGGGTATAGATAGGATTTTCCATCATAAGTCCTTCACAGTAATCATGGACGATTGTACTACTAAGAATAACAGTCATTCGCAGCTGGTAATCCTACAACATTGCTATTACTTTGTATATAATACATTTCACTTTCCTTGAGTTTATGGTGGACTTTCTGGGTTTTTTTCCTGAGAGCATTCTGCTCATCATTTCCCATAGAAGAATAATATTCCATCATAAACACACACCACAGTTTATTGAACCATTTCTCAATTGATGGGCATCCCCTCAATTTCTTTTCTTTTTCTTTTTTCTTGTTTTTGCTCTGAGAAGAAAGTTGCTAGGATATCTATATATATATATTTATAATATAGATCATTTTCCTTCCCTCCTCCCCTCCCCAATCTCTTTTAGTATTCATGCTAAGTAGTGGTGTTGTGAAGTCAAAGAATGTGCGTGAATTTATAGCCCTTTGGGCACAGATCATATCTTTTGATCATTTGTCAATTGGAACATGGTTCTTATTTTGTATAAATTTGACTCATTTCCCTCTGTGTTTGAGGGAAACTAATCAGAGAAACTTACAAGAAACCTTTTTACACATCTCCATTTGTTCTAGCTCCACTTGGATTTTCTATAGTGAAGATAAACGTATGGAAATTAACTCTTTATAATCTTAAGCTTTTTAGTTTTTAATGTTAAACTTTAATAAGTTAAAACTATCCTAAAACTTTTAGGGACATCCTATATAAAACTTACAAATTAAAGAAAGCCAAATTGGAATTAATCGGAACAAATATATAAACATTGTACAAAAGTTTCAATCAAAAAGCACCTATCATATCAAAATACAAAATCAATACAAAAGCACCTATCATATCAAGCACATATCCTTTAGCACCTATCCCATCAAGCACCTATCATATGAAGCACATATCAAGTCTGATATTACTTTTCTTTAAGTGTAATGGTTAAAGAGATCAATAAATCAATCCATCAGCATTTATTGAGTATTAGATACAGACCAGGCACTATGCAAAGTACTGGGGCTATAAATATTAAATTGAAATAATCCCTGCCCTCAAGAAACTTGCTTTTTTACCTTGGAGGATACTAACTATTGATGTAAGTAAATACAGGATACATATAAGATAAATATCTATATATATCTATATATATATATATATATATATATATGATTTGGAGGATGGAATTAATAATTGAGGAATCGAAAAGGAAGTCCACTTGTAGGAGGTTGCAGCTAGGTTGCACAGTAGATGGGAAGACCTGGAGTCAGGATGACTCATTTTTCTAAATTGAAATCTGTCCTTAGATATATATCAGCTGTGTGATTACTGGCAAGTCACTTAACTCTATTTGCCTCAGTTTCCTTCTCTGTCAAATGAGCTGGAGAAGGAAATGACAAACTACCCAATGTCTTTGCCAAGAAAACCCCAAATGGAGTCATGCAGAGTTGGACATGATTGAAAAACTACTGAACAAATAAAGGTAGAATTGAAGGGACTTGACAACTGATTATATATGGAGGGTGAGAGAAAGAAAAGAATCCAGAATATTTAGGTTTTGAATCCCGGGGGCTGGAAGGATGGATAGAGGTGACCTAGACATTAATAGTTAAGTTAGAAAGAGGAAAGAGTTGGGGTGGAAAGATAATGAGCTCAGTCTTGGACATGATGAGTTTAAGATGTGTGTGGGACATCTAGTGTTAGATCTCTAAGATTCAAAACTGGAGGTGAGGAGAGTCTAGGGTTGTGGACAAATAGATCTTGATCCTCTCTGAAGTCTCTTCTGATTCCAGACCTATGATCCTATTATCCTACAATTGGCTTGGACTGTTGTGGATTAATTGGAGTTGTATTAGTTGACGTGGTTTATTTTGTATCGGAGCCACCCATTTGTGGTAGACCTAAAAAAAAAAGAAGAAAAGAAAAAGAAAATTGTGGTAGAAGGAACGACAGCTCATTTGCAGAGTTAGTCTTTTCTCTTTTTGAAAAGAATATAGTTGAGGATACCTGGGACTCAAGGTATTGCCCCATATCTGGAAATAACTAATGGTTGCCTCAGGGAAAATTATTTAAATTCAATTGCATGGAAAAAGAGTTCCTGGACCCCAAATTTGGGGGTTTGAGAGTTCTGAAACTTAGCCTCCTTAGCAGTACTAGGTTTAGGATTACCTATCTAGCAATCTCAAGTTTGAAAAGTAAGGATACAAACTTCTAAAGAGAGAAGGGGAAGTTTCTAGACAATACTGACCTTTTGGGGGAAAAAAGAATCAAACACAAGATTCCTGAAGCAGGAATATTCACAAGGAACTAAAGCCACAACATAGCAGGACATAAAACATGGACTATACCCTCTTATACTACTGTGAATTATTTGAATGGTTTAGGTCTGATTGAATGTCTCTCTAGTAATCCTAAATACATTTTACCTTCCATAAAAGTTCAGGTCCTTATGGTAGTAGCATATGGGTGGAAGTTTATATGGGCTTTTAGAATGAAATTAGAAACACAAGAATATTGGGATATCTTCTAGATTATAACTCAAATTTGGTTTCAATTCTAAAGAGTCCTAAACCTGGGATAGATGCTAGTCTAGGCCTCTGGGGTAAAATCAAAGTTCATCAGAATGTCAAGAGTATAACCTTATACAGAATCCTGGGCAAAAGATGGGATTCATTGGAGAAGGAGGGCAATTATATTTGTTATTTATGAACTACTATATGCTCTTTGTGTATCTTCTACATTTTCCAGAGAATGAAACAAAAACAACATATATTATGACTTTGTTTACATGTATAAAAGCTGGGTACTGTTTTACCTGCATTTTTGGAGACAGCCATAACTTTATGGCTACGTAAAGCCATGACTTCTACAGGTTATACTGAAACTATATTCTGAGATTTTCCCAGAGGCTAAATCTGGATGGAACAACACAAATCAAATCAAAGAGCTAAAATTTTGAGAAGGGAGCTGCTCTCAAAATTAAAGCTAGTATGTGTAAACTCATGACTAGAAGTGTTGGGCTATGGTCTACAACTTACTGATTTTTACTTTTCCTTTTTTTTTTCCCATAAAACCAACTCTTAGTTTTATTTATTAATTAAATTGCTTTTTACTTTCAATTTTATTAATCTCTCCTTTTATTTTTAGAATTTCATATTAGATATTTAATTGGGGGGGGGTTAATTTGCTCTCTCTCTAGCTTTTTGAGTTGCAAGCCCAATTCATTGATCTTCTCTTGCTTTTCCTTTCACACCTATTATGTAATTATTATGTCTGTTGAACTAAAATCTATGCAGTAGGCGTTCAATAAATATTTCTTGAATTTGACGCATATAGTCTGCTCTTCTGCAATATCTTAAATCAAAACATTTCATCCTAGTCAACAAGTCAGTCCTGTGACAACTATTTAAGTGTCTACCATGTGTGAGGCATCTCTCAGTTGAAGTTTTCACTAGACCTATAACACATTCTACAGAAGTTTGCCCAAGGTCACTCAAAGAAACAGTGACAAAATGATTAATTTCTTGTTCTGACTGTGAAGACCATCTTTTTGTAGTTAACACTCTCTCCCAGAATATGTGAGAGATATACAATCTGAATGGCCTATCATACTTCAGATAACATGTACTGCAGTTTGCCTTTAACCAGAGTGTTGATGGATGGAAGGCAAGATCTAATACTTACAAACTGTATTCACTTAGTACCAAGGGGCTTAAAAATAGAAAGGAATTCCATGTGGGTTTGGACAGCAAAGGCGGAGGGAATGGGAGGTCAATCCAATTTTAAGAGAGAGTCTCGAGATGGCATAAAGTGGGAGAGCTGTTAAGACTAGCATCTTGTATGCCAGTCGTGTTCTCAGTATCTTAATAAGTTGCATTGCTGCCTCTTCATTAGCAGCTTGCAATCTGTAAATCACTGCTCCAAAGAGTCTTTACCAGACTATCTAGACACTGTTTAAGGGGTCAGAGCCCCAGAGACAAAGAGGCCTCTTCATACTGGGTATTTGGGTGCTTTTTAAGTCATTGAGCTGTAAGTAATTCACGAAGTAAGAACAGTGTATTTGTCAATCAAAATCCCTTTCACCAAATTCTACCCTCACACTCCTACTCCTGCCTTTGCCCCACCATGTTTTCTCATTACAAGCTAAGAATTATGCTGGTAGAAATTTTGTTACTCAAGTCAGTGCTATAAGATAAAATTCTATTTCAGATGTTCATTGTAAGGGTTTCTGATATAGAATTTAATATTTAAGGGCTAACTAATAAAATACAAAGTCAGAAGGGGATCTTAGAATGCAAGATAGCCAAAGAGTAAACTCACAGATTCCTGAAAGAGGAATGAAATGCTGGGAGGAAAAAAACACAGGCAAATTACATTACCAAATATTCATTAAAAAAAAAATGAAAACCCCAAACTGGCATACACAGGACAGCCCAGATGATTTAATTGACTCAAATGGAACCATCCTCCCGTTTCCATAGTTTTAAATTGATTTTTCAGAGTCCACCTTTGGTTTTTAGAATAAAATGAAAAGAAGCAACAATACAGGATACGGTCTGCATTTTCACAGCATTAATTATTAGAAAGTATATTTAAATAGCAACGATGACAGTCTCTTGCAGGCATTTATTGCTTTATATGCCTTTAAAATTCTTTCACATACACTATCTCATTTGATCTCCATAACCACTTTGAGATAGAGCAGGTATTCTTTTTCCCCATTTTCCAGATGAGAAAACAGAAACAATAACATTAAATGACTTCCTCATGGCAATAAAACGATTAAGTGAAGGTGCCAGGGCAAGAAATCTTGATCTGGTGCCTTTTACCTTTCATCTTTCAGCATCAAAAATTTTCATTTATTTTGTTAGATTAACCTTCTCAGCTCCACAAATTCAGCAAAGCAAGGAAAAGAAGTGTTAAGCTCAAAGTTGCCCAGTTAGAGAAATGCAAGGCTAATATGAAAATAAAAAATGAAAATAAGAGTTCTGACTTTTAGGCTTCTGTTCTCACCTCTTGACCATGGTAAATGTATTGACAAAGGCTAAAAAAAGGTACACAATCAATGTACTACTCATTATGGTTTTTCTTAAATGTTTGCTTTAGATAATAAATAAATAGAAATAACAACCCTCCATTAAAATCCATTTCCCTTGGCAAACATATCAATTCTCTATATTATTTTTCTTCTCCTTTAGAAAATAAAAAACAGAATGATGAAATTACTTTTTCTTAGACTGAACAAGGTAAAAAAAAAAGGATCAAACCTTTATTATACAACAACGGTAGTAAGGATTTAAATGTAGGAATGTTGTATGCTATATGTAGGGATTTTATTTTTTAGTTCTAAAGAAAATTTCTTGAGTTTATGACTACTTCATAAGATAAATAATTTACTAACACTACCTGTAATGGCTCCAATCACATGGTCTAGTAAGCCAGCCCAGAATATCTGCAGTTTGGGGTGTTAATCAGTTGTAGCTTGTCAAAATTAATGAGTTAATTAATTAATAAATCTATATGCATTTATTAAGCATCTATTATGTACCCAGTCACTGAGCAAGACATTGAGGATAGAGATGTGAGAAATGGATGAGGGTTTACTTTCCATAGAGTTAGGAAACTTAAATTTGATAAATGTAGAGAAATGAAAGTGAAACCTTAGAAATGAAACCTAAAGATTATTAGGCTGATGTGGACCAAAGGAAACAAAACTTAAAGAAGTAAATCATAAATTAGAATAAAAAACATGCTATGAGATGTAATTAGTAGTGGGAACTCACACTCACATGGGGGAACTGTAACCTCTTTAGTACCCAGTCAATAGGGAATCAGGGGAAGGACTTGTGTTTTGGGGACAGTTTTGAGAACAGAGCATAAAATAATCATGTTGTGGTGATTTTAAAGTGTGCCTGTTTCTGGAATCAGGTCTTGCAAGATCATGAATAAAAAATTTTTTCTTGGCTACATCAGTGAGTCTGTAGAGTTGTTGGTAAGATACTTGTCTCTTACAGAGAGACAAAAAAGTAAGATACTGTCCTCAATAAGTTCACATTCTAATGAGAATGAGAACATGTACATATATAGGCATGGTCAGTTCACAGTTTTTGTGGTGGCAAGTTAATGGCACAAAAGTTAAAAATGCTAATGTTAATATATTGAATATATGGGAGATATGAGGTTAGATTCCTATGATGACTGAAAATTGTAATATTTTGCTAGAGATTGCTAAAAATACATATTTCTGCATATAATTATTTATAACAGAACATTAATCTGATAATGTATGTTTTTCCTAACATAGTAAACATGAAATAACCTATTAAATGAAGTTCAGAAAATAAAATTGCTAACATGCAAAACATTTTTCTTGGTGGTAATTCCCTAGAAATCTGGGATCTTTTGTGTTTATATCTCAATTAAAAAAAATCAACATTGATTTCAGAAAACACCAAACTTCTTTAAACCTCTTTATTTGGCTGCTCTCTGAAAATCAAGGAAGAAGTTGTTGCTTCTTTAGTTACTTCTATTGGAAGACATAAAAGCACTGGGAGCTTTTTTTTCCACAGTGATAGGGTGAACAAGACCAGTGAAAAGCTGAGTAGGATACCACCTGCTCCACAAACTTGTTCAACGGTGGTCTCATTTTTTTCCTTTACTGTCCACAGCTTTGATTATAAATGGTTACACATGCAAAAGGAAAATTAGGTTATTAATAATATTTGAATGTTTGAAGGCATAAAAGTTAAATACGGAAATGATGAGTATTGATTTATATAAAACACATACAATATATAAGATATCTCAGGGGATGGATGAGAGAGGAACTATCAGATGAGGCACCAGGAACACTTTATAAAGAAAATTATTATGCCATAGAGGACTATGGAGACTAGAAGTCTAATTCACTTTTTGAATATGGTGTGGGAATAATGTTATATTCATTAATCTATCTCCCTTTGGGACATTCACAGGTGCTTCAAAAAATTCTCAGATATTATGAGAAGAAAAAAAAGTTACTAAATCTGGAAGATTAGAGGCATAGTATAAAACAAAATATATATGCTGGACAGGAGCTTAACTGGAAAACAATTTGGAATTTTGCAAATGAAGTGGCTAAAATGTACATATCCTTTAAACCAGAGATTCCATTACAGTGGTCATACCCCAAGGAAGCCATCAATAAGAAGAAAGTCCCTTACATATCAAAATATTTATGGCAGTACCTTTTGTGATAATAGACTTTGTGATAATTGTTTTCTGAAATGCAAGTAGATGCACAGTGATGGGAGAATTGCTAAATAAATTGGGGGACATGAATCTAATGAGATATTCCTGTGCTGTAAGAAATGATGAATATGGTAAATACAAAGAATTGTAGAAAGCCATACATGAACAATGCAGAGTTAAATAAGAAGAGCCAAGAAAACAATACACACAATGACTATAACAATACAAATGAAAAGAATGACTTTCATAAACTTTCATAAAACAATTAAAAGTGAATGTTGTGAAATTACAAGAAAGGAACAAGAATGATCTCAAAAAAGAGATAAGAAGATACCTTTTCAGTCTTTTGCAAAAGTGGAAAATTTACAAGTGTGTTACCTTCCATATATTTTTAGATTTTTAAAATATAGTGAATATTTTTATTGATTTTTTTTCTTCTTTCTCTTTTTATCTCTTTAAAAATTTCATTTGTAATATGAAATGGCTCTCTGGGTAGAGAGAGAGGGAGAGGGAGAGGGAGAATGAGAGGAAGAGAGAGGGGGGGAGAGAGAGAGAAAGAGAGAGAGAGAGAGAGAGAGAGAGAGAGAGAGAGAGAGAGAGAGAGAGAGAAAGAAAGAGAGAGAGAGATGTTGGGGACTTTTTTTTGACAGTGTAAAAACAACAGATATTAATTACAAAAAAAAAACCAACCGTTTGAAGCAATAATGCCTGCTGGGTTTTTTGTGAACCATTTCCTCCCTTCTTTGATGAGGGAAATGATCATTTGCAGAATGCAAAACCATTTAAAAATAAATCAAATGACAAGAACTTTTAGGTTGTTTTCTTGAAAGATTGGGACTATGGTTAAAAAGCAAAAACAACCTTCCTTTTCCCACCTATTTCCCAGACCAAAAGAATTTAGCAAATTAAAACAAAGCAAAAAACAGAAACAAAAGCTAATGATGGACTGAACAAGCAAATGAACTTTCTGTCTTTTGGAAATTATTTGTCAAAGCTCTTCCTTAATTTTTATGTAGTACAGACAACTTGCCCCCTAATGCCTTTCACTCTCACTTGCATATCAGCTTGAGAGTCCTGTGCTTTGTTTTTTCTGCTTTGAGGAACTGATCTGGAGAAAAACATCTTTATTCTATCCCTTTGGAGCAGAACTTAGCAATGTTTGTTTGTTATTATTATTATTTTTTGTATCCTCAAAGCTTAGCGCAGTGCCTGACACAGAAGGTGCTTCATAAATCCTTATTAAGTTGAGCTAACTTGATATGAATGGCTTTCCGAAAATGATAAAAGAATTTAATTAACTTTTGTAGGTCAATATGAACAGTTTTCTTTATGCTATGTTTCTCTATGTTTCTTCAACATTCTTGATAATATTACTTTTCTCTAGGCATGAGAAATTCCTTTTCACACTTTCATTCTTAGCAATGAGAGATAGATGCTGCTTATTCACATTGTTTTAATTCTTGAATATGTACCAGAATATATCTTCTATAAGTGTGATCCTGTGTCTAGAAGAGTACATTGATGTCTTCCCTGCCAACTTGATTATTTTTATCACTGTACCTCTCTTCAAATTAACCCACACCCACTTCTAATACCTGTTGAGTGTTAATAACTATTAATATCAATGGTGGTCAAAAGAGGTAAGAAAATCCAGTCAATAGTGCTGAGGACTGTGGTAAAAGACTCTCTTCAGTTCTTGTATCTTGGCTGTCTTTTTAACTCTGCAATTAATTTGGTTGAGATTGAGCAGACCACTTAATCACAATTTACCCAATTCTTCATCCCTTTTCTACCTCAGGACCTTCTCCCAAGCCATCATCTCTACTCCAATGAACTTTTTTTTTTTAAACTTCCAAGCTCATGAATTTCTCTTCCTTCCACTCTATAGCTTCTCTAAGAAATTTTTCTCCAAATTTCATCCCTTTCCTCTAAATTTATGATCTGTAATTCTTTTATTCTAAATAGAATAATAATTGTCTTATTATTCTAGATAGAAAAATAATTTTAGAGGGATCCGGACCTATGATTCATTTGAAGTAGAAGATATTTCCACCAAAATCAATCTAGCAGTTTGTCTGTAATTTATGATCTTGGAGAGTTGCCCGGAACACTCAGAAACTGATTGAGTAATTTGCTCACACTATAGGTGTTGGAGGCAAGTGGTTAGCAAAGTGCCTGGAATATAGTAAATGCTTAATACATGTTTATTGACCGACTGACTTATATCCAGGTCTTCCTTATTCCAAGGCTGACCCATTATACCACATGCCTACAATGATAAAAAATTTATGTGCATTCAATACCCTTTAAAATTATTTCATAGTTTATTAATCACAACATTTTCATCCATTTGAAAATAATAATACATAAATATACGTCTAGTCTGTGGAACATGCATTTGCCAGTTTACTATACTTAATTATGTATGTTTTGTTGGATAATAATAAAGCATTTATTAAGCACTTGTTACCATATTATACAAGCCAAAAAGAAAGGTAGTTCCTGCCTTCAAAGAGCTTACATTCCAATGGGAGAAGATAACATACACCAAAAAAAAAAAAAAAAAATTGGTGTTGGGGGGGGGGGGCGGGAGTTAGAAGGGAGAAGTGGAAAAGCAAAGCAATTAGTCCAAAAAGTCTAAATAAATAACAAATGTGAAAATATGTATTCATAGACTCTTTGCAATAATATCTCCAAGGGATTTATTTGTCACATCTAAAACCACTATTCTCCAAAAGCTTAAACAGATTTAATGATTCAGTTCTTAGTACAGCCCTACTGGTGGATGGGTGCTAAAAAATTAAATCCTTCTGATACTGTATTTTCCTCATCTGTGAAATGGGATAATAATGTCTACATTGATGCTTTAGCACTCCCAAACTTATCAAGGGATATTAAAATACATTAAACAGTTCTTATCATGGGCAGAACTTTCAGCTTATCATTGCTGATCTGAGAGTTACAAGTGATAACCAAAGTAAGAGAGTCAAATAAATAGAAACATCCCTTCAGAGGAAGTGGCATGTTTACATAAAGCAGCCCAGTCACTGAAATAGCTTTGGTGGTGTACATTTTTGCAGGACAGAAAGAGGTCTAGGGCATATCAAGATTATTTGCATATATGCTTTTGTATCGTGTTGTTTTTTGCTCCTTTATTTCAGCATTTCTCATAACATCATTTAAATATTTTCTTTTTTTTCTTTAATTTAAAAAATTTTAATGGTATATTATTTTTCCAATTACAAGTAAACATAGTTTTCAACATTCATTTTAATAAGATTTTGAGTTCCTTTTTTTTCTCCCTCCTTTGTGCTTCACTCCCCTCTCCTCAGGACATCAGATAATCTGATAATAGGTCTATACATGTACAATCAATTTTTAATATATTTCCACATCAGTTATCTTGGGAAAGAAAAATCAGAACAAAAGGGGGAAAAACTATGAGAAAACAACAACAACAACAATAACAAATAATATGCTTTGATCCATGTTCAGCCTCCATAGTTCTTTCTCTAGATGTGGATGGCATTTTCCATCCCAAGTCTATTGGAATTGTCTTGGATCACTGCATTGCTGAGAAGAGGTAAGTCTATCATAGTTAATCATCACATAATTTTGCTTTCTATGTATAATGCACCCTCAATTTCCAATTCCTTGCTACCACTAAAAGAACTGCTGGGTCAAAGGGAATGCACAATTTTACAGCCCTTTGGAGACAGTTCCAAATTTTTCTCTAGAAATTTTTCTCTTATTCCTATAAGATTTGCAAAGAATGCAAAGTTGAGAAGGACAGCTAACACATTGGGCATGATACAAAGAGGTCTCGACAGGTTAGAAAAATGGCTCAAAATAAATAAAATGCAATTTAACAGGGATAAGGACAAAAGATTGATGTGAATATAGATAGATGATCATTTATTAAATAATATGTGCCAAGTACACATGCAAATAAATTAGTGTCTACCTCCAAGAGAGTTACATTCCAATGAAAGAATAAAGTTCATAAAGGTGAAAGAAGGGAGTATAGAGAATTAGTTGGGTCAGAAGTGAAATGAGCATGGCTGAGATCATGCATGATATGTTGGCCTGGAATTTACCACTCAAGAGAGGGTCTCAAGGTAGAAATTTCTTCAAAATGGGAAATTTGAGTTCCAAAAATCTAATTCATAAGTACAAGATGAGGGAAAGCATGGCTATATAGCAGTCTGTATAAGATCTAGGGGTTATAGTGGACTGTATTATTCTCTTCTAAAATGTAATGCTCTCTGGGAGCAGGTTTTCTTGTGGTCTCTGGAAGCAACTTTAGTTTCAGTTCAGTGTAATCACCCCAAATGCAGCCAGGAGTTAAAGTCCAAATTCTTTATTGTCTCTTTCCAAGTCTTGTCTCCTTCCTTGGGCCCGGTTAGCTTTCTTAGAGGCTTATCTCTCTCCTTGGTTCCCAGAGCTCCTGCCACTAGTCCTTTGCCTCTGCCAGCTTCAGCCTCCAGCTCCCTCCGAATGAGCTTCTAATGGGCTTGTGTGTCTGGCCTGAGAGCTTCTTGCTTATATGCTGTACACTGAATACACACCAATCATTATATCACTAGGAAACCATTATTGGTTGTAGGATTAAATCAATGCTAAATTAGATTTATCCATTGTCTCCTCAATTCCACTTAGTACCTCGTTTCAAGTTCTGGCCCATAATATGTCCTTGTAGGATCAGATCAATCATACTGAACCATGCTAAATTAGATAATTATTGTCTCTATCAATTCCAGTGACTTAGCACCTTGTAAGAATCCTAACAGTGGACAGTTAACAACAATGTTTTAAGGTAGTTCAGAAAACTAATAGAATTTTAGACTATGTTCAATGAAGTAGCATCCAGAACTAGGGAGGTAATAGTCCTATTGTACTCTGGTCTATTCAGACGATATCTGAAGTATTGTGTTCAGTTCTGGACATGAGGAAGGATATGGGGATTTCTTGAAGAAACTAAGGATATGCATCAGTTTACTTCATCCCTGAAGGCAGAAGTGTCAGATTCTGCTGGAGAAATTACTGGACTTGAGGAGAGGGAACACTCAAGTCAACTCAACAATTAGAACTTATCACATGTCAGGCACTGTGCTGAGTTTGGAGGATATAAAGAATGGTTAAAAAAAAATAACAGTCCTTCCTCTCAATACGTTCGGTCTAATGGAGGAACACAAGATGCTAAAACTATGCATGAACAAATTGCATGGAGGATAAGTTGGTGATAATCAACAGAGGGAAGGTACTGGATATTAAAGGGAATCTGAAAAGTTTTAAAGATACTACAGTGCTCAAGGTCATTCCAGATTTCAATTCTTAGGCAAACAATGGGCCAAGTTTACAGGACTGGCTATTTTAGCAGCTCACTTTCAAGTAAGCCAGTAATAGCATTTACTAGGGAATATTGTAGAATAAAAAACCCCAACAAATATGTAATGGTTAGAATACAGTCTAACTCAAATAGAGGCACACGTAGTGATGGTATCTGAACTCTGTTGAAATATCCTACTCATTTTTACCAAGGTAAAATCTAACTCCTGGTAATAACTTACTGCTGCAGATATTTTATTATACTATGGACTTTGTCATTTCATAGACAACTTTATATTTTTTTCTAAAAAAAGAGAAATGTTTTAATATGTTTTGCTGGTTTTGTCATCTTTACCATTATCTAGGCATCAAACAATATCTTCCTTGAGACTGGACTTTACTTTTATATCTATTAGAAGACATCAAAATTTCCATGCTATATGGAAGAATAATTGAGATTTTTCTTTTGAGAAAAAAAGGATTCTGGACATTAGAAATAAGTTAGATATTTAATTTTTTTGTGGGGGAGAAGTTTTGGTACTATGTTTAAATTGTCTAAATGTTTTGCTTATTCTTAAAAGTTTAAAATCTGTAGCTTTTCATGTAAAAATGCAAGTGTAGTTTAAAAAAAAACGAAGCAAAAATCAAGTTATAAATTCCCTTGTTTTATAATTGAAATTTATTTTGATAAAGTTGTAAGTCGTGGCCCAATATTAATAACTACAGTGCTTTTTAATATTTATTGCTGTTTAATCATTGACTTTTAACCTCTATTTGAAAGTTCCACTTTTCTGTGGAACTAATGGGAATGTTTAGATGAGTTTGCTTTGCTATAAAACTATAATAATGCCATGCCAAGGAAATAAAAAGGGAAGAGAAATTTATTTTCCAATATTTCTGTAATCTAGTAAACATGTTATTTTTAAAGGAACTAGGAATGTATTTAGCTTGAAAAAGAGGAAACTCAGGGAGATCTAATATTTTTCTTCAAATATTTGAAGAGCTATCCTATCAAAATGGGAACAGACTTATTTTTTCTTGGTCCCAATAGATAGATTTAGGAGCAATGGATGCAAGTTGCAGAGGCAAATTTAGGTTTCATGCATGGTAAAACTCCCTAATAGTTAGAATCTCCAAAAGTAGGACAAGCTGCCTCGTCAGTAAGTGAGTTCCCTAATACTTGAGGTCTTGAAACAAAATATATATATGAATATGATGTGTCAGATACATTGTAAAAGGCAATATTTTGGGTGGGGTATGGTTTGGACAAAATGGCCTCTAATTTCACTCAACTCTTGAGATTCTTTGATACTGTGGCTAGAAGAAAGGTTTTTTTTCTAAATGTTTAAGTCTAATTTTAAAAAATCATTTATTTAAGTTAGACATAACTTTAAGTTAGACATTCACTTTTTACATATTTCCATGTGAGTCATGTTGGGAGAGAAAAACTAGAACAAAAAGGAAAAACCACGAGAAAAAAAAAACAATCAAAAAGGTGAAAATAATATGCACTGATCCACATTCACTCCTCCTAGTTCTTTCTCTGAATATTTATTAGAATTGCCTTGGATCACTGAATTGCTGAGAAGAACCAAGTCTATCATAATGGATCATCACCAATCTTGTTGTTGCTATGTACAATGTTTTCCTGGTTCTGCTTGCTTCACTTAGCTTCAGTTCATGTAAATCTTTACAGACCTTTCCCAAATCTACTTGTTTATCTTTTTAAAAGAACAATAATATTCTTACTTTCATATACCATAATTTATTCAGCCATTCTCCAATTGATGGGCATCCACTCAGGTTCCAGTTTCTTGACACTACAAACAGGGCTGCCACAAACATTTTTGCACATACAGGTCCCTTTCCCTTCTTTAAGATCTCTTTGGGCTATAAGCCCAGTAGTAACACTGATGGATCAAAGGGTATACACAGTTTTATAGCCCTTTGGGCATAGTAGATCTAATTCTTGTTAAAATTTTTTATGATAAAGACTTTAATGTGATCCTCTCCCAGGAATCTTTGCATGTTAAAAACAGACTTTTAAAAATGAAAAGTTTTCAAGGCCTCCCACTCATAAGACCAGTCCTGGGAACAGTGGTTGGGAATTTAAAGAGAGGATTATTCTCTGCCTCTGTCTCTCTGTCTCTCTGTCTCTCTGTCTCTCTGTCTCTCTGTCTCTCTGTCTCTCTCTCTCTCTGTAAAAAAAAAAAAAAAAGATACTCCAGACCTCTTCCTGACCTTCTGGCTTCATTGCCAGGAGTCAGAGCCTAAGGGAAATATTTTCTTAGGGTGTTTCCAAATGGAGTGCTTCATACTGTATTAGCATTTCTAGGTGATGGGTGAACACTATGCTGCCTGCAGGTCAAAAAAGTATATAAATGAAGATTAGACATCCCTTAAAGACTGTCAATTTCTTCACTGGTCCTTGCATCATTTTTTTTTTCTCTATCACAACTTATTTGTCCTGAATCTTGGCTTCCTACAGTCTTCTGATCAAAAGTGTCAGACATGTGACCCGTGGGCATTCCCAAGTACAGTCTGAACAAGATGAAATTTGATTAAACTGTAATTATTTAACAAAATATATAAAAAACAGCAAACCTAGATAACATTCTATTTTAAAAACTGTCAACATGCAGCCTGCAGGGATCCTTATATAAAAATTAGTGGCTTCCATTTATTTCTATTTGAATTTGATGTCAGTGCAGTTAGATATGACTGGCAAGTCAGTCTGATAAACTAATCAGAACTAAGCTGTAAAAAGTTGACACTTGCTTAATGTCTCATGTCTTTAATCCAAAGCAGTGGTAATTTTATCCAAAAATAACTATACCACAACAAAACCCATTTTAAAAAAAGAAAGCTTTAAAAAGTATACTTTATTATTTATATTGCTTATTTTTTATTTAAATTTCCTTTAAATACATCTTGGAAGGCTGCTTTAGAGATAGGGTCAGGAAGCACAATTGGGAAAATCACAGAGAGGTAAATATAGGACAGAGAATAACAAAAAAAATAATAAGTCCAGTATGCAGAGCGGATCTAAGATGGAGCTCCACAAAACTTATATTCATGTGTGTAAGGAGATGCTGGCTGCACAGATTCCAGCCCCTCATCCTCTTTTAACAATGTGGGCTCAGGCTTCTTGGTTCCACCCCAAGAGCTTTGTGGTCTGCACAGTTATGGGCTGTATCCACAATGAATGCATAAAAACCCTAACCCAAAACAGCTCTGTGAGGGAGCCCAGCTAAGGAATGGCAGCTGGAACATACAAGTGACCATTCTTTTGCTTACATAGTAGATACCAGTGTATTCCCTGGCCTTTTTGTTGGGAACTTTTGTTTCACCCTGGTTGTAATGAGGTAACAAAGCTCTTTAATGGAGAAGTATAATAATGTACTGGGAATAGCTCTGGAAGAAGAGTGAGAAGACTTAAGATCCTAGTTTCTAACCTCACCACAAACTAGCCATATAATTCTGATTAAGTCACTTAAGTGCCCTGTGCCTCAGTTTCCTCATATGCAAAGTGGGGAGGAAGGATGAGAAGATCTCTATTATTGTTGTTAAGTTGAGAGATACTCAAGTGGTTTTCCCATTCCTTCTTTTTACAGATGTGGCAAACAGGGTTAAGTGACTTGCCTAGCATCACACAGCTAGGAAGGATCTGAGACTGGCTTAAGGTCTTTTTGATTCTAGGTCCAGCATCTCATTGCACAACCGAACAATTATTATTGCTCTATTATTACATACTTTAAAATTCTATAGGTCTATGAAAACCATTTAAACTATTGGTTCCCCTGTAGAAGACCACAGGAATAATAGAGGATATCTGCAGATAAGTGATCTTTTGGATACAAAGTGGAATATAGAGCCTCATATCTCTCTTAAAATGAATTCACTTCTGAAATGAAGAACAGTGCTCATTCAACAATATCATATTAATGGTATTATTTATTAGGAACAGCTAGGTAGGACAGTGATTAGAGCTCTAGATCCAAAGTTCTGAGTTCAGATTTGACCTCAGCCACTCATTAGCTGTGTAACTATAGGACAGGCTCTTTACCTCTATTCTGCCTCAGTTTCTTCCTCTGTAAAATGGGAACAATAATAGCACTTCTTTCGCAGGGTTATTGTGAGGCTAAAATGAGATGTTTGTAAAGCATTTTGCAATTTTTAAAGAATAACATAAATGTTATTGTTATTTATCAAACAGTTCACTGAAGAGAAGTAAAACAATAGGATAAGAAGGTTCTTCAATTTGATGAGCATTTATAGTAGTTTTCATTTCTTTATATAGAATTCATTATTCCTGAACAGCAATATTTTCAGGAACATTATTTTCAAACATGATTGGTCAGTTAATTGGGCAATAAACATTTATTTATTGATTTTTTCAATAGTGTTTTATTTTTCCAAATACATGTAAAGATAGTTTTCAATATTTATTTTTGTAATACTACATGTTCCAAATTTTTCTCCCTCCCTCCCTTACCTCCCCCATTACCACTGTTAATTCATTCACTTCCAAGGTTTGCTACTGGTTTGCTGGAATGTGGCCTGTGCTAGTGCAGCCTATGTTCTACCTTCACCCAGTGCCATGGACCTTTGCAGCTGACTTAAGTTGTGGTGGGCTGGAAAATTATTTTATTCTTTCCCTTTGTGGATTTTGCTATTTTAGAATATGTTTTGAGGCATTATTTGAAGTCGTTTGAATGAAATATGGGAGAACTTAGGTGAGATCCGGTCTTTTCTCTCCCATCTTTGTTCCATCTTCCATGTCTGGATAAGGAAGTTGAGACTCACAGAATTAGAATAACATGATCAAGAAAATAAAGGGAAGAGCCTGAACCTCATTTTGCAGATGAGGAAACTAAGGTTCAGAGACATTTAGTGACTTGTCCAAAGTCACACAAACATCAACTATCAAAGGTGTGATTTAAACCTAGGAAGAAGTGCTTAATTATTTTGAAAGTAGCAAAGAGATAATGAAGACTGAAAAAGTGGTATTTGGGATTTGGTCAGTAGTATGCTACCAAAGGTTTAACAACTGGCTTTCCAAAAGGCATGATGTCCCTTTAATATTTTTTTAGTAATTTGCATTATTAATATTCTATCTATCACTTTAAAAACTCTAGGCAATCAGCAAAATAGTAAATTAAGCTCTGATTTGTAGTGTTTGCTTATTCCTGATGTGTAAGTGCTAGCAATGAAAATTTAACAATGGACTCTTGCAAGGTTGTTTGCACTAGCTCTCATACACTTCTAGATTTGGTGATTAAGAAGTCAAGAATGAACTCTGAATATTTCTAGAGTGATTTTCTAGAGTGATTGGGATGGAAGCCTGATTACAAAGAACTGGAAAGAGTAGGGAATAATGTAATGGAGGGTTTTTGTTTTTCCATTATGAAATGAACATGGTATAATTCTTGCATGGGTCAGAAGACTTAATAGAAAAAAAAAGATTTGTTTAGGACTATGTTGGGCTCATCATGTTTGTAGTCAAAAAGAGTAATTGAAAAAAGGAGAAACTAAGTATAGTGCTGGAACAAGGTCCTAGAGGTGTCAGGCAGAGACAGTTAAGTTTCTTGTTTAACCTTGCTATATTCTTTCAAATGTATTCTAGTATGGATGACATTTTGTAACTTCATAGTCTTCCATCAGATACTTTATTTCATAAAGAAAATATATTTTATTTTGTATGATTTAACTGCAAGGGAAAGAAGTGAAACTTTTTTTCTTATATCCCACTCAGCTACTGTTCATGGAGAAAGAAATTAAACTTAAACAATTTGCTTCATAAGACCAAAAAATAACAACAATAACAACAACAACAACAACAACAAATCAACAACATCAACATCATCATCAACAATAGGTATGTACAAATGTCATGGATATGAAAAACTTTTTGGTCAATGAAAAAATATTTATGAAAAAAATTATGCTGTTAAAATAAGGGGGCTAATGTTGATAAGTTCTCTCTTGTCCAACTTCTTTTCAGCTATAATGCGAAAAAAAGAGGAGTGAGATTTGGTAGGGAATTATTCACTATTCAGTAGCAATATGGAAAAGAGGGCACTTAGGTTTTAGTATGTTGAAGTATCTATAATGCATGGGGCTTTGTTTTATAGAATTTTAAACTCCAAATTAAAAATTCAGGGTGTCAGTATGATAACATTAAATTATTCTATTTATAACCTTGTATTAATATTCATTAATATAATTTCATTCTAACAGGAAAGGCAATAATACATAGTAGATGAAAATGTGGCCTCATAGTCAGAAGACCTCAGTCTATTTTGGATACATACTGAGTTTGTCAGTCTGGGTAAATCACTTTAATTGCTTGGTGTCCTAGGCAGTATTCTAAAACTATGGATTTGAGAGTAATTGCCAATCTTCATTGGTAGAGGGAGTTTCCTCATGTTGTCAGTTCCCTACTCTACATCAGTGAAATCATGAGTCCAATTCAAAAAAATCATTAATAATATTGACCCATCATTTTGGAAGAAATTATTTGTGATTATAGTTGATCTCTGGCTTTTGTTTTTATGAGGCATCTCTTTAATGTCCTCTCCAATTTTTCATTTTGAGTTTGGCTTATTTAGATTTGCTACTTTCTCTTTTATTAATCTAGGTATTTAAATTTCAGTAGTTATTCATCCATTTATTTTAGGTCCCAAAATTATTAAACATGAAGTTTTAGTAGTTTCTAATCATTTTTTTATTTTTTTAAGTTCTTGTAATCTCCCATTTCTCATTTCCTATGATTAAAGAAATAGAAATGAGATTCCAATTGGCTCAATTTCTCTTTTGTTTGATTAATTTGGCTAATTATTTGTCTTTTTTATCTTTTGTTGATCACCTCAAATTTTTGTCTTATCTTCAGTCTTTTTAATGTATCTTTGTCTTGAATCTCCCTTCCATTTTTTTCCCATAGTACTGCATTTAATAAATGTTTATTGAATTGATCATGTCTATTTATCTTCCAACAGCCTGAAAGATTTTTTTTTTCCCCTTGCTGTTGTAGTTTTGAAGTTTAACAATAATGTGCCTTGGAGGATTGAATATTAATTTCTTTCTTGGATTTATACAATTCTTTCTTTTAGAGAAATGTGGATTATTTTAAAAATAATTTTGAAAAGTTTCCTCGAATGTTTTATATCATAGTAATCAATATACTATGCATACACTGGAATGCACACACACACGAAGCTGTATACTTTATTATATTATATGCACATACATGACACTATAAGACACACACATATATACACACATATACATATACATATTCACAATATCTCAGGAATCCTTAGGTTTTTACAGCTTGCTCTATTCTCAGATTTTCCACATACAGCTATTTGAGTTCTATATCCATCCCAGGTGAGTTATTTTTGAGATTGTCTGCTTCTACTATAATTATATTTCCAACTGTATTAATTAACTCTGTTCTTGATTCCATTCACTGATAATTTCAGATTTTTAAAATCTTCTCTGTATTATTCATTTTCTGACATTATTTCCTTCTCATTTTTTTGCATCATTTAGTCCAACTTAAATTTTTCTGGGATTTTTAAATTACTGCATGTAATTTCATTCATTTCCTCTCTTTTATCTGCCAGTATTTCTTGAATTTTTCAAATGTATCACATACTGATTTGAGGATAGCTTTTGGGATATCAGCGTTTCTTTTTTTTTCTTTCTCCTTTGTTTATATTGCTTCAGGCGCTTTGACTTTGTTTCCGTTGATTCATTATATGCATATATAAATTATGTGTATATATCAGTCATTTTGATATTTACTTTAGTTGATTCACTCCAAACCTCTTCATTTGCTCATTTTATTGTTTGGCAAATTTTAATATTTATATATATGTATATACATGTAGATATACATACATGAATGTGTTTGTGTGTGTGTGTGTGTGTGTGTGTGTGTATTTGCATTTTTTCACTATTTGTACTAAGGTGTTGTGAGGAAACTAACTCTTTTGGAGCATCTCCCCCCTGTATCAATGATAGGTTTCTCGAAACATAATTTTGCTTGTATTTCAGGTATCTCCAAATTTAGCTTGGTAGTGTTAGAAATCCAAGGTTAAGGTTTAGTGCCTACAAGAATACTGGGACTTGTTTCTAGATGTCTTATTTTTGGTATCTGTACCTTATTTATCTGGTCTGATAGCATAAACAGCACAACCTCATTTTCAATGGGATATCTAGGCAATGTATCTCCTTGAATAAGGCTCACAAAAGTAGATCCAAATCTCTCCCATTTATCCTTTCATGAAAGCAGGAGCATAATTTGAGAGTTATGCTGAGGGAAAGGCTGCTAGCTACTAAGATGATCTCACAGAAGAGAAAAGAATTGGTCAGGATTCTTTTTCTTTTCTTTCCTCATTCTTTTTTTTTTTTCTGAGAAATGAAAGAAAGAAATCTTCATGGATAAAACTTTTAAACCCAGGCTCTTCCTTGGGTGGACAGACTACATTAAGAAAAGGAGAAAGGCTTTAGAATGGAATACTATTAATATAGCAGGGCATAGAATACTATTTTAAAAATATATACACGGATAATTTTTCAACATTGACCCATGAATAGCCTTATGTTTCAGATTTTTCCCTCCTTCCTCCCACCCTCTCCCCTAGATGGCAAGCAATCCAATATATGTTATACATGTTAAAATATATGTTAAATTCAATTCATGTAAACATATTTACACAATTCTCTTGCAGCACAAGAAAAATCAGATCAAAAAGGAAAGTAAATGTATAAGAAAACAAAATGCAAGCGAACAACAACAAAAAGAGTGAATATGTTATATTGTGATCCACATTCAGTCCCCACAGTCCTCTCTATGGGTGTGGTTGGCTCTCTTTGTCACAAGATCATTGGAACTGGCATCAGTCATCTCATTGTTGGAAAGAGCCACGTCCATCAGAATTGATTGTCGTATAATATTGATGTTGCTATGTACAATGATCTCCTGGTTCTGCTCATTTCATTTAGCATCAGTTCCTGTAAGTCTCTTCAGGCCTCTCTGAAATCAGCCTGCTGATCGTTTCTTATAGAATAATATTCCATAACATTCATAAACTATAACTTATTCAGTCATTCTCCAACTGATGGGCATCCACTCAGTTTCCAATTTCTTGCCACTATGAAAAGGGTTGCATGGAATACCATTAATATAGTTGAATGGGAGTCTAGTTGTGAGCGTCTTTTTCACTGCTCTTGGGGAAAGGAAGTAAATATAAGCTGGTATGAGAACTTTTCTTGCACTATGTAAGGGTTCCAATGAGAATGAAGTCTTCTGAGGACAAGAGTCATTTGGTAGATGCAGAAATTTTCTGTCATTAGTTGGTGTAAAGTACGCGAACAAAGAGTTCTAGATATTTGGTTTTGTTAGTATCATTATAAGAGAAATTCTGTGGAAGCAATGGGAGCAGCTGAAATGTCTAGAAGAACCACCATTTTTGGCATGAAAGGTGCCATTTAGTTTAGGTAAATAAAAGAAAAATTTAGGGAAATAAATGGTTGAAGGATTGACCTCAAAAATCAGGAAGATCTAGATTTAAATCCTGCCACTGACATATATCAGCTCTGTGACCATGAGCAAATCATTTAACTTTTCAGTGCTTTTAGTAATTCTCTGAGACTACAAGTTGCAGAGAAGGTAGTAACCTACATTAGTAGAGGCTCTCTCCTCAAACAGGATTTCCTTATGCTAATGAAATCACAGTTCCAATCCCTAGAAATGTCCCTAAAGGAGAAGGCAGAAAAGTTAAAATGTAAGGTATAAGATTGGCTGAAACTTTATCTTGGCAAGAATCAGTTTAGCTTTGGCTTGAGGAGTTGACATAAGTAATTACATCTTTAGCACTTGGAAAGGTGTGCAGACACAGTTATGTGATATAGCTATCGTTTTTCAAGTTGAATCTTAAGTTTTATGTGCTTTACTGTTGCGCTAATCTGCTAGGAAAATATTGAGTTTGCAGTAGGTAGCAGATCTATGTTTTATTGTAGTGCTTTCCCAGACATCTTGAGTATTATGACCTTGTCTTATAAGAAATGATTATTTCACAGGAAGGACAAGACTGTGATCAGACTAATATAAATGTAGCCTTGACTGAATATCTGTGAAATTTATCTGAGACGGTATCCTTCCAGGAAGGCATTTGAGAGACCCAGACTTTACAGGTTGTAAAATATTTGTCAAGAGGAAAAGGAAAGACCAATAGAGACTAGGGGGTGAGAGAAAGCAGTGCCAGAAGTATTGATTTCTATTGTAACATGTGGTTGGTAATCACAGATATTTCTTATATGCTCCTAAAGTAGCCCCACACATTGAACATCACAAACAGAGAAGTAAAGCAATGATGACAATGGGGATAAGATATAATATAGCATTATTCTCTGAATTATGCCAGCTGAACTTTCTTATGATTTTCTAGAATGTATTTGGGAGGATGGGTAATATATTTTTCTAAAAAAAAAATTGGGGGAGGATGGGTAACATAACATGGGATCAGTTTAGATAGATATGATCTATCAACAAGTACTTATTATGCACCAGGCAGTATGCTAACCTAGGGGATTAAAATATAGTAAATGAAATATTCCCTGCTCTCAAATTGCTTACATTTCAATGAAAGAGATATCAAGTTCATATAATATTATATGAAGATTCTTTATATAAATAGAATAAATGAATAAATTTTTAGCTCCTACTCTGGACTCATTCTTCCAAACCCAATTGATACTGGAAGGTTAAGTATCCTGAGGAAGGCTAACTATTTCTCCTTTTGGAATTCTAGCAGAAACCTAAAAGATTTTATCTTCTTTTATTATTGATCCAAAAGCTCCTATCCAGTGTGTTCCACAATAGTGATTAGCCTGTTGACCAATTAGCTTTTTTAAAGGGCTGGAGTAACTTACCAAGAGCACAAATAATAAAACACCCTTCAAACTGGGGGTGTGCACACAGTCACACTTTAACAGAGTGATCTCAAACTTGAATTATGATACTAGTGAGGCACACATAGATATGTGAATACATATGTAGATAGATATAGCATTTATTGAGTATTTATCATAGTCTAGGGCTATGGACTGAATTCTCTCTCTCTTTCTTTCTTCCCATGTATACATAATACATATATAAAAATATATGTATATATTATGAAGATATATATGTTTATATATACATATATGTGTATATATATGTCAAAGTTACTGATGGGTAGGAGGTAAAGTTCCAGATAGAGTAGAGAAGGTAAGGCATGGAGTAGATTAGGAAGCATAAAGAATATGTGGGGTCACATTCAGGATTACTGCCTGTAAGTCCTTTTTCTCCTTTAAGGAGTTCACTTCTAAATATGGCATTGGTGATGAATTAATCCCTCTCTTGCTCAACTTTGCTGGTTTCTCACCAGATTCAGCTACTGCTTCTCTCTGCTCTGGTGCTCTCTGCTACTGCCTCTAGGGACTGAGGGAGATCTTTGATGGCTCTGACAGTCTTTCAAAGCTCAGAGGGTAATCAGTTAGTTCCCTCCAGATACTCACTCATCTAAGATCAGGAAAGCAGGAACACACTGTACACCTGCAGGAAAGAAGCAGGTACTGTGTACCCAGGGACACATGATAGATTGGGGAAAAAGTGGGGTTCAGTTGCTCTCCCTATTCGCCAGTGCTCATAGCAGTTCTTTCTTGACTGGTTGCTAGTCAGGTACTAGAAAGGTTGAGGAAGGGAAGTGTCAATCCTTCTGTATTCCAAGTCAGGTCTAGCTCAATGTCTACTGTGCAATTAGTCCTTCTGACTTTTTAGCCAACTACACAACTCCTTGATACCACACAGCAAGAGCACTCCAGTCACTCATAGCCAGAAATACTCTCATCAGGCTTCACCTTGCCTCATATTCCTGACTTCAGACATTTACTATGTTACCCTAGACAAGTCACTTAACTCTGCTTGCCTCAATTCTCTCACCTCCAAAATGAGCTGGAGAAGGAAATGGCAAACTGTTCTAGTATCTTTACCAAGAAAACCCCAAATGAGGTCATGGAGAGTTAGACAGGACTGAATTGAACAAGGATTCTTCACCATGAATTATGCTGTATCATACCAATATCATCTTAGTTGATCCTCCTAATAACTTTGGGAGGTAGGTGCTATTATCCCCATTTTACAGAGAAGAAACTGAGGAAGAGTTTAAAATGATTTGCTCAATCACACACCTAATTAAGTATCTAAGGCAGGATTTAGCCTCAGTTCTTTTTTATTCCATGCTCAAGTCTTTCTTTCTGCTTTATCACCTTCATGTAAAATGAAAAGATGAATTTTATGAGGTATCGGTAAGGAGGAAAAACATGTTAGGGATGGGGGATGATTAGCAAAATGATGTGTATATGTGAGATGGATTGTTGTGTGTGAGGAACAAATATACTTAATCCTAGGAGTCAGAATAAGGAAGGGGTATATCAGCACTAGATTAAGAAGTGATTTAATGATAGTAAAAGCTAAATTTTTCTTAGACATTTAATTATTCAGATATTTTCTAATTAGAAATTAGGTTTATAAACATAATGATTATAATAGAAATCAATATGTGTATTAATATAGAATTTTTTTTAGCCCAATTGAATGAAAAACAAAAAGTATGATCATTTGTTTGATTCAGTTCAGCCTATGAGAGGCCTGCCTTTTTAGACCACAATGCCATAAATAAAAAATGCCACACTAAATTAATGCAGCATATCAGAATTGGAGGCCTCTAGGAAGAAATAACCATTCTGCCTTTCTCATAGAATCAGAGATTTTATTTATGGAAGAGAGCTTAAAGATAATTTCATATACTTGATCATTTTTCATATGAGTAAATTTAAGCAAAGAGAATTTAAGCAGCAAGATGACATAGTAAGTGGCAATCAAATTTTGAACTCAGATCTCTTGATTTCTTTCCAGTTCTCTTTCCACTATCTTCATACTGCCAAAATTATGAATTAATAAGTGTGGTGATCATAATGTTTGCTTCTCCAATCACTTTTTTTTAGCACATTACTGAAACATGTTCAGTTTATTGAAATATACTCCAAACAAATATTTTAGAAAATGAAGAAAGAAAAATCTAAGGAAACACCCCCACCCCCACCCCATAGCAGGAGAAAATGACCACCATCTGCCATGTAAATTGTAAAAATCAATAATTGATCACTATAGAACCAACTGTTGGGAGTTTTGCTACACTTGCCAACTGTCTCCATAGTTCCCTCTCTGGATATAGATGTCATTTTTCATCCCAAGTCTATTGGAATTATCTTAGATCACCATTGTTCCTGAGAAGAGCTAAGTCTATCATAGTTGGTCATCACATACTCTTGCTGTTACTATATACAGTGTTCTCCTTGTTCTACTCACTTCACTCAGTATCAGTTCATATAAGTCTTTCCGGGCTATTCTGTAATCAGCCTTTTGACCATTTCTTATAGAACAATAGTGTTCAGTTATATTTACATACCATAACTTATTCAGCCATTGCCCTGTTGATGGGCATCTACTCAATTTCCCATTCCTTTCTACTACATAAAAAGCTACTACAAACATTTTTGCACATGTGGGTCCTTTCCCCTCTTTTCTGATTTCTTCGGGATACAGACCCAGTAGTGACATTGTTGATCAACAGGTATGCACAGTTTTATAGCCCTTTGGGCATAGTTCCAAATAGTTCTCCAGAATGGATGGATCACTTGTGAGAACGCTTAAAACTGAAGACAGATACCATGACTCCTTCCCCTACTCGACCACCAGTTTTTTCTTATGTAGAATAAACATTTTCAGTTCCTTCAATCCATTTCCATATGTCCCGAACTCTGATCCCTTCATCATCCTTGTCTCTTTTCTCTGAATGTTTTCTAGATTACCATTAACATGATAATTTCTATAAAGTACTTTCCGAAATGTGGTAGGCATTATCTACTATAATACTCCAGATGTGTTCTGATGAAGGCAAGAGTAAAGTGGGATTATCACCTCCTTAATTTTATATGCTCTGCCTCTTAAAGCTATTTAAGATTGCTTTAGTTTTCTTGCCTGCCTTTTCTTTTTAAAATAATAGATTTTTATTTTTCAAAATATATTCAAAGATAATTTTCGACATTCACCTTTACAAAACATTGTGTTCCAATTTTTTCTCCCACCTTTCTTCCTTCTCTCCTCCCCTGGACAGCAAATAATTCCATACAGGTTAAACATGTGCAATTCTTCTAAACATATTTCCACATTTATCATGCTGTACAAGAAAAATCAGATCAAAGGAAGGGAGGGAAATGAGAGAAAAAAACCAAGCTAGCAAACAATCAACAAAGCAAACAAACAACCAAGGTGAAAATACTATGCTATGATCCATATTGAGTCTCCATAGTCCTCTCTCTAGATGTGGATGGCTCTTTCCATGACAAGTCTATTGACTTCTGGCTGTCTTTTTAATTCACTAAGCTTACAGTCTCCTGGAATCCCCAGATCTTTCCCCCCAGAAATTTGTTATCCAGATATGCTTTCCCAATCTTGGATTTGCAAAGGTAATTTTTTGAAGTGAAGCATATGATTTTTATATTTATCCCTATTAAATTTCACGTTTTCAGATCTGATCCAATGTTCTAGCTTGCCAAGATCTTTTTGTATCTTAACTCTCTCATCTATTATTAGCTTCCCCTCCTAGCTTTGTGTCAGCTGAAAATTGGATAAGCATACCACCTATAATTTTATTAGCATCACTGATAAAAATGCTAAACGGCAAAGGCCAATCACAGATCCTTTGACCGTTCTACTAGAAACCTCCTTCTAATCGAGGGCTTCTTAATTTTTGTTGTGTTATGGATAGCTTTGAGAATGGGATAAAAGTTATGGATCCCTTCTAAGAATCATATTTTTAATTGTATAACAAAATACAGAGGATTACAAAAGAAACCAATTATACTGAAATAAAGATTTCCTCTACCCCTCCACCCCCCAATCCTGCCCACATTCAAGTTCACAGATCTCCTGAAATATAACCATGGACCATTTGGAGGTCTTTGAATCCTAAGTTTAAAAACCCTGTTCCAACCCTGCTTGACACTGGATCATAGATTTTGGAGATAAAAGATTTCAGAGGGCACCTAATTCAATCCCTCATTTCACAGATGAAAAATCTGAGTTCTTTAAAAACTTGGGGACTTGCCCAAGGTCTCAAAGGTAGTAAGTGATAGAGGAAGGATTTGAATTGAGGTCCTCTGTCTCTGAAGCTAGTGCTCTTTTTGCCATACTCCATTAATGACATTTTTTTTTAAATTTAATAGCCTTTTATTTACAGGATATATACATGGGTAACTTTACAGCATTAACAATTGCCAAACCTCTTGTTCCAATTTTTCACCTCTTACCCCCCCACCCCCTCCCCTAGATGGCAGGATGACCAGTAGATGTTAAATATATTAAAATATAACTTAGATACACAATAAGTATACATGACCAAAACATTATTTTGCTGTACAAAAAGAATCAGACTCTGAATTATTGTACAATTAGCTTGTGAAGGAAATCAAAAATGCAGGTGTGCATAAATATAGGGATTGGGAATTCAATGTAATGGTTTTTAGTCATCTCCCAGAGTTCTTTTTCTGGGTATAGCTAGTTCAGTTCATTACTGCTCCATTAGAAATGATTTGGTTGATCTCGTTGCTGAGGATGGCCTGATCCATCAGAACTGGTCATCATCTAGTATTGTTGTTGAAGTATATAATGATCTCCTGGTCCTGCTCATTTCACTCAGCATCAGTTCGTGTAAGTCTCTCCAGGCCTTTCTGAAATCATCCTGTTGGAATGACATTTTTTTAATAGATCATTCAAACAGTCTTAGATTCACCTAATTGTATTATTATCTAAATCTCATCTTTTTCTACAAGAATAGCATGAAAGACTTCATCAAATGTTTTTTTAAATATGTAGAAACTTTATCTATAATATTTTCTCTATCTACTGATTTAGTCAGAAAAACAAGTATGATTCTGATATGACCTATTTCTAAATAGTATTTTTCCAAATACATGCAAAGATAGTTTTCAGCATTCACCTTTGCAAAACCTTGTGCTCCAAATTTTTCTCCCTTATTCCTCCTTTCTCTCTCCCCAAGATAGCAAACAATCTGATATAGGTTAAACATATGCAATTCTTCTAAACATATTTCCATATTTGTCATGCTGCACAAGAAAAATCAGATCAAAAAGAGAAAAAATGAGAAAAAAAAAGCAAGCAAACAAAAAGCAACAGCAAAAATACTATGCTTTGATTCACATTCAATCTCTATAGTTCTCTCTCTGGATATAGATAGTACTCTATCCCAAGCATGATCTATTTAAAAAAACTTATCAATTTAATCTTCAAGAAACAGATTAATTTTAAGCTAAAAAGAAGAACCAAGAAGGGAATTTTATAAAAAGTTGAATTTTTATTATATAAATATTTAAAAAGAAATATACATATTGATGACATATAAACATTTAAAGTTTAATAAAGTAGTAATGAAGTTGTCATATTTGTTTCCTCTTTTGCACTTCTTTTTTATTCTAAAAATATTTTAATGATGTCTTTTCCCCTCATATCTATTGTTACCCACCAATCCAACTTTCTAGGCCATTTTCCAGTTAAAGATCTTCCTTGTAGTAGATATACATATTTAAATGAAACTAGCCAACACATTGGCCAAGTCTGAGAAGTCATGACTGGCTCTATACTTCTAGTTCATTATCTCTCCTCCAAGAGGAGGCAGATAGGCTTTGTCACTAGTTTTTTTTTTTTTTTTTTTTAAGTTTTTTATTTTCAAAACATATTCATAGATAATTTTTCAACATTAACCCTTGTAATGTTCTCTTTTGGATTTTCTTGGGGTCTCTGGGAGCAGCCTTCCTTTTAGTTCAGTAATCACTGTAAGTGCAGCCAGGTGTTAAAGTCTAAATCCTTTATTATCTCTTTCAAAGTCTTATCTCCTTTCCTACGGCCCAGTTAGGTTTCTTATAGTCCAGATCCTTTATTATCTCCTTCCTCGGGCTGGGCATCTTTCTGGAGAGCCTTTCAGTCAGGCCTTGGTTTTAGTGGGGGAAGTGCAGAAGTCCAGGACAGCCACCAGGAAGATCAAAGATTGAATTGAATTTTTCCCCTTTGTTCTGAGAGCTTCTAGTTTACATGCTCTACACTGAGTATAAACTAATCAATCATTATATCACTAGGAAACCATTATTTGTTGTAGGATTAAATCAATCATACTGAACCATGCTAAACCATTGTCTCCTCAATTCCACTGATTAGCACCTTGTAAGAATCTTTGTTTCAAGTTCAGAGTTCTGGCACATAACAAACCCTAACAAAACCTTGTGTTCCAATTTTCCCCTCTCTCCCCACCCCCCCATCCTCTCCCCTGGATGGCAAGTAATACAATATATGTTAAACATGGTACAATATATATTAAATCTAATATATGCATACATATTTACACAATTATCTTGCTGCACAAGAACAATCAGATCAAAAAGAAAAAATGAGAAAGAAAATAAAATGCAAACAATAACAACTAAAAGAGTGAAAATGCTATGTTGTGAACCACACTCAGTAGCCAGAGTTCTCTCTCTGGGTGAAATGACTCTCTTCATCACAAAATCATTGGAATTGGCCTGAATCACCTTGCTACTGAAAAGAGCCATCCATGTCCATCAGAATTGATCATCATATAATCTTATTGTTGCCATGTACACTGATTTCCTAGTTCTGCTATTTCACTTAGCATCAGTTCATGTAAGTCTCTCCAGATCTCTCTAAAATCATCCTGCCAATCATTTCTCACAGAACAATACTATTCCATAACATTCATATACCATAACTTATTCAGCCATTCTCCAGCTGATGGACATCCAGTTTCCAGTTTCTTGACACTACAAAGAGGGCTGCCACAAACATTTTTGCACACGTGGGTCCCTTTCCCTTCTTTAAAAATCTCTTTGGGATATAAGTCCAGTAGAACCACTGCTGGATCAAAAAGTATGCACAGTTTGATAGCATTTTGGGCATAATTCCAAAATGTTCTCCAGAATGGCTGGATGCATTCACAATTCCACCAACAATGTATTAGTATCCTAGTTTTCTCACATCCCCTCCAACATTTGTCATTATCTTTTCCTATCATTTTAGCCAATCTGAGAGGTATGTTGAGGTACCTAGAGTTGTCTCAATTTGTATTTCTCTGATCAATAATGATTTAGAGCACTTTTTCATATAACTAGAAATGGTTTCAATTTCTTCATTTGAAAATAGTCTGTTCATATCCTTTACCCATTTATCAATTGGAGAATGGCTTTTTGAGTCAATTCTCTATATATTTTAGAAATGAGGCCTTTATCAGAACCTTTGAATGTAAAAAATGTTTTCCCAGTTTATTGCTTCCCTTCTAATCTTGTCTGCATTAGTTTTTTTGGTATAAAAACTTTTAACTTAATATAGTCAAAATTATCCATTTTGCATTCAATAATGAACTCCAGTTCATCTTTGGCCACAAATTCCTTCCTTCTCCACAAATCTGAGAGGTAGTCTGTCCTTTGTTCTTCTAATTTTCTTATAATATCACTCTTTATGTCTAAATCACGAACTCATTTTGACCTATCTTGGCATAGTGTGTTAGATATGGGTGAATGCCTAGTTTCTGTCATACTAGTTTCCAATTTTCCCAGCAGTTTTTGTCAAATTTTCACTAGTTTTTTGAAGTCATGTTTGGTTGCTTTTTAGTTAGATTTCTGAGATCTTTCAGAGTTGTTTCCTTTAATATTGTTATTGTAATTATCCCATATATTGTTCCCTTTTTGCTTACTTCATTCTAAATCAGATCATACAGTTCTTTCTATACTCTGTTGGCTACTTTATATTCATTATTTCTTAATAGCACAATAAAATTTCATTATATTCATATGTATAATACAACATCTATTATATTATTCCATTCTATATACAAATAACATCTATTTGGTTTCTAAGACTTTGCTATAAGAAAATTGCTGCTATAAATTTTATTATGCCTTTGGGCCCCTTTCTTCTTCCTCTGGTCTCCTTAAAGTACTTGCCTAATAGTAGTATTGTCAATTATATATACATTTATGACTTTTGGGGCAGAGTTTGGGGCAGTGTTTTCAAGATGATTGAACCAATTCACAGCTTTTCTAACAAAGGACTAGTATACTATCCTCTCATAATTCCTTTAGCCATTGCTATTTTCTCTTTTGTCATCCTTGCAATCTCATGGGTATGAAGTAGAATCTCATAATTGTTTTAATTTACTTTATTATTTGTGACTGGAGCTTTTTTAATTTTAAAAATTTCATTTTTTATTGTACTAAAATCTATTTTCTTTTCCTTTTGTTTATTTTTTATTTTTTGCTGAGTCAATTGGGGGTAAGTGATTTGCTCAGGGTCATACAGCCAGGAAGTGTTAAGTGTCTGAGGCCAGATTTAAACTCAGGTTTTCCTGACTCCAGGGCTGGTGCTCTAACCACTACACCAACTAGCTGTCTCTTCTTTTCCTTCTATTTCTCCCCACTCCTGTGAAGTCCGGACTAGCTCCCTGGAGGCTCAGGGTCAGCCAGAGTCAGGATAAGCAAAAGTCCTTGGTCTTTAGGGGGAGGAGTGAAGGAGATGGACAAAACTGCCAGGAGTTTTGCCAAGGATTTCTCTTTGATTCTAGAGTCCAGAATCTCCACACTTTTCTCCTCTCTGTCCTGTGGCCTCTCACCTCTCTCACTCCACCCTCTAATCCCTCCTATGACTATCTGTATACACCAAAAGATCGAGCTGGCACAGAATAGTGAGAAGGGCCATTTTTCCAAACATATGCTAATAGAGTTATTGTCCAATAGGTAATTAGTCTTAAATGCTTGGTTGTGTGATTCAAGCACACCTTTTAAGAGTTTTAGCCCTCTACACACTCCAATGGGAAAAAAAGGAAAAAGAAAATCCTTATAAGAAATATGCATGTTCAAGCTAAAAAAAAAAAAAAAATTCCCAAATTGACCATGTTAGAATATTTTAAAAATATAGTTGTTGATAGCATTTTTTTTTGTATTTGAAAATTCCTGTTCATTTTCTTTGACTACTTGTTTAACTGGGGAAATGGTTCTTATTCTTACATGCATGTGTGTATATGTATATACAAATATGCATATACATATATATGTTGGTATTAATTCTTTGTATATCTTGATTATATCTTAATCAGAAAAATTTACTGTGGTGATTTCCTCAATTACTTACATGCCTTCTGGTTCAAACTGCATTTGTTTCTCTTATTAGAAACTTTTAAATTTCATGTGATAAAAAAAAAATCATCAATTTTATCTATTATTGTTGTGCCACAGTTCTCTTTTATTGTCCTGACTCAGTTTCCCTAATTGTCCTGACTCACTTTCCCTAAATTGTCCTGCCTTGGTTTCCTGAAGTGTTCTGCCTCAGTTTCTAATTGTTCTGCTCAATCTTGCAAAACCACCTCTCCTTCTTAATCATTAGAATATTTGATAAGGATAAAAGATCTTATATTTTAGAATATCAGAATGTCTCTCCCCATCCCAAGCTATCAGAATATCAGATACATTTTATTTCCCCATCTCTGGTGCCTCCCCCATTATGCCATCCCCATCTCCAGTGCCTCCTCTCACCCTGTTTGAGTCCCCTTCCGCTCTTAGCACTCTGACTCTGCCCCTGCCTCAGTCTACCCCCTATAGTTGAGCTACGTGTGTATATTTCATTGAGAACTCACATTGTTTGCTGTATTCTTGGAGATGATAGTCTAGTCTTATTCAGCCCTGAGACCAAACCATAGATTCATTTGGTCCCAGTAAATCTCTCCCTTTTAAATAAAATATTAAATACTCTCTAATCTCTATCTTGCTTCAGTTTCTCTGGCATCATATTATGATTCTCTATATCTTGTTTAGGCATGAAATCTCTCTTACTTATGAAAGGTCTCCCCTTCCTTTGAATTTTTTTTTTTTATGAGTTTACTGTTTATATTTAGATTACAGGCTTCCTTGAGCAAAACATTTTAGCTCTTAGCTTTGGGCATCTTAACTTGTGTCCCCCATGCCTAGAATGTTTTTTCTCTTCATCTCTGCCTTTTGGCTGCTTGGCTGTCTTCAGGTTCTAAATAAAATTTTACCTTCCATAAAAAGCCTTTCCTAATCTCTCTTAAACTCTGATATTCCTCTCTGTTGTTTGCATATCTTTTACCTTGTTAGACTGTGACCTTCTTGAGGGTAAGGACTAGATTTTCTTTTTCTTTTTTTGTATTCTCAGTATTTAGCATACTGAGAATGTTTGGTACATAGTAGGTACTTAATAAGCATTTATTGACTGACTAGTTTACTATTCATAGTTTATTGTGACATATAGCAAAAGATGCTGGTCTGCACCTAATTTCTGCCATACTATTTTCATTTTCCCAGAAATTCTATATAACAGAGAGTCCTTACCCAAGAAATTTATGTCCTGGAGTTTATCAAATATGATGTTACTATATTTGATTGTTTCTGGATTTTCTTTACCAACTCAGGACCTATTCTAGCTGAAGACTTTCTAGATATTCTTTGTCACTTTAATAATATGTAGTAGAATTTTGTCAAAAGTTTAAATAAAACTCAGATGTTGAAGAGTATATTTTCTCCCCCCCCCCTTTTTTTTTTTTAAAAAAAGGAACAACATTGGCTGTTCTTCATTTCTGCAGTATGTCTCCCATTCACAAGCTTTCATAGATCCCTTATAATGATTTAACAATCTAATATGAGTTCTCTCAGTATCCAAGAAAATATTTCATCTGGGTCAGGTGAATGAACTTACCTTTGACAGATTTTATAAACTACTTATTTATATTGGGAATGAATATCCATTAATGATTTTTGTTTTATCTTTTCTAGTCCAAAGATCATTCTTTTTGACCAAATCACAGAATTTCAGAGTTGAAAGAGACTATTTAGTGTCATTTAGTCTATTCTATGCCAGTAAAGCTTATCTTGGCAAACAAAATATAAGGAACAAAAGAAATTATCCGGTCTGCCTTCTTTCTGTTGTCAATGATAATCATTCCATCACCTTTAATCTGCAGTCCTATTTCTTCTCTTCCTCAATATAGAGGGAAAAAATCCCCTCACATTATCTTTAATTTTCTTCATCAATTTCAACTTATTTTGAGCTTTATCACTCCAGACATTATTTTTGAACAAAATTGTACTATAATTTTGCAATTGTCCTCTATTACCTTTTCTTACTTTCATTTCAGTTTATGACTTTTTTTTACAATTGTACTTGTTTGGTGAGCCTATAAGTCTCTAAATAATCATATCTCCTCTCACTCCCCCTATCAGAGGTGATTATTTCCTTTTGTGCTTTCACAATTTCATTCTTAAGAATTTCCTGTCTCTTGTGGGCTAGCTTCCTCTGTAGAATTTTAGTTCATGGTATTCCTTCTTTCTTTCTCTGAACTCTTTAAAATCTCTTCTCAAATCTGATGTGTTCTAGAGACCTTTAGGTTACTATTTCCTCATTTCTCTGGATGTGGCAGTCAAGTATGAATAATTTAAACATAAAGAAAAGCATTCTATTATGAATTCTTAATATTTTAATTCTCTTTATTAAAACTTTGTTAAATTTAATTTTAAAATGTTATTTAGACTATAATGCTTTGTGCCAGAAGATAAAGGCCCTTTAAGAAAAAGCTTTTCTGTAAAGTGATTTTGTAAAGTGAAATTAGTCAGAAGTCTTAGGGTCATATAAATTCAATTCCACAAACATTATTGAATGCTTACTGTGAGTAGGGTACTAACATTTTTTAAAAAGTGAAATGGTTCCTCCTTTCAAGGAACTCATGTTCACAGATAAACAAACACAAAAAACCATGAAAAGAAACAAAGTAATTCAAAGGAGGAAAGTATTAACAACTAGGTTGTTTGGGATATGCCTTGGATAGGAGATGGTACTTGAGCTTAGTTTTCCTTCTACTTGTCTGACCATCCTTTTTTTTTTTTTTTTTTTTTTTTTTTCTGGAGCATCATTCATATCCTGCACCTATGCCTCAATGATACCCTCAAAGCTCTGTCCTAGGCTCCCTTTCCTACTGATCCTATTGAAGAGCTCTGGTGGTTCCAAATATCATATTTATGCAAAAAACTCACATATTTAAGTAGCCACATCTCTTTTCTTTCCTGACCTCCAATCCAAATAATTGAGATTATTTGTTGGACATCTTCTATTACCATTAAGCATCTCCAAATCAACATATATAAAAAAAGTTTGTTATATTAAAGAAAAATTCCATGATTCTTCTTTCAATGTCTTTCCCTTTATCCAGATTTATAACCTGAGAGCCATCCTTGATCCACATCCAATGAATTGTCAAGTCTTCTTGGTTCTATTAGCACAATTTTTAAATTTAATCTTTTTATAAGCAAAAATTGACTTTTTTCTTCTCATCTCTATCCCGTTCGAAAGTAAAAATTAAAAACAAAATAATATAATTTGCAATAACTTTTCCAATAAATATACAAGCAAAACAAATTTCCTCATTGACTATGTCCAAAAATGTATGTCTCATTCTGTATTTTGAGTTTACTATCTATCAGAAGAAAGGTAATATGATTCATCACAGCTCTTCTGGTATCATTGCTTGTCATGGTACTGATCAGTTTTGCCAAAGTCTTTCAAAATTCTTTTGTTATATTTTATGTTAGTGTTTAAAGTATCTCCTGGCTCTGTTCATTTTACTCTGCATCAGTTTATACAAGTTTCCCAGGCTTCTTTGACATTGTTTCAGCCATCATTTCTTATATCACATTCATATTACAATTAAAAAATAAGTTGATTATGTAGCAAGAAAAAGGAATAGAGATTTGCACAATCCATAGGCACCAAGGATCAGTGTCAAGAAAATTAGAAACTGGGTCCCAACTAGTAAGTAAAATCATATCACATATTGCATATCACATTATATTACATTCATAAATAATTTATTCATCTAATAATTTTTACTTCTTAACACTCATATAAGTGTTAAGATCAGCTGCTACTAGTTCACTGACAAGACTTGTTACTTTTCCCCCCAGCAAGACACTATCTGTAACCTGTTGTTGATAGGATGCAGCTGTGGTGGTGATGGGAGAGGAAATATTTCCAAAAAAAATATTTTGATCTTAAACAAAATGATTGAATCAGCAACGTTCATCCTTCACAGAGCTCAGTCCCTTTCTACAAAATTCTCTTTCAGTCCTCCCAATTCTATTAGCTTCCCATTAGGACACAGATTTCCACTGTGTTTGTACTAAACTGGTTTTTGTGGAGAGTCTGGCTTGCCACAAATGTTTTTCTTATCTTTTTTCTTCATCAGAACTTATATGTCTTACGTTCTCAGTATCTGTCCAACATACATGTACTAAAGAAAATATAGCAACTTTAGTGTCTAATTCTTGCTGTTACAAAAAGAGGTAGTATAAATTTTTTTGTACATATTGGTCCTTTTTCACTTTCTTTGATCTCTTTGGGGCATAGGCCTAGTAGTACCATCACAATGTCTTCAAAAATTGAAGTGGCTGAAAAATCATTGTCCAGTGGTGTGATGATCTTCCTAGAGTAGATCTATGACACAATGAGGCATCATAATAACTCAGTAGAAGCAGAGCCATAAAAATTATATTAAATAGGAATATTGGTGTTTTATATGTGGCTTCAAATACTACTGTTCAATATGATTCTTTTCCTACATGGTAGTATCCTAGAAATCTCAGATATATTTAATCTATCAGGCTTTCAAATCCTGACAGTACAAAAGTTAATTTTTATGAGCTAATCTTTCTAGTTAAGTATTAATGAAGCACAATTCTGGGAGACTGCAGAGGTTCAGAGTCTAAATGAACTTAGGTTCGTAGGCTGAACCTGGCTGTAAGAAGACATAAATATCCACTCTGTCCAGTTTCACTTCTGTCACTAATTGCTTTTTTCATTTTGGGTAAGTTATTACATCTCTTGCAATTTTGGCTTTTCTCATCTATAAAACAAATAGGTTTAAACAATTTTAACATCCTTTCCAATTCTAATATGATATAAATTTGTGGTTTGCCAGTTTTATTGGAGTGAAAAGATGAGCCCTTATCTTTCTTGGAGAAATATTTCCTCTCCCATCACCACCACAGCTGCATCCTACCAACAACAGGTTACAGATAGTGTCTTGCTGGGGGGAAAAGTAACAAGTCATGTCACTAAACTAGTAGCAGCTATACCTGGAAACTTAAGACATTTTTTAATTGATAAATTTTAATTTGTATGAACCTGAGAGCTCTCCCTCTCTCTTTTTTATAATAACTTTTTATTGACAGAACCCATGCCAGGGTAATTTTTTACAACATTATCCCTTGCATTCACTTCTGTTCCGATTTTTCCCCTCCCTCCCTCCACCCCCTCCCCTAGATGGCAAGCAGTCCTATATATGTTGAATATGTCGCATTATATCCTAGATACAATATATGTGTGTAGAACCAAACAGTTTTCTTGTTGCACAGGAAGAATTGGATTCAGAAGGTAAAAATAACCCGGGAAGAAAAACAAAAATGCAAACAGTTTACATTCATTTCCCAGTGTTTTTTCTTTGGGTTAGTTGCTTCTGTCCATCATTGATCAATTGAAACTGAATTAGATCTCTTTGTCAAAGAAATCCACTTCCATCAGAATACATCTTCATACAGTATCGTTGTTGAAGTATATAATGATCTCCTGGTTCTGCTAATTTCACTTAGCATCAGTTCATGTAAGTCCTGAGAGCTCTCTTGATAAGAGTACTCCCTCTATAAATGGACATTATAGTCAGTCTACATTCATTTTGCATTCCTGTGGAACTCTTGTCTATATCCTTCTGTAAATCCTTTATGGGGGATTTTACTTACTAGTGGGAGTCATTTTCTAGTTTTCTTAATATTGAATGTATATCTTTGGTGCCCATGGATTGTCCAAATCTCCATTCCTTTTTCTTCCTACATGATCAACTTATTTTTTAGTTGTAATTTCTTTGGTAGTTTCTTTTACATTATTGGCACAAAATTCTTCATTGCTAATATGTTTCAGCCTATTCTTTTCCATTAAATGACTCTACATTGGCTTTGAAGTAACCTGTAACTAGTTCTTCAAAGGTTGTTATTTCCATGCTTTAGCATTGCATTGCTGGCAGATTATTAGTGTTTTTAAAATAGGTGGGTTTTTTTGAGTAGTAATTTTTAACTTAGGGCTCAGTAACCTCTAGCTATATCAAAGTGCATGAACTTGGATGGGTAAAAAAAATCACATATTTATTTTCCCTAATTTCTAACTGAAATTTAACATTTCTTTTAATTATGACCCATTATTCCACGAAGGAATGATAGACCTCACCAGACTATCAAAGAAGGGAGTTTATTACATATTAAGATAAAAAAAAACCTATTTTAGTGAGTAGTTTGGTGGTCATTAAAGGCAGCTTGATTGATAGAGGATTGGACTTGGAGTTAAAAGATCCTATCTTGAATCACAACTCAAATATTTACCAGTTGTATGACCTTGAGGAAGTCATTTAATATTTGTTCAGCTTCAGTTTTCTTATCTGCAAAATGAGGATAATAATAGCTCCTATAATACAAGGTTGTTGGAAGAGTCAAATGACTACACACACACACACATATGTATAAACAAATGTTTGCATATAACTAGGTATCTTTGTAAAAAAAAAGATATAAAAGTTGGATATTAGTATTATTATGTTATTCTTATAACCATAAGAGATCAAATAAAGAAAATTTAACAACTTGTGATGGACAAATCAAGAAGATCCCAAGTGCTAGGAATCAAAAATTCAAATCAGGAAGTCATAAACTGATGATTTTTTGCAATGAAGAGAATATTGACACCTATTCTTTAAAAGAAAAATTTAAAATAGTATTTTATTTTTCCAAGTACATGCAAAGATAGTTTTCAATATTTTCCTTTAAAAAAACTTTGTGTTCCAAATTTTTCTTCCTCTCTTAGAGAACAAGCAATCTGATATAGGTTAAATATGTACGATGCTTCTACACATTTCCATATTCATCATGCTGCACAAGAAAAATCAGATCAAAAGGGAACAAAAAAACACAAGAAAAAAAAACATAAGCAAACAACCAACAACAAAAAAGGGTGAAAATACTATGCTTTGATCCACATCTAGTCTCCATAGTTCTCTTTCTGAAACTGATTATTCTTTCCCAACAAGGATAGACCCCTAACTTTGCTGTTCCTGTGCTTGACCTTGTAGGAAGATGTGGATAAGGGTCAAAGAAGCTAAGCATTTATGGATATATGGGAGAAAGGTACGCAAATCAGTGAAATATTTGAAAACTCAAACTGATTTGTTTGAATGTTCACGTATCTATAGATTGAAGAATTTCCATTATTCTGCTTCCTGAAACTAGTTGTTTCCCTGGAAGTGTTCATTTACCAAGAGGAAAAAACAAGGGATTTTAAAAATACTATTAAACTCCAACTGTTGCAGTTTAATAATACCCAGTTTTTATACTAAATGGGATCTTGTAGGAACTTATATCTTGCACAGGGGTTCTAGTTATTGTTTTTTTTAAATGTAGCATTTTTAAAAAATGGGTATAGGAAAATTATTTTAGGATGGCTGCCCTATCAGTATGGAGAGGAGTAAAATTTTCCCTTTACCATAAAAGTCCTATTAATTCCTATACATATTACTGTGATGAATCTGCAACTTGAATTTTTAGATCAGTAACCCTTGGACACCTACTCCTTTAATCACAGACTTCTTGAAAGTTTCTACTCCATTTATAGCACACTAGGATCAGCATCCATTCAAAACAATTATACCCATGTGCTTTGCCTTTTTTTTTTTTTAAGACCAATTGGTATCTTCCATGTGAGCACATATTAACAATTAATTTAAAATGGAAAGCATTATGACATTAAGAAACACCCAAGGACAAAGATAACCAAAATATATTAATTGTAATCCCATGCCAAGGCACCCTCTCATTCTTCTTGAATCCCAGCCTCTCAGGGGATTTAGGCTATGAGTCCTTAGTACTTGGATTTCAGTAAGGCTAAGATGTGTAGTCACCCATTTCACTCTTTCCAGACCCATAAGTTCAGTGGTAAGTTCAGTGGTAAGATACAGATCAGGATGACTAAAAGTGGTCCCAGATTCAGTGGGAGACCTTGGCCTTTTTAAGGTCTTTTCCAGCTCTCAGTTTATAAGACAATATGCATTCAGTGATTAAGGTTTAGTAAGAAATGAGGCAAAGAATTGCCTCTTTTACCTCCTCAAAAAAAAAAAAAAATTAGGGTTTCTGGCCAATTGCTATTGAACAATGAGCCCAAACAATGACCAAATGAGGTCATGACATTCTCTTCCTGATGTCATGATCTTCTTTGAGAATGGACAAATAACAACCAACAATCTATATCAGTAGCTGTCCCACTGGGAACCCAACTAGCCAATTCCACTTGGACAACACAGCTCCCTCCCTCTCTCCCTCTCTGCCTTCCTTCCTTCCTTCCTTCCTTCCTTCCTTCCTTCCTTCCTTCCTTCCTTCCTTCCTTCCTTCCTTCCTTCCTTCTTCCCTCCCTTCCTTCTTTCCTCCCTTCCTCCCTCCCTTCCTTCCTTCCTCCTCACCTCTCTCCTTTTCTCCTCTACCTCCCTCCCTCCTCTTTCTCTGTCCACATAGGGAATCATGTTATTACCTGCAGTCAATCTGCCCAAAGAAATATAAATTTTGGTCACGGAAACCTCACAAGATATCTAGGGGTTTATGGGCTAGATTTCTTTTTTTTTTAAGGACAATGTTTTAAATCCAAATCATTCTAGCTCTCATTCATTGGCCAACAGTCAGTCCCAGCCTAAGCCTCATTTGGTTAGTTAGTATAAATAGCAATTGTTTCTTTTAGGGCATAATGAAGATCTTCCCCTCCTAGACTGATTTTTTTAGGTAAAAGAAGCAATTCTTTGCCTCATTTTTTTTTAAACCTAACCTTAATCACTAAATGGATATAGCCTCAGATAAACTGAGACCTGGGAAAGCCCTTAACTTAAAAAAGCGAAGGTCTCCCACTGCATCTGGGGTCATTTCTAATCATCCCAATCTATATTTTGCCACTGCACCCAGATGGCTCTGAAGAAGACAGTAAGGCTGGTCACTTTGCTACCTCATTGAAATGGATTTCACCTTCCCAATGTCATGGTCCTTTTTGAAAATGAAGGACAAACAATAACAACTTTATTTCTTGTAGCCAGACATACTAGCTAATTAGCCACACCAAAGTTACTCCTGATCTGTGGGCTATAGATCAGAGTGGAAGAACTTATACAGAGGAACACAAATAGCATGTGCCACTGTTCCTGATAGCCACAGACATGCAGATTATGTGTATGGAAAAAGTTTATGGAATTGAAAGAGTTGTGAGTTTCAAGCCAGGTTAAGCAGGAGCTAGGTATAGCAAGACTGATCAGATCTGTTGCTTTAATACCCCATATTCTAACTCCAAGTAGGGAGAGAAAAATCTTCAAATCCACAAACCCTAGAGAGGGACATTTTTCTTTGTATGCTACTCATCTTCTCAGAATTATAAAAAGCTCTTTTCCCAGAAATGTTACCACATTACATTTACACTTTCATTACCTCCAGGGATCACAGCCATCCTTAAAGAAACTCCCTATCGGGGAAGGCTTATTTAAGAGCTGTTTCAGTTCTCAATTTTTATTTTTTATTTCCCACATTTAATAATTCTCCCTTTACTTTTTTTTTCCTTCTTCAAATTTCTGCTCGGAAAATCAGCACATTAATTCTTACCATATATCCATAGCCCACTACTTGGCTCTGTAGCAAGTTTGTGGAGTTAAATGTTTTTGAGGTACCCAGGCAAAGCTGCATTTTTGTGGGGCCAGTGCTGGGTAAAATGGTTGATGTTATAGTGACTCAACTACAAGGCTTTCATGATACTTGAAAGAGGCTAGCTAAATAGCTTTATTTATTTTTAAAAGAATCTAATATTACTACAAACACTAAGTTACCAACTACAGTGGCTTAGGAAAAAACAGAGAATGGGGTGAAATAAAATAATAAAAGGTAAAATTCATTAGAAAGAAAAACCGTTGATTGTGTTTTAGTGAGTCTTCTTGATAATCTCATTTCACCAGCCTAAACCACAAAGGCTATGAAAGATATCTGCCAAAAGCAGAAATGCCTATTCTTACATTTAAGAGTTTAAGATGTCAATACATTGTATTACAATTTATTGGCAATAAACATTCAAAATAGTTTTTACCACAAAACTCTCAGGAAAGTAAAAATCTCATCTAAGTGCTAGTCATAAGCAAAATTATTTAGTAGGCAATATTTGTCTGTAGCATTATCCAACTCCTCAATTCTCCATTCAGGGTTCCCCTTTTGGTCTTCCCAATCCCATATTAACATCCCTACATTTGTAATTCATTGTCCTTATGCTGGCCCTTAATTTAAAATTGCCTTCTACTATGGCATTTGACTTTAGGCTGCTTATAGAGAGTTTGGCATTTGAGAATCTTTTTCTCAGGCTTCCTTTTCATCATAATCTTGTATTTTTAGTGCCTTGCTAAGTGTCAGGTTACTTACATGGACTGAATTAAAGAAATGAAAGTATTACTTTTCCAGAGAATAGATTTATATTTTATCAGTAGCTTTCCAAAGGCATAATGCCTTAACCCAAAGCAGAGATTCAAAAATTGGGGATACCAGTGACAGCTGGTTGATGAAAAGTACTTTTAGGAATAGGGCCTATATGTGTCCTTCACTCATATCACTTATTCTACCTCTGGGCAAATCTGACTCTGTCTCCTATTGTGGTTGAGAAAGTGTCATGTTCCCAAGCTTGGAAAGCTCATGCACTCAGTTGTTCGTTTTATAGAGGTAGAAGTGTCAAAAGTGACATATCTGTAAGTGACCAAAATCTGGAAGAAGTTAGGATGGTACTGGGCAATTTAAGGTCTTAAGGCAATCTTGCCTAAGGAAGTAAGTTTGCCTTTGTCCCAGCCTTTAGCTTATGTATACTTTTTTCTTTTATTCCTGTGACCCTTTTCCTTCTTTCCCACACCTAATGCCTTTATCCTTAACATCTCTCCAGCTTCTCCCTGAAAACTTCTCTGAGGTATGGATAGACTTTGCAAGGAAGTATAAATGAGTGATAAAGATTAGTACAATACTTTTCTCAGGGGAATTTGCCTGGTTAAGAAGGGTATTAGTTCTTCCTTAAGCCAAAATAATGACAGTCATCTCTTCTACTTCTTGACTTTCCCCATCTGTCCTGATGGTGGGAGCAGGGTGCCCCTAACCTTTGAGATGTGGAAGAGATAACTATATTCTTTATTGCTAGAATTTTGGAGAGGAATTGTCATGCTCTGCGTAGTAGAAAATAAGTATCAGAATTAAATTGAAGTGGGAGGGGGTAGGTAAAAAAGAAGCTTTCCTAGGTGGTCACCTAATGTAATATTATTCATGAAGGAGCCAGGTGGTGCCATAGAGTCCAAGGCTTAGATCCAGGAAGAGACGAGTTCAGATATTTTACTGATAGTGTGACATTGGGCAAATCACTTAATCATTTTTCTCATCTGTGAAATGGGGAGCCTTAGTCAGGAAGAACTGAGTTCAGATATTCACTGCCAGCATGACCTTAACTTTCTTTTCACTCTCATTTTCCTCATTTGTAAAAAGGTGATTGCAACAGCATGCTCCTTACAGAGTTGTTGTGAGGATCAAATGAAATCCTATTTGTAAAGTGTACTGCAAACTTTAAGAATGTTAGCCCAAATTATACAAACAATCCTACAAAACAAAATTTGGTTTGATTGTAGACAACATTATATGACTTTATATAGCTTGTATTTTATCAGAGTCTATGCCAAGATTTTTGATAGTATTTTCGCTCAATTATTCTATGAATACTACAATAAAATGTGTTCTCTCTCTAGCTCCCTTACCTTTAGTCTTTTCATAGTTATTGGGATAATATTGCTATCAAGAGATAATAAAATCATAGGGGACAGTATAGTTAAGCACTCATTTGAGAAGTGACTGTAATAAATAATATGGGATACATTGTCCTTTCTACTTCAAAGTGACCCAACTGAGCCCCTGAGTCCACTGTCAATCAGCATGTGCTGAGAGAGTTGTTTTTATGATTGGGGAAGGGAAGAGGTTTTGCAAAATCATTTATATCCTTTCACTTTGTCCTCCTTCTGACCAATAGGATATATTTTTGAGATAGCTAATTTTGATTAAGGCACAGTTAGTGTGTGAGTGTCTGTCTGTCTGTCTGTCCATGGAGCAGCAATGTAATAAAACTCCTCTTTCCCCAAAGCTACTGGGTTTGCACATGCATGGAATTGAAATCCAGTACTGTCATATCATTGTTTAAAAGTCTTTAGTGACTTTTGCTTAAAGTTTAAACTCCTTAACCTGAGCTATACACAATGTAGAAAATACTGCTAACCTTTTCAGCCTTATCTCACATAGTTTCTTTACCCACTCAATGTTGCAGGAAAACTAGATTACTTATGGTTTTCTGAATGTGCCCTGAACTTTTCCAACTCCATGCCTTTGTCAATGCTATTTCCTGGGACTAAAATGTTCTTTCTCCCTCTTATTCTTTGCCTGTGGAATTCTTATCCGCCCACTACTTTATTTTTCATTTTAAGAGCCTAGACACTAAACCTATGGTTTTATCAGTATATAGAAATTTCAGATGAAGAAACTTGTCCTGATGCAGGCTGGTCATCTTCTCAGCAAATTTTATTACTTCTGAGAATTACCTGGAGCAATGATAAGTTAAATGATTTGTCTAGAGTCAAACTGCTATTAGTATCAATGACAGGACTTGAATTCTAGTCTTTTTCAGCTGTTACTGTCTCACTTTGGAAATTTTCCTCTTTTTCCTGTACCCTCTCATCCTGGAATATCCCTTTTAACTACCTTCTTTCATTGGTGAATTGCTGCCAGCATTTAAAATTTGAGGAAGGGCCTAGGTCAGCCATCCTTCTTTACTCCTCTTCTGATTGTCAGGACTTCACGAATATCCCCTGCCCTTTTTTATTTACAGACTTTCCTCATGGTAATATAAGTTTCTTGAGGGCTGGCATTTTATTTTTCCTTGTATTGGTATTCTCAGAACTTAGCACATGTGTGGTGCATAGTAGGAGTTTTATAAATGTTTATTGACTTGATTTTCTTACCTGAAATCTCTCCAACTATTGTCATACTGCCTCTCAATGCTCTAAGCAACATGTTTACTAAAAACATTTTATTGAAAAACATTTATTAAAAAACAGTAACACATTCTAGATATAAATGAATCCATTTGTTTCCACTATTGGGAAAAGAATGACCTTTCATTGCTGCAGTCTTTACTTTGTTGACTAATGATATTTACCTTCATATCATTTTTATTTCTATATTACACTGTATTACTGAACCACACTTTCTAAGAAAGAATAAAAAGAGAAAAAAAGGTAGTTCAGCAAAACCAACTAAATATTGTTAGATATAAACTAACAAAAATAAATATTTACATAGTACCTATTATTTTGTTCAAGCATTTTCTAAATATTTTCTCATTTGATTCTCACAAAAATCTTATAAGGTAAATACTATTGTTACTTTCTCCTTTTTTGCAGTTAAGGAAACTGAGGTAGACAGAGATTAATGATTTACCTAAAATCAAACAGCTAGTAAATGAGGGAGAATTTGAACTCGGTAGATAGAGTTAGACAGAGGTAGACAGAGATTAATGATTTACCTAAAATCAAACAGCTAGTAAATGAGGCAGAATTTGAGCCAGAGAACAGTCTACTAGTTGTCTCCTTGACATATTTCAGATTCTCAGTTCCCACCCCTGAAGGGAAATACATTTTATAAAATATTCTCCAAGATCAAGTTTGGCCATCATAGTTGTAGTGGCTTTTTAAAAAAAATTCCATTTATGGAATATTACTGTTCTGTAAGAAATGACCAACAGGATGATTTCAGAAAGGCCTGGAGAGACTTACACGAACTGATGCTGAGTGAAATGAGCAGGACCAGGAGATCATTATATACTTCAACAACAATATTATATGATGACCAGTTCTGATGGACCTGGCCATCCTCAGCAACGAGATCAACCAAATCATTTCCAATGGAGCAGTAATGAACTGAACCAGCTATGCCCAGAAAAAGAACTCTGGGAGATGACTAAAAACCATTACATTGAATTCCCAATCCCTATATTTATGCACACCTGCATTTTTGATTTCCTTCACAAGCTAATTGTACAATATTTCAAAGTCTGATTCTTTTTGTACAGCAAAATAACATTTTGGTCATGTATACTTTTTGTGTATCTAATTTATATTTTAATGTATTTAACATCTACTGGTCATCCTGCCATCTAGGGGAGGGGGTGAGGGGGGGTAAGAGGTGAAAAATTGGAACAAGAGGTTTGGCAGTTGTTAATGCTGTAAAGTTACCCATGCATATAACCTGTAAATAAAAGGCTATTAAATTAAAAAAAAAGTTACAGAAAAACAAAACAACAACAACAAAAAAATTCCATTTATTCCCTTATTCTGGAAAATTTTCCTGATTCTTCTTACTTCATTCTTCATCAGTTCCTATACATTTTCTCATAAATCTCAATTCATACTATTCTTAAAAATCTATTGCAATTATATACACTTATATCCTTTAGCTTCAGTGACATTGTTTTCTTTTGATTATGGACTATTTCTTTTTGGTGTCACTCACTGGATTATATTAGTAGTCCCTTAAAGGAATATAGATGTGGCTGACTTTGGCTTCCTTCTTAAAATGGAGATTCTGGAAGGCAGTTGGCAATCTACCGCTGGCAAAGGCACAAAACTGGATATTTAGATTGACAAGTTATTTGTATGGAGATTATAATGTGGGATATGACGAGAAGTCTAGGAAAGAGGAGAAAAGGTGCGAGGAGGGAACAGTTTTGCTAAGAATCCATCAGGTTGGTGATGTTTTCGGACTCACTGTAGGGAAAGGAAGATGGAAGAGAAGAAAAGTTCGTTCTTCACCTTAGCAGCCTGGCAGCCTGCGGCTGGATTGAGGTGTGAGAGTAGTTTGCGACCTTGTGAGCCAATGGAATATGGTGACAAGCCTAGCAGCCCTTCAGAAGCACAAATAAAGAAAAGGGGAATTGGTGGCACTGAGCCAGAACTGAGGGTTAGCCAAGAGCGGAGGACGGCGTATAACTGAACTCGTCAACCATAGGATCAAGACTGGACTGAAAGGTGAGTCCGGAGCACCTTGATGGACTGAGTGAAGTGGGGGGCAGGGAAGCCTGAAGGTCGCCGTGAGGACAAAGGATAGATTTAGGAGCAAAGCTGAGAGAGGAGAGGGACCAGAAAGGGAAGTTTCTGGGTCAGAATTAAGAACGAAGAGGAGCTCCTTCGGATGAGGAAAGGGTGCCGTGGCGATGGAGAAACGGACGGACAAGAAGCTGCGTGAGGGAGCATGAAAGTAGAGATTCAGGGAAGGGCGTGAAAGTGGTTTGAAGGTCAGCAGGGGACTGGCAAGATTTGGGGCTGAGGGGGTGCACAACGGCGGGGGGAGACCGGCAGGCGGGGAGGGAGGAGAGCTCCCGCGGATAACGGCGGCTTGGGACTGACCCTTGGGCAGGACCGCAGCCCCCGCTCCTCGGCCTGCGCAGCGCCGCGCTCCGGGCGCCCGGGGAAGCGCGCGGAGGGAGCCGGGCGGCGGTGGGCGAGGGCAGAGCAGCAGGCACGGCCCGCTCGCTCCGCGGGGAGCGCGCGCGCGCGCCTCCGCGCGGGGCCAGCGGCCGGGGAGCGCGCACGCCGCCGCTCAGCGGGACCGGGACGCTCGCGCTCTGCTCTTCCCCCCTCCCTGCTGTCCCCCGCCCCGCTCCGCACCTCCTCCCTTCCTGCTCGCTCGGCCTCCCTCGCTCACTTCTCGCTCCCCCTCCCCCGGGCGGCGGCGGCGGCGGCGGCGGCGGCGGAGTCGGAGTGAGCGGGACGGGCCGGGCCGAGGGCAGGAGGGCGCCGCGCCGCGCGGCGGAGGACCAGGAGTTGGGATCGCCGCTGCCCCCGGTGAGTGGGGAGCGGGCGCGCGGGGGGGCGGGGGCTGCGGCTGCGGCGGCCCCCGGGGGCCGAGCCCGCCCGGGCGGGCGCGCGCCGGGGGGCACCCGCCGCTTCCCGGACGCCCCGCAGGCAGACTGGGGGGGGGGGGCGGGGGCGGGGGCCCCGCTTGGGGCTGTGCCGCCTGCCCGGGGCAGGGGCGCCGGGGATCGCTACCTGCCCGGGGACCCAGGTGTCCCCCCTGAAAAGTAGCTGATGGGGGAAGCTGGAACGCCTCCCCTCCCCCGCCCCGACGGTCCCGGGGCTCTCGATCCCCGGCTTCAAAGTTTGGGGCGTCGGGCGAGCACTTTGCACGGCGCCGCCCGGAGGGGGGTCTGCCCCCCCTTGGCCCGGGGCCCCGCACTCGTTCCTGCGGACTCGGGTTAGTTTCCCAGGTGTTGTCTGTCTCATTTGGACGGCACTGCTTTACAGATCCCTTCCCCTCCCCCCTTCCCTTGGGTCCCTGAAATTTGGGTGGGGGAAAAAGTAGTTCTCAGGATCCGAACCTTAATTCACACCGATTGCAGAACGGGTGGTGCGTGATGTAGGTGGGATGCCCAGTGCCTTGCAAAACTTGTCAGGAGCACTTGAGCTCGCCTTGACAGCCTCCGGCTTTTGAGGCGCTCATCCGAAGGCCTACAAAAATCCTTCTCGTTTAGGGGTTTTTGGTCCATTTAAGACCTGCTTGCAAGGTGGCTGAGTGGTGCACCAGGTTATTGTGTGTCATAGTTTGGAAAACTTCTGAACTTTTAAGTATCAGAATTTGGTCTCCATCATCCCGTACTGGCATGGTGCTTCCTTGCAGTCAGATTGAAAATGGATTTTGCTTCTGGAAAATATTGGAACCCAGATCGCTCGATCTTGGAATATTGGCTTATTTATGACTCAGTGTTTCAATGAAGTTATGCATGAAACTCACTGACAGTGAGATGACAAAAAGCAAAGTCTGAAGTTGAATTTAATAGTATTATGGATCACTGGTATCATTAAATTATATTAAGTCCCTACCTGCCTGTGGTATTGGGCAGGGCTTTTGCAAGTAATGCCACTCCAGGCATTTTGTTGCTCTAAGTAACGAATATTGTGTTATTACATGGGATATTATTAATAAATAATCAAAGAATAATTAGTTGCTATATAGGGTTATTTGAATGTGAAAATGGACAAGGTGTCCACAGTTCATGGTATTATGTTTTAAATAAGGTGTAGAGGCATTTAGGCTGGTTTGTTGTTTCTTCTCTTTGAACCGGGTTCTTTTGCTTTTCTTGTTATACCCACTGATATAACACAGTGCCTGGCATATAGTAGGTACTTAATAAATGTTTTTTGATTGACATACAAATTTTCGAGCTAGTTAGTTGTCACAGAGCATGAACTCTTGAAGCCTAGTCATCTTAAATTCAATATGTCCAAAAGAGAGGGCAATAGCATCTTCCCAGCCCTTCAGATTCATCCCCTGGGAGGCATGCTCACTAGGGCTCACTACTCCATCTCTCCCCTTCCCCCTCCTTATCCAAGCTATTGTCAAGGCCTGTCAATTTTACCTTTGCAAAATCTCACATAGCCCCCCTCTTCCTCTGACAGTACTGCCACTCTAGTGCAAACCCTTATCGCCCTCGTCCCTTGATTACTGCAATACCCTGCTGGTGGGTCTGCCTGCCTCAAGTCTCTTCTCAATTCAATCTATTCTCCATTAAGCTTACTGAAGTGATTTTGCTAAAACATAGGTCTGAATCATTTCACCTCCCTACTCAATAAACACCTTATTGCCTTTCGGAGCAAATAAAAATGCTGTTTGTTATTCAAAGCCCTTCATAACCTAGCTCTTTCCTGTCTTTGCAGTCTTCTTTCACTTTATTCCCTTCCATATAATCTTTGATTCATTACTCTGACTTCCTTGCTGTTTCACCTACTCCACTGTCCATCTCTACACTCCAGGCATTTTTCTCTGTTCATCCTGCATCCTTGTGATGCTCTCCTTCCTCATTGCCACCTACTGATTTCCCTGACTTTCTTTAAGTTCCAACTAAAATCCCACCTTTTATAGGAAACCTTAATTATTTCTTCTTTGTCCTATAGGGATCTTGTTTTGTCCATATTAATTTGCATTCATAGTCATTAGATTGAAAACTCCTTGAAGGCAGGGACTGTCTCTTTTGTGTCTTTTTGTATTCTTTATACTTAGTAATGTGCCTGGCACTTCATAGGTACTTTATAACTTTATTGAATAGGATTGAGAGTATATATTAAGTAAGGGTGTCTGCTAAGTTTTGGAGTACATGGGTACACTGGGGACTTGTTTAAGTACTTTGAATATCATGGATTGTTTTCATTAGTAAGCTGTTATTTAATTTACATATTGGTCCCATTGAGATATTACTAACAGTCCAGTGTCTAATGACCTCTCCAGTAGTTATATAGCACATTTTGAACCTTAATTTTAGAGTTTTCTTTTCATTAGGCAATCTTTTAGGAGTCAGAATTTCTTTATGTTAAGTCAACTGAGAAAGTCAGCTCAGTATTAACTCAATTGAATTTTGAAATGGGTGGTTTTTTAAGATCCCCAGCTGAAAAAAATCTCATCAGTTGTTTTAGCCAAAGCAGGAAATTCACATTACTCAATTACTTCACATTCAAGCCACCCTTGGAGCTATTATGTGACATTTGAACTGAAAAGACAAAATGAGAAGGTAAAGATTTTTCCCCCCATTGGAATATTTAAAAACAAGCTAACTTCTGATACAAGTAGTTAAAGCTTTACTAATTTTAGGTCTTTGAGATTAAAGCCTTGAGGCTTTAATGTGCAGTGACCATTGAGTAGTAATTTAGTTCCATTATTTTGAGAATATAATCCTGGAGAGTGCCATCTGTTTGTGACTTAAATGGCTGTGAAAGGAGATGACTGTCCTCAAGTTGCTCTGTTTAAGACTTGGGTCAATGATTGCAGGGAAATGGAAGTAAAGAAAATGCAGTCTGTGAGATTCAGGAGGTTGGGTGCACAAGTTACCATGTGCTCCTTACTGTACAACTTTTACATTATGTATAGGGTGGCCTAAGGGTCTAGTGGCAGCTTAAAACTGTTTCAACTACTGACACTCAAAGACAACTCGGGGATTTCTTTTGGAGTTGTAATCTATTTGCCACAAGACATGATAGAAGTGGAAATATATGAACTTATTTTGAGCTGTGATAAAAGACTCCGTTTTGAAGTGGCTTTTAATTTCAGAAACTTGATAGAGAAATGCTGTCTGTTTTCTCTGACATTGTTTCAAAGTGGAATGGTATGCAAAAGACAGCATTGAATGGAGTTTGTTTCACTGTGATGACAATATTTGAAACTGACTTTAAGTTCTTGACCGGCAGTGGATACAAAAAAAGCACACTTTACAGAATTAAGAAGAATTGACGTTTGTTTATAGTTTCTCACTTCCCATATCATTCTCTAGGATGGGGTGTTTTATTTAAACAAGTTCAGTAATAATCCAGTAGACATTTTTAGGTGTCTACTGTGCAAGCCTCAGTGTTCAAAATGTTTCAGAGATGAAAAAAAAACAAAAACGATCAAGATTTTACAGCCATATGTAGTGAGGAAGAGAGCATGTATACAAAATAACTGTCATATACCAACATAATTAAATGCATAGGGAAAGAGGTAGTAAATAGTATGATAGGTTCTAGTGACAAAGGATCTCTTTTAATTGGTGGAATCGGGGAAGGGGAACAAGCGTTTATTTATTATCTATTGTGTGCCTGACACTGTGCATAAAAGATTTGGTATCTGAGTTGGACTTTGAAAGGAGAGATTTTGGCAAGCCAAGATTTGGGGCAGAGGAGTGTCCCTGATGATATATATCATAAGTAAATTAAGGTAAGAGAAAGCAAGATGGAAATAGGTTGTAGCTCAATTTGATTGGAAAACAGAATTCCACTAAAGGAAGTAAATAGTATGCAATGCTGGGAGAAGCTAGATTGTGGAAGGCCTTGAATGTCATAACTAGGATCATAGAACTAGCCAGACCTGGAAAGGATCTTAGAGGTTATCAGGATAGTAGGTGTCAAACTTATGGCCTACAACACTTCCAACATTCTAGAGTGCAGAGAGCAGTTTAAAATATAATTGGACAATATTTGACAAAATAAATAAGACATAGACAATATTATATTTTAAAACTCATTATGCTGCCTTCAGTGATCCCTATGTAGTGAACCCTTCTCTATTTGAGTTTGATATTGCTGAATTAGGCCAGTCCCCTCATTGTACAGCTGAGGAAACTTATAATGGTAAAGTGATTCTCCCCATGTCCCATAAGTAATAAATAACTGAGTCAGAAGTTGTGTGATTAAATCTGAGGATTAAAAAGTTTAGTTTGACAGCAGTATTAAGGATGGAGAGAGGGGGAGCAATTAGGTGGCTATTAGAATTGCCCAGATAATAATGGAAAAAGAAATCAAGGCAAGACTTGTGTTATTCTGTAGAGAAACTTATGGAATTTGGCATTTGATGGGATGTTGGACGTGAGAAGAGGCTCAAATATGACTCTGAAGTTTTGAAGAATGATGTTGCCTTCCTTAGAAGCAGAGAATTTAAGATCAAGGGCAGATTTTGAATTGTTTTTCTATAGCTGACTGTAATTTTGGGGGAAATTTTGGAATAAATATTTGGGACTTTCCTATAATATTCTTTCTTTTTGTTTTTTAACCTGTTGCATTTAGTATAATTTTATATTTATTACATTTAAAATCTTTTTTTTGAAATAAAATTTTACTGAAATTTTAAATTATTCTGTTGGTTTTTGAGAAATCTTTTCATTCTCATTTTCCTTTTATCCCTTTATTTTTCATAGATTTTTTCCAATTACATATAAGATAATTTTCAGCATTCATTTTTACAAGATTTTGAGTTCCAAATTTCTCTCCCTCTCTCCCTTCCTTCCCTTCCTCCAAAAATGGTAGGCAGTTTGATATAGGTTATGCATGTCTAAGTATGTAAAACACCTTTATTCCTTTATTAAAGATAAATATTCCCTTTATTTTTAGAGAAAGATAAAATGGAAGAAGAAAAAAAATCAAAACCAACCAACACATTAAAAAAAAAAAATCTAATAGTATGTGTAGTCTTCCACATCTAGCAATCTCCCATCTCTGCAAAGGGATAAGATGATGTTTTCTCATGTTTATTTTGGAGCTACACTTGCTGTGTAATTTTGTATATTCCTTTTTGATTGCTTTGTGGTTATTGTTTTGATTACATTGTTGTAATGATTGTGTAAATTGTTTTCCTCACTGCTTATTTCACTTTGTATCAGTCCATATAAAGCTTTCCACACCTTTCTATACATATCATATGTCATTTTAATATTTTTATATCATATATATTTCATAACTCATCATGATTTTATTTAGCCATTTCCCAGTTGATGGGCATCTACTTTATTGCAAGTCTTTGCTAGCATAAAAAGTGCTAATATAAATATTTAGATGTATTCATAGACTTTTTATTACTGACTTCATAGCAATATAGGCCTAGCAGAGAAATCTTTTGAGTAAAAAGGCATTGATATTTTAGTTGTTTTATTTGCATAATTCCAAATTGTTTTCCAAAATAGTTCTACTGATTCACAGTTTCATCAACAACTCATTTGTATGCCTATTTTCCCACAACTCCCCCAACATTGACTATTCCAGACTTTTTTGTAATCTTTTTCAGTTTGTAGGATGAAATCTCATAGTTGGCTTTTCCTTTCTTTTATTAAGGATTTCAAGCATTCTTTCATAACAGTATTAATGGTTTGCAATTCTTCTTTTGAATTGCTGTTTCTATCCTTTGACAAAATGTCTTCTAGGGACTGGATTTTGGTCTTATATATTTTTGTTGTCTAATTTATCTTGGATGGTAAACTTGTAGGAGGATATAATATCTATGCACATTTTTAGTTGATTAGGAGTGAGATCTTGAGGCCTCATCTTTTTTGTTTAAAAAAAATTATTTAGAAAAGCAACACAATTTTTAAGAAAAAAAAATCATGAAGAATATATTCACAGGTATGATAAGGCACAGAATCATAAACACTTCCAAGAATTCCCATTCCCTCTTTTAAAAAAATCCAGTTACACGTACGATAAAAAAAATAGGAAACTAAAGAGTTAAAAACCCTCAGAACAAAAGCCAAACTTGCTTAGATTGGACAAATCTAGTCATTTTTTTGATATGTTGTATTATCTTTTTTTTAAATTGAAGCTTTTTATTTTCAAAACATATGCAAGGATAATTTTTCACCATTGACCCTTGCAAAACCTTGTGTTCCAATTTCTCCCCTTCCCCCCATCCCCTCTTCTAGATGGCAAATAATTGGATTATCTTTTCTTTACCTATTCCTTTCAAATTCTGTAAATGGGAATGACTACTGTTCATGCTGCACATACAAAAAAAAAAAAAAATTGAACTCTAGAGAGATCTCAGTAATTAGGATTCTGGATAGAAATTGGCAAAAATGAAGAATTTGGGGAATTGCTAAGAAAGGAGAAGAAGCTTTGGTTCCATCTAGAGTATTTTCATCCAGAGTGACTCTGACAGGCCAGATTTACTGGCATGATTTGCTGGAATTGTTTCATTAGTTGATTTTTTGTAGATGTTGTCAGGTATAGGATACAATGGGAGAGGATGGCTGTATCTGAGGCCAAGAGCCTAGACTGCTTTTTATATTTAATAATCTTTTCATGTTGCTTCAGTAGCCATCTGGAGGAGCATTTGCAGCAATAGGGAAGCTTTATTTATACTGTGTTACTGATAGCATGTATGACCCTCAGTCACAATGTAAGTAAATGCTTATGGGTGGAATTATTTGTGCATCAGGGTCAGAACCTTGAATTTAGTAGTTTTTTTTTTTTTAAAGGGGAATTTTCTTTGCCAGATTTGTGTCCCAGAATGGTCTCTATGATTACAAAAAACAAAAACCAGTCCAAGCCTTTCCTTTAAATTCTTCTGCAAACTTCTCCCTATCTTTCCAAACTCATTTCCTCTTACTCTCAATCAAATACAGTTCCATCCCAATTGGCCTGCTAGCTAAATGTAGCTGGAACACCAAATTTCATTTCCCATCTCCATGCCTTTGTGCAATGTTTCCCAAGCAGTAAATCTCTGGCTTCTTTCATGATCCAAGCTCAGGTAGGCTACTGTTGCCACACTTCCCATCTCCTGGCCCCCCAATGAAGCCCTTTCTCATTCTTCCTAGTTGCTATTGTTCTTTCACTAGTCAAGTCAATAAACTACATTTCTTTCCAGGAATACAGTGGATTGACATATTTTAGGATGTAGGATAGAGACCTGATTTATTAACTCAGTCCTTTCAAAGGAGACATAGACTAGTAGGGAATGCTAGTTTTAGACTACTATGTACTGATATTTAAGTGAGTTTCTTTTTTCTTTATTGACCAGATTTGAGATGGGAGGAAACAGTTGTTATAAGTACTTTTGATTTGATGGATTCTCTTCTTTACCACAGCTGGCTTTTGACCCTGGAAGATGATGCTGGCCCATTAGTTGTTGTTGAGTCCTTCAGTCATGTCCTACTCTTCCTCACCCCAGGGACCAGAGTAAGCCAAGGTCTTCAGTCTTTCACTTTCTCTCAAAGTCTGTCCAAGTTCATACTGATTGTTTTCATACTGACCCATTAAGAAGCAGTCAATTAGGGATCTTTCCTGGATTTGTTCTTACAGATGAGTACTGGATGCTATGCAGTGTATGCACTTATCTCTGGGAGTTTATCTGTCTGCCATCTATCTTTATACAGCTAGATGGTGAATAGTGACTAGAGTATTGGCCTGGAATCAGGAAGATCTGAATTAAATCTGACCTTATATACTTATCTGTATAACCCTGGGCAGACCACTTTATCTCCCTCAATTTCTTCATCTGTAAAATTGAGATAATAATAGATATTTGTAAAGTGCTTTATAGACTTTAAAACACTATATAAATTCTAATTTTATTACATATATGTATATGTTGTATATCTAAATAGAATTTAGGCTGCTTGAGTGCAGGAATTATCTTATTTTTGTATTTTGTGTGGCATCATCTAGTAATTGCTTATTAAATGTTTGTTAGAATTGAAGAGATTATAGAATTTTTGTTCTTGTTTTGCCATGCTGAATAGACAATACCAACATTGCTATAACCCTTTCAAAACAGTACCAAATGAGGCTTTTAAAGTATAATTTCCAAATGAATTTTAATGACTTGTGGTCATTTTGGTTATGTCATTTCACATGAGGCTTTCTTTGAAACAAAACCAGTATTAACTTTATCAAGTCTGTGCTCCTTTTAGATTGATGAGAAAATATTTGTGGAAAGTGTGAATCAGTACAAAGATAAATGTATATTGTATCTTGATGATTGATGATCATGTTTAATGACTGTGATCTATTGACTACACAGTACTGTGTCTTCTTAGAAAGCTTGAGCAGTTTTGTATGTGCTATCTGCAAAAGATAACACACCTAATGGTTATATGTTTTCCACTTGTTTCAGAAATGTAACACTATGTGATTGTGGTGTAGTGGAAAAAAACATTGGATTTGAAGTCAAAAGATGTGAATTAATATCCATGCTTTGCCATGTATTAGCTGTGTGACTCATGGGCAAGTCCTTTCTCTTTTTAGCTCAGTTTCCTCATCTGTAAAATTGGGATGACAGCATTTTTAGTACTTATCTCAGAGGATTATTTGAAAAAAATACTTATTTAATTGGAAAGGATTATGTAACAGTGAGGTTTGTTATTAATAGAATATAATGTCCTCATGATGGCAAGATGGATTTCTGGGCTAGGTTTATTTCATGGAAAATCCTAATCAAATTATTTCTGTGGCATAAAATGCTGTTGGTATTCTATCACATGACTCATTCCTTTTCTTTATAAAAAATGTTTTATTTATCATGAGATAGTCTACTTAGTTAAAGACTATTATGTGAAATTCTTAGTGACCAAAAGAACATATGGTAATAGGTTTTAGATATCTGTGAAAGATGGTTATTGCTTCAGAATGACTAGACACTATTAGAGCAGTCAATGAGTTATCCACAAATCCTATTAATGGCTTATTTAAATATTTTTGGGACAGAGATAGTGACTCTATAGGTATTGAACTAATAGTGCCTCATAACTTTTTTCATCTGGAATACAAAGAAAGTATTTAAAAAAAAACCTTAGGACATATAGAAAGTAATTCAAGGAATTCAGTGTTAGGATTTTTTTTTTTTCCCAGTTTTAAATGGATAACTAAAAAGTGGGGTTTCCCATAGATTTCCTCATTCCTTTGATTATTGTTACTTACAATAAGTGTAAGTAACATTTATTTTTTGATGAACTTAACAAAAACTAAATAAAATAAGCACATATATATGCATTGAAGAAAAGAGCATAAAAGGTTTATGTATGAAATTGCAAATCTCTATTGTGTGAATGATGCTTTTCTTTTTAAGCACTTAATAAATTTAACATGTAATTCTCAAAGCTGTCCTGCTTGTCTTTGATTCCTTCTGGCTTTCCTTCTGTTCTTTTCTCGTATTTTTCTTTTTTTCTATATTTTAGAATGAACATATATTTTTCATACTAAATCTTGAGTCCAACAAATTTCTGTCAGAAGGAGGGAGAACTTGGATTATTATGAGTACTATAAAACTGTGCTTGACCATTCTATTAATCGCAGTTCTTAAGTCTTTCATTGTTGTTGTTATAATATTTTATTATTATAAGAATGTTTCTTCTGGTTTACTTACTTGATTTTGCAGTGATTCATATAAATCTTTCCAAGTTTCACTGAGTTAGACCCACTCATTTGTGGTATTTTGTGGCATTTTACATTCATTTACCATAATTTTGTTCAGTCATTCCCCAGCTTTTGGGCACTTTCTTACTTTCCAGTTCTTTGTTACTACAAAAATAACTTTTACAAATAATTTTATATTCATGGGGCTGTTTTTATCTCATTAGGCAGCCTTGTAGTGGCATCACTAAATCAAATATAATTCCAAATTGCTTTCCAGCCAATTTACAGCTCCATTAATAGTATATTAATGTGCATATATATTTTTAGCCTCTCTCATATTATTTTCCCTTGTCATTTTTGCCAGTGTAATGTATGTGAGGTAGAATCTGAGTTGTTTTAATCTGAATTTCTGTAATTATTTATAATTTGTATGATTGTTGATAGCTTGGATTTCTTCATTTGAGAACTACCAGTTTGTATCTTATTTATTTATTTTTTTTGCTGAGGCAATTGGGGTTAAGTGACTTGCATAGAAGTCATACTGGTAGGAAGTGTTAAGTATCTGAAATCAGATTTGAACTTGGGTGGTCCTGACTTCAGGGCTGGTATTTTATCCAGCTCTGTGCCGTCTAGCTGCCTCTCATATCTTTTAACTATTAATGAATCAGGGAATGGATCTTATAAATTTAAATCAGATCCTTTTATCAGAGAAACTTACTGTAAAGAATGTTTCAAGTTTCTGATTTCCTTTCTAATTTTAATTGAATTGGTTTTGTTTGTGCAAATAACTTAATTTTGTTAAGTAAAAAATTGTTCATTTTTTCTTCTGAGATCCTCTTAATTCTTTGCTTTTGATTATACACTGTTCCCCTTTCCTTAGTTATGAAAGGTAATTTCTTCTTTGCTCCTCTACTTTGTATATAAAGTGACTTTTTTTTTTTTTTAAATCTCTAAATTGTGTCTCTATTCAGAGCTTATTGAGGCTTATTTGGAGTTTGTTAGGTGTTAGTCTAAACTTGACTTTTGTCATACTTTCTGTTTTCCTTGTAATTTTTGAGGAATATTTCCCTTACCTCAATAACTAGGATCTTTAGGTTTAATAGACACCAAGCTATAGGGTCTGGGTAATTTTCATTCATGATTCATGAAATATAGCCAGGTTCTTTTTTGGATTATAGTTTTTATTTAGCTCAATGATTCTTATATTCTCCCTCCCTTCCTCGCTCTTTCCCTCTCTTTTCTAAATTATTTGTTTTGGATATAAGATACTTTATGTTTGCTTATATTTTTATATTTTTTTGTAGTCTCATTAGCTTCTTTTTAGTCCATTCTGATTTTCAGGGAGTCTGTTCATTTTACAAATGACTTTAACACCTCTTAATTTTCCTTCTAAGTTTTTCTCTAAAAGAAAAAAGCTTTCATTTTTTTTTCAGTTCTTTCTCCTTAAAGATTTTATTTCATTTCTAATTTTTAAAATGAAATTCTGTTTTAAAAATTTTATCATAGGAATTCTGGTTGACTGTGGTCAGCTGTTTTTCTTTGAGACTTTGCTTGTGGATTTTGTGGTTTTTGTTTAGTCATCTTTCTAGTCTTGCAGAATTGGAATTTTGTGTTAGAGTCAAGCTCAGTGTACAAATAGGGGGAATATCTAGGTCTTTTATGGGTTTACTTTGAAGTTCTGCTATTCTGTTTCTGATTTCTTTGAGTATTGATTATTGTGTTCTTTGAGTATTACGTTCTTCAACAATCTTAGAGTGGTTCAGACTAGGAAGCTACAAACATGCAGTATTTTCTAATCAGTCTGACCTCAGGTTCATTCTGATTGCTGCCTTCCTATTCTTGAGTTTGATGGTTTCTGAACTTGATTTGATCTGGGGGACACAACTTCTAGCTTGCCCCTGTTTAGAGTGTTTGGGTTACAACTACTGATTCAAGTCTCTGTCAGTTTCTTGGAAACTCTTTAGGCTCAGAGTGACAACTGCAAGCCTCTTGCCAGGGTTTTTCTGCTATATTCTAGACCCAGTCTGTGGTCTGAACTGGAGATTCTGCTTCATAATCAGAACAGTAGAACTGTAGGCTTGTCCTTGGTCTGAATTCCTTGCCTTGGGACATAGCCTCAGCTTTAGTTCAGTGGGAACAAGACTTGTGTGCATATATTTATATGTATGTGTGTGTTAATATAATTGTTTTAGTAATATTAATATTATAACTAGGTGTTAATGTAATTACTTTAATAATACAAGAATAAAAAAAATTCTATTTTTCAGATGGAAAGGATGCAAAAGATCATATGAGGAATGAGAAATACTACTAGAAAAACTTGATTCTCCAATCTTTGATTGCAGTTATCATTTGATTGCAAAAAATCATGTTATACATTTAATATATACCAGGTGCTATTAGCTTTGTGACCCTGAGCAAGTCACTTAACTTTGTTTCCTCCAGTTTCCTCATCTGTAAAATGAACTGGAAAAGGAAATAGCAAAACCACCTTAGTATCTTTGCCAAGAAAACCCCAAATTGGGTCATGAGGAGTTGGACATGTTGAAACGACTGAATAACAAAGCACTGTGCTAAGTACTGGGGATTCAAAGAAAGGCAAAAACTTGTTATTGGATTTGGAGATCTGAGTTTTTAAATCTCCTTTGTAGAGATTTGGTCATATTTAGGGGACCAATTTAGTAGTGGGAAAGTGTATAAGAACCAGTGTTAGAAAATTAAAATACATTATGCCTCTTGCCCCATACCTCATAAAATAGAGCTAAATAAATTACCAGTTAGGCTTTATTTCTTTGTCTCCTCAATAATAACTCAGATTTCTGTGATGCTTTAAGGTTTACAAAGTAGTTTCCTTACTTCAATATGGCAGGGGGTACATCATTTCCTTGTTTTATAGATGAGGTGCTCAGAGAGGTCAGTCCATGACCATAGTCACATAGTAAGTGATCTGGTTCTGCCACATCCTGTGTCCTTTCTGCTATTTCACATCTTTTTTAATTACTTGACTAATATACATGTTGTATTATATATAGCACCTATATTCTGCTTGTCTTTAAATATACAGCTTTATAATTGCTTTGTTTTGGTCTAGGAGATCTAGTCTCAATAAGTTTCTGTTGCCCAGTGTTGAGTCACTTTTCTAGCACTTGAAGGGTAACATTGAAGTTCTAACCAAGCTAGTTTATCCAGCTTAACAAATTTCAAAGAAGTAATGCTTAGCAGTTAATTTGTTCAAAGATAAACCTGCTCTGTAGAGAAAATTCAGTATTTATTGATAGAAGAAACCAGTTTGATTAAAAATCACATTGATTCTTTCCACTCTTGCATATAACTTACAGCCTTTCTTTTTGCATGTAAGTAAACTTCACTATTTAGTCTTGATGAGTAATGGTACTTTCCACATGGGAACAAATACTGTTCTTTTAAAATAAGTTTTTATTGATATTTTGTTTCTTCAATTTCTAAAGTTATCTCTCCTATTCTAAGAGGACCATCTCATATGACAAATAGTATTTTTTAAAAAGAAAAGAAATTCAGCATAACTGATTAAAAAAAAATCTGAAAACATACAACATGTAGCACTTGTAGACCTCTTGTATCCATGAAGAGGCAGGTTATGGGAAAGGGTCCTCTTGGATCTCTTCATTCAAGTTCCATTTGATTTTGTTTTTTGGTCAGGGAGTCAGGGTTAAGTGACTTGTTCAGGATCACACAGTTAAGTAAATGTCAAGTATCTGAGGGTGGATTTGAATTCAGGTCTTCCTGAATCTAGGACTAGTGCTCCATCTAGTCACCTTTCCATCTTGTCTATATAATTTTGTTTAATTTAATTTTGGTATTTTTTGGGTATGTTGTTCTTTCCTACATTGTTCCAGGTACTATATATATTATTTTATTGGCTCTACTTCTCTCTGCATCAGTTTATAAAGAACAGTGGTTTTCAAACTTTTACTCTTATTTTTATACTATTAAAATTATTGAGGATATGTCTAAAGATTTTTTGTTTATATAGGTTATATTTATACTTTTCAGTTTTGAAATAAAAACTGATTTTGAATTTGTAGGCCCTCTGAAAAAGTTTGGACCCTTAGGATTCTCTGGATCATACTTTGAGAACTAAGAGAAGATAACTTTTTTTTTTTTAGATGAAATTAGGTAACTGCTAGAAGTATTATTTGGGGAAGATGATAGTACTAGTAATCTCTTCTGGAATGGATGAGACAATTAAGCTAGTATTACAGGATCACAAAATGTAATCTCTGGGACAATAAAGATCTAATCCCCTTGTTTTAAAACTGAATCCCAAGAAAATTTCCATAAGTTATCCATTTTCACACAACCAGCTACTGACAGAGTTTGAGGCTACACAATGAGAATGTCTAGTAGGAAGAGCACCATTTCAGAAATCAGAGGACCTAAACAGCAGTTTTATCTCTACACATTAGCAGAGTGACTCTAGATTAAGCTTCAATTTCTTCATTTTAAAAATGTGGATTATATGTAGTGCATTGTAATTCAATGTAGTAATGTAATGCATCATTATTTTAAGGAATATTCTTTAAACAGCCAGCTAATTGGTATTTCATTTTAAAGATTTTTGTTTAAATTATCCAACAGGCAGTAGTTTCTTTAAATTACAATTGTTTGTATTTAAATGAACCACAGTTAATTATGGTTGGTTTGAAAAAGAGTTCCCATTGTTTTCTTTGAAACTGTTTAAAGAAAATTAATTCAGTGCTTTTCCACATTGGAGTATTTTCATTCCAGTTCTAGGAAATGCTTCTAGTTAATATTTTCATTCTAACTTATAGCTAATCCTGAATGTAGTGTGTGTATGTGTCAATGTTTTTTCTGTAGAAATTTTGATGATATTTTTCATCTCTAGGTGAAATAGAGTCTTTTAAAATAGCTCTCATGATAAAATGTTTTTGGTGCACTTTAGAAACTATGAGTAAACTATGGAAACAGTAGGTTATTTTTAGTATTTGGAGTGTTGGAACTTTTTTGGCTGCTAATAAATTCAGCTATGTTCTCTGACAGACACATGAAAATAAAATAATGCTGAATCTAAACTGAACACAGCTGAGAACCAGGAAGTAAGCTAAAAATCTGCTTGAGCTGTCAAAATAGATGTAGCAGCATTCCTGCTTGGTGAACTCTCAATCATAGCCAATTTAAACTCTTTTTACTCCTAACTCTAATGAGATTGGGGTCTGATTGCCAAGTCCACAGCACTGTGGCAACTTGGAAGAGGGGATACTACTAAAAGAGACAGTAGATGGTCTGTGAGCAAGAGGGGGAAGCAGTTATAAAAAGCTAGACACACAAATTCATTCTAATAACGTGGACCATTTGGGTAATGGACTTACACAGATAGCTTCATCCATGTCAATGGATGTCAATGGATAAAAGGTGTCTTTGGATACTACAGCGATAAAGGTTCTTAAGTTCATATTTCTGCACCTGAAAGGAACGTTAGAGGTTATCTAGTCCAAATCTGTGGTTTTACAGGTGAGCAGATTGCAGTCCAGAGTGATTGGGTGACTTAGCCAAAGTTATGCTCCTTGTAAATCTTAGGGTTTATAATAAGTGTTACCAAGGAGGTGGTAAGTGACAGATTTGAAACCTGATGTTCTGGTTTCAAATCTTTCCCTCCTTTACCCCTCCTCCCCCAGTCATCAACACAAAGTTCAGTTATCCCCCAGCATGCTTGGATTAATAAAATGGACAAATACGTGAATATTTAAAGATGTCCATCCAAAAAGATCCACACATGAAATAAAGTTGTACTTAAAGGAGTGAATCCTTAACTGCTCATTATGGAAAAATGATCTCTTGTTAATTTAGAATATTGGTATAGAGGTAAATGAAGATATTGAATGGAATTCTAAGAAGCACATTGCCAGGACAGTTAGATGGCACAGTGGATAGAGCATTGACCCTGGAATCAGGAGAAGCAATGATGTTCAAATTGACCTCAGACACATTGTGATACTGGGGGCAAGTCACTTGCCAAAAAAGAAAAAGAAAGTACACTGCTTCCTAAGTTAATTATTTGGCATGAGATATTAATTCAGTCAGTGATTCAAGAAATCAGAATTGGGTAATTTTGTTTATTCAGCAAATATTTATTTGATTTATTCTCTGTGCCAAATATGGTAGGTATTGTGGCATATATAAAGAGGAACAAGACATGTTCTTCATAGTAGGCATTTAATAAGTACTTTTTGATTGAATTGGAGGAACTAGGAGCCAAGTAATGAATAAGACTTATCTAAAACTAGGGGGAATAGAGAGACAGTATGGTATAGTAGATAGAGCATTGACTTCCCAGGCAGAAAGACTATATTCAAGCCTCTTTCTGACATATGCTGACTGGGTGATTTGGAGCCAGTCATGTCACTTTTCAGGCCCCAAACAATTTTCTGAGATTCTAATTGTAGAGGAAGTTCCTCATCTTGGAATTTCCTATTCCATTAAATCACAGATCCAAACCTTCTCCCTCTAAGGAAGCATATCAACCTCTAAGTGGAAAAGTACAGGGTGCTCTGGGTATTACTTTGCTGAGGTGGATAGGAGAAGAGTGGTCAGAGAAGCTTATGAAGAGATGGCATTAGAGTTGGTATTACAGGTGTTTGGAAAAGATTTGGATCGGATGCAAATTTGCATGGGAAAGGGTATTTCCCTTTCCTTGGAAGGATCATTGTAGGCAAAAACAGGGAGGCTAGAAAGCTTTGGGGAACCACATAAAGTTCATGTTCAACATGTAAGTTTATTTTTTCTCAGTAGTGTTTTATTTTCTAAATGTAAAGATAGTTTTCAGCATTCATTTTTGTAAAATTTTTTTTCCCCACATTTTTTTCTCCCTCCCTCTCTTACCTTTCTCATTCCCAAGATAGCAAGCAATCTGATATAGGTTATACATGTACAATCATATTAAACATATTTCATATGTGTCATGTTGTGCAAGAAAAATCAGACAAAGGAAGAAAAACATGAGAAAGAAAAAGTAAACAAATAAAAAGGTGAAAATACTATGACATGTGCATTTTTTTGGAACTTGCCTTATGTGGAGTGGGAGCTAAAGCTGGAATTAGAAAAACTTAAAAACACTTCAGTTGCATGCAAACTTCTTGAAAGGGCATGGATTATTTCTTTCTAATCTTTTTATCTCTAACTATTACACATAGTGGACATAGAAGATAATTCATTCCTATAGCATTTATATAGTTTTTCGTTAGCTCCCATGGCTTCAACAATTGTATCTATGTATGTGACACTAGATCTCTTACTTCTTCATTCCTAACTTCTCTTTAGCTTTTGATCTTGCATCTCCAACTTGCCTAATGGACATTTCAAACTGGATGTCCTGTAGGTATCTCATCATATCTAAAACTGAATTAATTGCCTTCCCCACCCCCAGTGCTTACCCTTTCCTAACTTTTCTACTACTGCCAGGGGCTCTACTACCATCCACCCAGTTAACCCGAGGATGAACAGGTTTGCAACCTTGACTCCTCTATTTCCCTGCCCCCTCCCCTCAGTCAGTTAGTTGTCAAGTTCCATGACTCCCTATAATGTTCAAGTTAAAGCTTCTGTTTGGTTTTTTTAAATCCTTAAAATTGGGCCCTTCCAACCTCTCCAGTCTCTTCACATCTCAATCTAATCAGCTGTCAAGTCTTATTGTTTCTTCTTTGTAACATCATTCATATACCTCTGCCTTTCTCCTGACACTGCTCCCACTTTGCAGGTTCCCCATCTTGTCTGGACCATTTGTAGGATCTGCTGCTTGGTTTCCCTGCCTCAATTTTCCTCCCCCATTAGAATACATTCTTCACTTAATTTGTTAACTTGATCTGCTAAAATGCAGGTCTGATCTTGTTACTTCCCCTCTTCCATTGAGTAAACTCCCTTAGTTCACCATCACCTTCAGGATCAAATGTAAAATCCCGGATTTGACTTTTAAATCCCTTCATAACTTCATCCCTTCTTACCTTCCTGTGCTTCTTCCTCCTTATTCCCCTTCTTGTACTTTGTGATTCAGCAATGTTGGTTTCCCTCCTTGTTTCTTGCCCACAACATTTCATCTCATGAATCTTCTTGTCACTGGCTGTCCCCCTTGTTTGGAACACAATCTCTCTTCATCTCTGCTTCCTGGCTCTTTTGACTTCCTTCAGGTGTCTGCTACAGTCCCACTTTATTTATGAAGTCTTTCTCAATCCTCCTTAGTCTTATTGCTTTCTTTCTGAGACTACCTCCAATTTTTTTTAATATATTGTTTGTATGTAGTTGTTTTTTATTTTTATTTTTTGTTATTGCTCCCATCATATTCGAGCTTTTTGAGGGCAAGGGACCATTTTTTGTCTTGCTTTATAGTGCTTAGCACAGTTTCTGCTACATAGTAGGCACTTAATAAATGCTGGTTGATTGACTTTAAGATATACAAAGTGAGTTTCTCAAAGCAGTTCTTTGAATCAGAGTGTGTGGGTATCATTTATTTTGTAGATGAGAAAACAATGATTCTCTAAGTGAAGTGATTTACCTGTTCATGTTTTTAGGAACTGGCTTCATTTGACCTGACTCCAAAGTACTTCCAAAGCACTGTTCTTTATACACAAATATAGCAATGTAAGTGTGATGATCATCTTTGATAGACTTAGCTCTTCAATGTGATGAGCTAAGACACTTTCAAAAAGACCATTATAGAAAATGCTAGCCATTTCCAGAGAAAGAACTATGGAGTCTGGATGCAGGGTGTGATTATACCTGTACAACCTATATTAGATTGCTTACTGTCTTGGGGAGGAAGGAAGGAAGGAAAGGAGAAAAAAAATGGAAATAAAAATCTTATAAAAGTAAATGTTGAAAACTACCCCCCCCCACAAAACAACAACAAAAATAAAGTTTATAAAGAAAAAACAACAACAAAGCACTATTCTTTCTCTAAGTGTTTGTAGAATGGAAAGATAGGAAACACTTGAGAGGTCTTATTGTCTGGATAAGGTTGGGACCATATTGTTGATGGTTTTGAATGGTGGGGGCACTGAATTTGAATTTAATTCAATCCTTAATTTAGTAGGCACTGTGGAGTGACTGAAATGGACTTCCCTGTTCTTAATAGAAAAATAACATGATGGAGTCTATACTTTACAATATAATGAAGCAAAAATGTAAAAGGAGTGTGTGAGTGTGTGGAGAGAAAGAGAGGGAGGGAGGGAGGGAAGGAGGGAGGAAGGGAGAGAAAGAAAGAAAGCAAGCGAGTGCAAGATCTAGAGCTTCATTTAGGGCTTCTTACCTTTTTTGTGTATGATGAACTCCTTTATCTGTTCGAAGTCTTTGGCCCCCTTCTCAGAATAATATTAACATAAGCATAAGAATGTATGTGATGCTAAAGGAAATCAATTATATTGAAATTTTAAAAAGTTCACAGACCCCAGATTAAGAACCCATGATTTCATGGCTTGAAAAAAGAAGAGTGGAACAGCACCTATGGGGAAGGGATAGGCAACCAGCTGGACATGAGAAAAGAGAAGGCTGATGATTTCATTGGGGATGGGCCAATGGGAGGTGCAGTAGAAAAAGTGCTGATCTTGGAGTTGGGAACACTACTGCCTCCTTGGATTAGACTTAACTAAGTGACTTAATTTGTACCAGGTTTGGTTTCCAGAGCCTTTTTAAACGATATCTTTCCAAATTTATAGGGTTTAATCGTCTTCAATACACAAGACTGAATAAAGTTATTACTTCCTGCAATGTGTTCCCTTAGGAAATGAAGTACTTCTTTTTCCTTTTATCTTCATGGTCTACATATTGTAAGTTGTTTTCCTCTTGATTGGATGAGGATTTGGTGAAATCTCATTTAAAAGCTCCTTCTAAGCATAAGCTTTTCTCATAAAATCCCTGACTGATAGCATCCTTGTAATTAAATTGGGAGTTTGATGAAAGTATATTCTGCTTATTCCTCTCTATTTTAAGTAGAACAGTTTTTCTATTAAATAGCACTTGGAAAGAGCACTTGGAAACTTGTGTTACTTTTGTTTAAGAATGGTGCCAGAGCATATGTGGGACAGAGGTTTTTTTGGTAACCCAATTTCCTTGGGCTGTAGGAATTTGTGATGCTCTAGAGAGAGCTTCTCTGTTTACCTTTTAAAGCCAGTTTATCTTTACAGCTTCTTTGGACACAATCCCCAGCCTTCTACCTAGTCCAATCAAATAGTCTTTTTTCTATTCCTCATGCTTGGTACCCATTTTTGCTGGCCATCTTCTTTTCAGCCTCAGAATCCCTATCTTTAAGAGACAGCTCAGACCCTATTTTCTGCATGAGGGCTTCTGCTCCCCCCTCCCAATCTCCCCCTTCTAAACCACTTTGTATTGACTTTATATTTATGCTGTGCATAGTTTAATATATAGATATTGTTGTCTCCTCCATTAAAATGGTTTCATTGTTTGCACTTGTATCTCCAGTGTTTATAGCACATTGATTGATTGGCTATAAAAGACATTTTTTCTCATTTGAATGTGAGCTTGAATGAATACATTTGTTGTATTTCCAGTGTCCTCAAATTCTTACTTCATAATTAAGCTATTAAAGTTTTACTACTGTAGAAGAAATGAGGTTGATAATTGTTAAATGGCTTAATCGGGGTCAACAATACAAGTAGTAAGTGAGATACATTGAATATAGAAGTTGTCCCAAAGGTCTTATTGAAGTTTTACATTGTTTATTAAGAAATAATGAATATTATTTGTCATTTATATTATTTACTCTATTTACAATAATATTTTTCAATATGAGCAGTGAGAAGATGTAGTGGATAGAATGTTGGGCCTGGAGTTAGGAAGATTCATTCAAATCTGGCCTCAGATAACTGAACCGGTGAGTCACTTAATCCTGTTTGCTCAGTTTCCTCATCTGCCAAATGAGCTAGAGAAGGAAACGGCAAACCACTCCAATATCTTTGTCAAGAAAACCCTAAATACTCCTGTGTTGTTGAACCTGATCAAGTCACTTACCTCTGTCAACCTCATTTTCTGTAAGATAGGGATAATAATGGCTTCTACTTGATTGGGTTATTGTGAGGATTAAATAAAACAATATACGTACTGCTTTGCAAATTTTAAGATGCTGGAAGGTCTTATCATCTAGGTTACCTAACCAGTCTTAGATTCTTTAGCTGGGGTGTGGCCATTTTCAAGTAGAACAGGAGTCAGCCTATTTGCAGTTTCCTTGATCCAGATTTGTTAGTATGGCCCCTGAAGGTAGGTAGGGTTCCATAGACTATGGTGGGCAGGTGCCTTTTGTCATATTATTTATGCCAGCTAATGCAGTTTAAAAAGTTTCTTTTTTTTTCCTTCTGCAAATCAGAGATTGCTAGGGTCGGATGTTCCAAGTTGGAAGCTAGGAAGCCAGAGTGTTTCTTTTCAGGTCAGTTAGTGGGAAACATGTATTTGTTGTCAGTTTTGAATCTTAATACTTGTCAAGTATGTAATGTCTAGTGTTTTGTTTGGGTAGTTAATTTGACAGACTGATCTGTTATTCAAGCTAAAGTCAACCACTTTTTCTAGGTAGAAAACATGTTTTTTCATCAGAATAGCCTCCTATTTTTATGTTTTTTTTTTTCTTAAGTGAATTTGTCTTCAGTTTTTACCAATTTAAATTAATTTCTTTCTAGAGGGAAAGTATTTAAAAATTCTTTAGTATATATTTAGTGATTAACCAGTGTATATGAAATAATGTTTGTAGTATGGTTAGGGAAATATTCTAAAAGAAGGCTTTTGTATATCGAGTTAATGATCTCATCTTGTTACAAAAAAATCCCTAAATAAATCAAATTTCTTTCATAAAAGTTTATTCTTTAGAAAGGAATAGGGGTTTGTTATTGTAGAAAATGGAAGTCTATAATGTTGGATTCTAATATACTTTTTCGAGTTAGATAAGTTACTCTGTAATCATCCTGACATAGTTGGCTGAAATCAACTTCCATCATTTGTCTAGTTGTACTTGAATTGACCTTCAGGTGGTTCAGATCTTAGCTGGGACAATATTTGCCAAATTATACTGAGTAGATTAGTTGTGCCACAATCTCTTCAACTGATTCTGCCCATATAAAAACTTGATCTCTTACACCTCATTCCACCCCCCCCCCCACCTTACCCCCACCCTCCACCACCCGGGAAATTATAAGGGATCCTGGATCTAAAGTTAGTCATTAATATAGGAGAATAGAGCATTGGAATTGGAGGCAGGAAGACCTCAGTTCGAATTACACCTCAGACATTTTCTCTTTAAAATGAGGGAGTTGTATTCAGTACCCTCTTAGGTCTCTTCTAGCTCCAAATTCATGACTCTATGATAATCTATGCCAGATTTGGAAAAGACATTATCTGCAAAGGATCACAGAATTAGAGCAGGAGGCTATTTAGTTTATAGTCCTCATTTTGCTGATGAATAAACTGAGGTCCAGAGAAGTCACGTAGAATCAGCAGTAAGATTTCAATCCAGGTCTTCTGTCTCTAGAGTTGGTTTTCTTTTCATTGTACCTTTCTGCCTTCCTAATTATTGTTGAGTTTATGGATCAATTAGTAATCATGTCTAGCTTCCCACTTTATGACAGATAAAGTGGCCTTGTTCCCATGTTACAGAAAAAGCCATCTTCTTCCTCTTAGAAGCCAGGACTTGCCCAAACTCACAGTGTTTTTGTCTTCATTCATTCATTCATTTGATCATAGTAAGCCAGTTGAGTTTAGTTTCCAGGTTTTACGAATGAAGAAGTTGAGATCCTAAGAAGATGAATGACTTACTGAAGTTAACACAGCTAAGACTAAGTGGTTTAAAGAGGACTTGAATCCAGTTTTCCTTTCTTAAAACCCGGTGTACTTCACACTGTTTCTCTTATGCTATTCATTGCATTATTTTTGCTGTACTTTTAAATTTAGAACTAGTTTAGTCCAGCTATTTAATTTCACTGGTCTAAAGTTAAGCAAGTATTTTAAAAAAACTCTATAGGCGAGATATTGGCTTTGGTTTCTTCATCTCCAAAATGTGGATAATAGAATACCTAAATCAGTTCATTATTGTGAGGATCAGATGAGAGAATTTATAATTGGTACAGTGTATATCTCATTAACTAATGCATAATAGATGACATTATTAGTCCCATATTGAATTTCATGTCTACTAGGAGGTGACAGGTATGTGTCCAGTAGCAAATTGTCAAATCTTATGAGTTTCAGGTATTTAAATTACCAGTGTAAGGAAATAATTTACTCTGACTTTTTCTGCTCAGCTCCTGCTGATTCAGATTTCTCCTTTCAAGTAGCTCTTGCTTCTTGGGTAAAGAAAGACATGAGTTAGAGGTTTTCTAGGAAGAGAAATTCGGAGGTGTTTTCCAATGGCTGTGTGCCAACTCCTTTAGGGACAATTCTCTTTCAGAGCTCAAGGAAATGAAAACAGGAGAGAAAATAGGAAATAATTGTTCTGCTTTGAAAGCTGAAAAATTTGGTTGGAAATTTTAGAAAAATTTCAAGGAATATACATGAGTAAAGTGAAATTTATAAAAATTCCCAATAATTTGCTACTTGTTAAAGAAGAAAATTGTTATTTTTTCAGATAAAACAAAGGATAAAAATTTCTGCTTAGTAATTGTTTTAGTAAAGCATAATACCTATCTCATTAGTTCATATGGTTCAATAAATAGTTATTTATAATAACAATTATAGCTATTAAAAATAAATAATTTATAGTTCTTACTAAGTGCTTGTTTATGTAACTTAATAGGCAAAACAAAAGGCAGAAATAAAAAATATTAATGTTCCTATTGTTTCTTATGTCAATTTATTGTATCCATTAATTCATGAGGGTTGAGTGGATGTTTTTTTTTTCCCTAGTAAATTTATTTTTAATACACATTGATGTATGAATCATTTTGGGAGAGGAAAATCAGAACAAAAGGAAAAAACCATGGGAGAGATAAAAAAACAGAAAAAAGAAGTGAACATAGCATGTGTTGATTTTCATTCACTCTCCTTAGTTCTTTTTCTGGATTTAGATGACATTTTCTATCCAAAGTCTATTGGGATTGCTTAGTAAACCATTTTTTAAACCAAACCTGAGAATAAGATTGTTTCTTTTAACGAGGAAGATGCTATTAATTAATAAACATTTCAGGTAGAAAATCAACATTTATTAAGCACCAACTACATGCTAGTCAGTGAACTAAGTTTTAACTAGGGATACCAAGAAAGACAAAATACAATCCCTGCCTTCAAGGAAGTCACAGGCTACTGAGGAAGACAATGTGCAAAACAAATTATAGACAGGGCAAATAGAAGAGGGAAAGCACTAGTTTTAAGGGGCATAAAAGACTTATTGTGGAAGTTCAGTTGGATTTAAGCTGGATCTTGAAAGAAGGTGGGAAGTGGAGCTGAGGGAAAAAAATATTCTGTTTGGAGGAGGCCAAAGTTGCTGGGATCCCAGTACATGAGGGTGATGGTAAGGTGGGGCAATGTGTAAGGTGTACAAAGCCTGGAAAATTAGAAGGGCCACAAGTTATAAAGGAACAAAGCAGAAGGTTTTATATTTGATCCCGAAGGTGACAGGAATCCACTGGAGTTTATTGAATAGGGGGAGGTAACATGGTTAGATTACTGTTTTGAGAAGGTCAAGTACCAGGCTCTTGCAATAGCCCAGACATGAGATGAGGAGAATGTGGTTCAGAGTGATGCCCATGTTAGAGGAGAAGGAGGGCTTTTGCACAGGACATGTTATGAAGAATTGGCAGCCTTGGCACAGAGCGAATATGAGAGGTAAGAGGAGAGGAGTTGAGAATGACACTTGGGGTACTCACGCATTGTGGTAATAGGGAGGTTAGGAAGAGTGAAGGTTTGGAGATAAAGATAATGAGCTCAGTTTTGAATGTGTTGAGTTTAAGATGTCTATGAGATATCTAGATGTCTAGTAAGTAGGTGGAAATGTGGTAGTGAAGATCAGGAGAGAGGTTATGTGTAGTGTCCTTTTTTCCTAAAATATAATCATTCTCTGTGGAGTAGATTTCTCAGGGGGCTTCTGGAGGCAGCCTTAGTTTCAGTTCAGATTAGTAATCACTCCAAATGCAGCCAGCTGTTAAAAGTTCAAATCCTTTATTCTCCTTGGTTCCGAGAACTCTTGCTAGTCCTTTGCCTCTGCCAGCTAAAGCCTCTCTTCTTCCGAATTTCCAGTTCTGCCTGACGTCAGTCTCTGGCTTCTCAATCTCCTAAACTGACTCCTGACTGAGACTGGTCCTTTTATATGCTCTTTTAGAGGTGTGAACTCAAAGGTTGACTCCTCCGAGAGTGAGATTGTGGGAGCTGTGACTTGTGAATCTCCTCCACCGAACTTGTGAATCTCATACTGAATCCTGACTTGTGAATCGCAAAGGCTAATGTGTGAACTAATGTGTGACCTCTTAAAGGTGTGAACTCTGAACTAGAGAACTGCTAAGCACAATGCTAAAATTAGACAACTGACTTATCACTTTTAAGAATCCTAACAGTTATGTCCATCTAAACAGATTCGAGAATCATCAGCATAGAGATAATAATTTAATCCATAGGAGCTGAGGTCAAGTGAAATAATATATGGGGGCCAGGATCCAGCAGAGGAGACTGAGAAGGAGCAGTTAGATTGGAGAATTAAGAGTGAGTAATGTTATGAAGGAACTATTAAGGAGAAGAAGGTGATTGATAATATCAGAGGCTGCAGACAGAGTGAAGAGAATGAGGAGTGAGAAGAGACTTAGATTTGGCAATTAAGAGATCCTTCATAACTTTGGACAGAGAAGTTTGGTTGAATGATGAACTTAGAACCAAACTGTCAAACATTTTATAAAAAGTAAATTTTATTTTCACTGCCAAATTCCTTCCCTCCTCTCTACAAATCTCCATCCATTGAGAAAGCAAGAATAACAGTTTATTCCAAGCACACACATACATATATTTAAGCAAGTCACATTCCCAAATTAGATATATTCAAAAATGAAGTATGTTTTAGTTTGTACTCTGAATCTATCACCTCTCAATCTGGAGGTAAGTAAAATATTTCATAATAAGTTTTCTGAAACTGTTTTTTTCCATTAAGTTTATCAGGATTGCTAGATTTTTCAAAGTTGTTTCTTTTTACAATATTTGCAATTGCACAAATTGTTCTCCTGGCTTTGCTACTTTAGTTTGCATCAATCCATAAAGGGTTTTCTAAAACCTTACTCTTTTAATTTTTTCCCCCCTGAGGCAATTGTGGGTTAAGTGACTTTCCCAGGGTCACACAGCTAGGAAGGATTAAATATCTGAGATTAAATTTGAACTCAGGTCCTCCTGACTTCAGGGCTGGTGCTCTATCCACTGCGCCACCTAGCTGCCCCCTCTTTTCATTTCTTGCTACACAGTAAGTAGTTTTCTATCAACTACTTATACCATAGTTTATTTAGTTATTCACCAATTAATAGGCACCTCCTGATTTTCCAATTCTTTGTCATTGTGAAAATAGCTGCTATAAACCCTTGTTGTAGTGGCAAAAAAAGTGGAAATTAAGTGCATGCCCATTAGTTGGGAAGTTGCTGTGTAAATTATGGTATATGAATGTAATGGAATGTTATTGTTCTATAAGAAGTGATGAGCAGGCTGATTTCAGACGGGCTTGGAAAAAACTTACATGAACCTGTGCTGAGTAAAGTAAGCAGAAACAAGAGAACATTGTATATAGTAACAAGAAGATTATGTGATATCAGTTATGATGGACTTGGATCTTCTCATCAACGTGGTAATTCAAGGCAATTAAAATAGACTCAATGTTGGCATGGAAAGTGCCAATCACATTCAGAGAGAGAACTGTGGAGCCTGAATGTGGATCAAAGCATAGTATTTTCACTTTTGTTTTTTTGCTTTCTCATGATTTTTTCTCTTTTCTTTTTTCTTTCTCTGATTTTTCTTATGCAACATGACAAATATGAAAATAGATTTAAAGAATTGCATATATTTAACCTCTATCGGATTGCTTGCTTTCTCAGGGAGAGGGAATGTAAGAGAGAGGAGAAAAATCTGTAATACAAAGTCTTACAAAAATAATGTTGAAGACTATCTTTACATGTATTTGTAAAATAAAATACTATAGAAAATTAAAAAAAGAAAAAGAGCTGCTATAAATACTTTTGTAACTATGAGTCCTTTTCTTCTTTGATCTCTTTGGAATATATAGCTCTCTTTCTCTCTCTATATAGGATAGTGCTTTCTCTATAATATAGCTCTCTGTCTGTCTCTGTCTCTCTTATATATAGTATAGTTTTAGTCATGGTATCATTGGATGAAAGGGTATGCACAATTTAATAGCTTTTTAGGCATAAGAGATTACTTTCTAGAATGTCTGGACCAATTCATTGCTCCACCAAACAGGCTATAGAGAGTTAAGAAGAGGTTGAGAGGAAAGGAAATGGAAGAGTCAGTTAATTAACAAGCATTTAATAGAACTTTGTACCAGGCATTGGACCACAAGATGAAATACAAAGACAAAATTCCCTAACAGTCTCTCCTCACCCCCAGGAATTTACATTTATCAAAGGCAAAGACCATGTACACCTACAAGATAAATTATATGGAAGGTAAAAAAGTTTTTTGGGAGGGTGGTCATTCATAGCTCAGCTATCTGCAGAGGCAGTCGAAAAGAGATGGGTAGAGCTGAGCTAAAGTAGAGTGTGTTTAATAGGTAAGTAACATAGTCAGATCTTTATTTTGGCAGCTTTGTGGAAGATGGTTTGGAGAAGGGATAGACTTGAATCAGGGAAGCCAATTATGAGACTATTATTATACTATTATAATTATAATATTAGCAAAAAGTGATCAGGTCCTGAATTTGGGTGGTGGTAGTGTGAGTGGAAAGAATGGGAAGGATATAAGAGATGTGCAAATAGAATTTTTGAGACTTAACAGATGACTAAATATATTGTAGTTAAAAGAGAAGGAAGAGTTGTAGATGATTTTGAGGATACTATCCTGGGTATTTGGAAGAATGGAAGTTCTCTCATAGAAATAGGGAAATTAGAAATAGTTTTAAGTTTTGGGGGTATTCTATTTTTGATGTATTGGGATTGAAATGCCTATAGACATTTAATGGATGTGTTTAATAGGCAGTTGGTCAACTCCATAGAAACACTATATAGCTTTATATAGAAACAGTTTATATAGCTGAGTTCATCACAAAGAGTTTGGAGAGAAAAGAGGACCCAGAACAAAGGTTTGAGATACACTCACCATAAGAGAGGTGGATCAGGTCCACAAAGGATGCTGAAAATGGTAGTTTTACTTTATATTCTGTCTCTCCAAACTTCCTTTCCCCCATTTTAAAAGTAAATATACATTTATATAGTTGACAATATGTGAATATTATTTTGTATTTTGCTTCCCTCCTACCCTTAACTGCTAGAAACATGACTGTATAGCCTGTATTCTTGTCATTTGGAGTAGGTGATTTTAATAGTGCTCTTTCAATGGTCAAGAAGTTTTCCATCTGGCTCATGAAGTTTGTGTAGCCTTTTCCATTTGGGGATATTTAGGTTGTTTCCAGTACTATTCCAAATAGTACTTCTTTAAACATCTTTATTAAATTATTTTGATTTTAGGGTTTTTTCCTTTGAACTTATTTCCCAAAATGATTGGGTCAAAAGTTAAGAGTAGTTTCATTCATATATTAAGTATTGCCAGATTGTTTTCCGGTAAAGTTTATATTTCCTGTGATTCAGTAAGTATATCTGCTTTATAGTTTCATCATATTAAAAAAAAAACTTGTGTATTTTGATTTCATAGTTTTAATATGTATTTCTTTGATTTTTGGACAGTATATTTTTCCAGGTGATTTTTTTTTTGTCTATATAAATTGTTTCTTTTCTAGTAGAATCTGGGTATTGCCTTTGCAGAGATAGTTGATACAAATAGTAAACGTGTTCTGGAAACATATTGATATTCTTAACTACTGATTCTACCAAAGAAAATGTTACTTTGTCAGCGATGATGTTTGGTTTTAATTCGTATTTTTGTCTCTGGAAGTTTATTATCTTTACACGTAGTTTTCATGTTCAGAAGCATGGTATCTTTCTCTTTCTCGTTAGAGTTTTGTAATTTTCTTTGAATAATTCAGTTATATCTAGTTATTATATACTAATAACCAAGTATGTAATATATCTATATCTATTATAAGTGACATCTCATTCCATTATATTTTTTACCTATGTGTATGATACTTATTGATTTTTCATATACCTAGCTGGGAACTGATTGTTTATCTCTAGCAACTTTTGATTAACATCCTTCCTTGGATTTTCTGACAATACATTCATGAATCTACAAAAAGCATAAGTAAAAATAATTTTCTTCTCATAATTATTTCCAGTATTTATAATGCTAACCTTGTTTTATTCTTGTTTGTAAAGGGGATGATTTAAGTGCATCTCCATTAAGACTAACAGTGATTTATGGTTTTAAATACATATTTCTAAACTGTTAACAAAGAACTACACTTTCCCTAATTAAAATTAATCATGCAGATTGTATTATATTGAACATTTTCTTGCTATCTCTTGAAAAGTATTTTTAAATCTCTTTCTTCTTAATAATATGTTTACTATTTTTCCACTGTGGTATATTGCCCTTGTAATTCAGGTACACATCTTATTTGGACAAAAGGAATAATTAAAAAATATTTGTTAGATTTTTATTTAGAAGGTTTGCCATGTCTGTTGCTTGAGAGTAACTTGTAATTTTCTTTTTTGCTGTTGGCTTAGTCAGGGGTGTGCAGATAAAAGTAATAGCCGACATTGAAAAGCTGACAAGGAAAGTTTATATATGTTATTTCACTCGATAGACCAACCCTTTGAATTGGGTATAGTACCTGTATTATCTTTATTTTCCAAATGAGGAGACTGAAGTTCAAAGCTGTTAAAATATCAGTGATGGGATTTTAGCCCTGGTCTGTTCTGACTCCTCCTTCCAATATACCATGCTGCTCTTAGCTTTTCTATATTTTGCAGTTAGTTATGCAATTAGAGGAATTAGTTTTTCTTTGGAAATTTTTTAGTTTATCTATTGGGCCCAGATGCTTTTTGGAAGGCAAGGAGGGGGAGGATAAAAGAAGGATGGGTAATTTTTTAATACCTTTTCTTAATTATTCTCTGTTGTTGGTCTACTGGTATTCTGTGCTTTAGATCAGTGATGCCAAACTCACATAGAAACAGGAGCCACTAAAAAGTACAAAAGAGATGCCATGGGCTGTATAATGACTTAGAAAACTACATATTAATATTTTGTATGTTCTATTGTATTTTTGTTTACTCTGTTAACTATTTTCCAGTTACATTTTTATCCAGTTCAGAATGTCCTCAGTAGGATTGTGAATGAAGTACCTGTTTAATACTTCCACCACTTTTAACTTAGTTCCACTTTTAGTAGTTTAAATTTTGGAAATGGTCATCAAATTTATTAAAATATTTAAATTCTATTCTCAGTTAAAAAAAAAAAAACTTGTGGTAAATCTTTTATTTCTCTTTTGTTTGTGAATTAACGATTTATTTTTATTTTGTTGGTCAATTTTAAAAATTTAACTATTGTTTTTGTTTATCATTTCAATTAATCAGCAAACATTTAAGTGCTGACTGTATTTTAATAAAAAAAAATTAAGCAAAAAAGAGATGCCTATGTGTTAGTTAAGTAGCATGCTAAGAGACTATGGAGTACAAAGACAAAAATGAAATAGTCTCTGCCTTTGAAGAACTTTTATTCTCTTAGGAGAGATGCTCACATAGAAGTGTTATACAAATCATCAGGATGGGGTTAGAATCTTAGATTTAATTTTAATAGGGAATTCTCAGATGAAACTCCATCCACCAATGTAAATCAGTGCTTTTTATTGCATAGTCCTGGTGAGTTTTCTGGGGGGCACTGAAAGACTCAGTGATTAACTGGGGGTCACAGTTGATATGTTTTAGAGCAGCAATTAAATTTGCATTTCCTAAATAGTCTGTACACTATACTTGGCTACCTGTCCTATAAAAAACACAAGGAACAAGTAAAAGATAAGTTTTGGGATAATGTGTGTTAACAGCTTGGAGCAAGAAGCAGGGAGAAAAACAGGAAAGGCTTCGTCTAGAAAGTGGGTTTGACCTGAATTCTGAAAGATTAGGGATTCTAAGAGGTACAAGTAAGGGGGTATTGCAGTACAAAGGTGAAGAGATTGGCAGTTGTGTGTGAGAAACAAAAAGGCCTTTTTGGCCTGCACATAAAAGGAGAATTATGTATTATAATAAATGGGAAAAATGTTGGAGCCAGGTTGCGAAGGTTTTAAATCTTAAATCATAGAGTATGCACTTACCCTATAGAGAGTAGGGGGGACCATTGTAGTTTTTTGAGCAGGAGAGTAACATTGTTAGACACTAGTTTTTTTTTTTTTTTTTTTTAATAGCCTTTTATTTACAGGATATATGCATAGGTAACTTTACAGCATTAACAATTGCCAAACCTCTTGTTCCAATTTTTCACCTCTTACCCCCCCCCCACCCTCTCCCCCAGATGGCAGGATGACCAGTAGATGTTAAGTACATTAAAATATAAATTAGATACAACAATAAGTATACATGACCAAAACGTTATTTTGCTGTACAAAAAGAATCAGACTCTGAAATATTGTACAATTAGCTTGTGAAGGAAATAAAAAATGCAGGTGGGCATAAATATAGGGATTGGGAATTCAATGTAATGGTTTTTAGTCATCTCCCAGAGTTCTTTCTCTGGGCATAGCTGGTTCAGTTCATTACTGCTCCATTGGAAATGATTTGGTTGATCTCGTTGCTGAGGATGGCCAGATCCATCAGAACTGGTCATCATATAGTATTGTTGTTGAAGTATATAATGATCTCCTGGTCCTGCTCATTTCACTCAGCATCAGTTCGTAGACACTAGTTTTAATAAAATAACTTTGGCAGCTGTGTGGATTGCCCATCAGAGAAGGGGGAGATTTGAATTTGAGAAAACAATTAGGGGGGGTATTGCAATGTGCCAAGCCAGAGGAAATGAAGGCCTGATCAGTGGTGGTACCTGTGATAATAGAGAAAAAGTCATGGAAAAAGAGATGCTATACGATAAAATCAACAAGATTTGCTAAGTGATTCGTTAAAAATGAGCGAAGATTCGGGGATGACTACAGAATTGCCAGTCTGGGTGATTGGATAGATGGTGGTGCCCTCATATAGAAATAGGATTGTTTGTATTACAGATTGGGGAGTTTGGAATAGGGATGTTTTTTTTAGGGGACAAGTAATGATTTCTGTTTTGGGTTGGTTAAGCCTGAGATGCTTGAAGGACATCCATTTCAAAATGGTCAATAGGTAATTGTATTTTTAAATTTTCTCATTTTGTTTCTATTGCTCTATTGCTTTTCCCTTCTCTTTTAACTCAATAGTTTTGTTCTCTTGAGTTCTTTGAGTAGAAACCTAATACATTTCTCTTTTTTGCTTACTAATATGGGATAATTTATTTCTCTAAGTGAATGGAAGTAAAGTTTTGACAATGTTCTATAAATTTTGAATAGCTCTTGTATACATATAATATTATAACATATACATACGTACAGGTATGTTTCATTTTATCGTCCTTTGAAGATAGTGGTTTTTTTTTTTTTTTTTTTACAAATCAGAGATTTGTGGCTTTCCTGTTTTGAGCAAATCTATCAGTGCCATTTTTCCAAGAATATGTATTCACATTGTGTCTCTGTGTCACATTTAGGTAAGTCTCTCAATATTTCAAACTTTTTCATTATTATTATATCTGTTATAGTGATCTATGATCTTTGATATTACTATTCTAATTGTTTTGGGGCACAAACCATACCCTCATAACTCTGTCAACTTAATTGCTAAATGACGGATGTTTTGACTGCTTCACTTACCAGCTGGTCTCTATCTTCTTCCTAGTTCCTGAGACTCAATAGTATTGAAATTAGGCCAATTAATAATCCTATAGTGATTTCTAAATGTTCAAAGAAAAGGATCAATGAGGCTATCTTATTTTAAGAAATTGCCATAACCACCCAACGTTCAGTAGACACTACCCCAAACAATTAGCTGCCATAAACATCAAAGCAAGATCCTTTTTCAATAAAAAGATTATGAGTGACTGAAAGCTCAGCCATTATTTTAATGTTATCTTCATCTACATTATTGTAGTCACATATATTTTTCTCCTAGTTTTTTTCCTTTGCTCCTTTTCAGTTCATAGTTTTTCCATGTTTCTCAGAATTTTTCTTATTTATGATTATTTATTCTGCAGTAGTATTCTCATACTATAATTTGTTAATGCTTCAATAGATGGGCACCTACTTTGTGTCCATTTTTTGCTGTTACAGAAATACATATATTTGTTTTAGTATATAGGAGACCTTTTTGTTGTCCTGGGGCCATGGAATTACTGGATTAAAGTATGTCAATAATTATTAACTTTTTATTCATAATCTTCCCATCCCTCCTTTTTTTTCAGAGAGGTTGGGCTGAAAATATGTAGCAAATTTCTCACCTAAGGATCTCTTTTCTAAGATGTTATGAGGAATTGATTTAAATTTGAAAGAATAAGCATTATTCTCCAGTTGATTAATGGTTAAGATATATGAAAAGGCAGTTTTATGAAGAAATATAGGCTGTTAATAGCCTTGTGAGGAATGCTCCAAATTACTACTGTTTAGAAAAATGCAAATTAAAGCAACATTCAGGTTCATACATCTTTCACATCAGAATTCTCAGATCAGGAGGAACTGGAGAATAGAGACATTAATAATATACGGTTGGTAAATCTGTGAGTTGGTATAACCATTATGGAAAGCAGTTTGGAACTATGGTTTCAAAGTTACTATTTGACTCAGTTTTTTTGATACTTCTGCTTGCAAAAGAGATTGCAGAAAGAACAAAAAGACTCATGTGTGCAGAATAATTGGACCAATTCACAGCTATGCCAGTCATCAGCTGTTTCTTCTATAATTTTTGCTTATTTGGCAAGTATTAGAGTTAGCATCTTAGAGTTAATTTAAATTTGCTTTTGTTAGTAATTTGAAGTATTTTTCATATTGTTGATAATTTGCAGTTCTTCATTGAAAACTATTTGGCCTTTGTCCACTTTTTTATTGGTGAAATGCTATCAGTGTTATACATTTAAGTTCTTCCTTCTTCACAGATATGAGAGGTAGACTATTCCTTCTCCTAATTTGCTTATGGTATCACCCTTTTTGTCTAAATCATAAAACTATTTCCATCTTATCTTGGTAAAGGGTGTTAGGTGTTGGTCAATGCCTACTTTCTGCCATACTATTTTTCTATTTTTCCCAAAAATTTTTGTCAACTAGTGAGATGTTATCTAGAATCTGAAGTCTTTGGATTTGTCAAACACTAGATTATTATAGTCATTGATTATTGTGTCTTGTGAACCTAACTAATTCTAGTGATTTAGTATTCTGTTTCTTAGCCAGTACCAAATGGTTTTGATGACTGCTGCTTTATAATATAGTTTTACGTCTGGTACAACTATGACTTACAATTAGTTTCTCTTACCTATTAATTTTAGTTTTTATTGAATTTTTTTAGCTCATTTTTTCTCTGTTTGATGGATGTCATTATAGTGAAATGTTGATCTCCAATTTTTTGATTCTATTTTTTTTTTCATTTATGTTACTTCTGTATTTTGCTGTTTTGGGGACATTCAAAATATTTGCATTTTTAGGTTTTTATATCTTAATGTAATTTTATCATCGTTTAGAATTTTTTGTTCTCAGTATATTTTATTATGATTTTTTTTGGGGGGGATATTGTTAATGTTATTTCTGCCTTTCCTGTTTTGCTGAAGTATAATTTATCTCTTAACTTTCTTACTCTGTTTATGTGTATTGTTTTTTATTTATGCTAGTCAGCAGACTGTTTATTTTATTTCTTAATCTCACATGTGAGCCTTTTTCTTTTTTTTTTAAAGCTTTTTATTTTTCAAAACATATGCATGGATAATTCTTTGATATTAACCCTTGCAAAACCTTATGTTCCAACTTATCTCCCTTCCCCCCATCTTCTCCCCTAGATGGCAAGTAATCCAATATGTTAAAGATGTTAAATCCAATATATGCATATATATATGTAAATATACACACACACACACACACACACACACACACACACACACATACAGTTATCCTGCAGCACAAGAAAAATCAGATCAAAAGGAAAAAATGAGAAAGAAAATAAAATATAAGCAATCAATAATAAAAAGAGTGAAAATGCTATCTGTGATCCACACTCAGTTCCCACAATCCTCTCTCTGGGTGTAAATGACTCTGTTTATCACAGTATCATTAGAACTGGCCTGAATCATCTAATTGTTGAAAAGAGCCACGTCCACCAGAATTGATCATCATATAATCTTGTTGTTGCTGTGTATAGTGTTCTCTTGGTTCTGCTCATTTCACTTAGCATCAGTTTTTGCAAGTCTCTCCAGGCCTCTCTGAAATCATCCTGCTGATCATTTCTTATAGAACAATAATGAGCCTTTTTTTTTTTTTTTTTTTTTTTTTAAAGAAAAGATCAACCTTTTTACATTTAGTAGACTTATGGCCACACAGCTAGTAAGCATTTGAGACTGGATTTGAAGTTGGCACTTCCCAATTTATATTGGCAAGGAATAATTACTGCTTTGGGTTCTAGAGATAATTGGATTGGTGACTACCCTTTTTATAGCTCTGTTTATCATTCTTGTAGCTTAAATACTCTAGCTACTATTCTCCTACATGTGTTGTTTTTCTTTATTAGAATGGAAACTCCTTAAGGACAAGGAATTTTTTCCTTTTGTATCTGCAGCATTCAGTATTACATTTGCTACTAGTAGCTGTTTAATACTTGCTTTTTTATTCATTTTAGGACCCATAAAACATGAGTGTTTTGTAGATTATCTTGAAAATAAATGAATGAATAATAAAATGTTAATGTGAATTTTTTGGGGGGTTAGAATCTGTAGGTTACTCTATTAATGCAACCCCCCCTATTATTGTATACCATATTTTCTTTTTTTTTAAAATTATTATAGATTTTTATTTACAAGATATATGCATGGATAATTTTTCGGCATTGACAGTTGCAAAACCTTTTGTTCCAATTTTTCCCCTCCTTTCCCCCACCCCCTGCCCCAGATGGCAGGTTGACCAATACATGTCAAATATGTTAAAGTATATGTTAAATACAATATATGTATACATGTCCATACCATTATTTTGCTGTACAAAAAGAATCGGACTTTGAAATAGTGTACAATTAACCTGTGAAGGAAATCAAAAATGCAGGCAGACAAAAATACAGGGATTGGGAATTCTATGTAGTGGTTCATATTCATTTTCCAGAGTTCTTTCACTGGGTGTAGCTGGTTCAATTCATTACTGCTCTATTGGAACTGATTTAGTTCATCTCGTTGTTGAAGAGGGCCATGTCCATCAGAATTGATCATCATCTAGTATTGTTGTTGAAGTATATAATTATCTCCTGGCCCTGCTCATTTCACTCAGCATCAATTCATGTAAGTCTCTCCAGGCCTTTCTGAAATCATCCTGTTGGTCATTTCTTACAGAACAATAATATTACATAATATTCATATACCACAATTTATTCAACCATTCTCCAATTGATGGGCATCCCCTCTGTTTCCAGTTTTTGGCCACTACAAAGAGGGGTGCCACAAACATTTTGGCACATACAGGTCCCTTCCCCTTCTTTAAAATCTCTTTGGATATAAGCCCAGTAGTAACACTGCTGGGTCAAAGGGTATGCACAGTTTGATAACTTTTTGAGCATAGTTCCAAATCACTCTCCAGAATGGCTGGATGTATTCACAATTCCATCAACAATAATACATCAGTGTCCCAGTTTTCTCACATCCCCTCCAACATTCTGCATTATCTTTCCCTGTCATTCTAGCCAATCTGACAGTTGTGTAGTATATACTATATTTTCTTAGAAAGTTGCTTGGGACACTGAGAATTTAATGATTTGCCTAACCTTACCCAATTACTATGTATCTTAGATTAGATTTGAACACCTTTTTCTTGATTTCGAGGCCAACTCTCTAGCCTAACCCAAATCACTTTTTATGCTAATGTAATACTGCTACTAATGAACAAGAATGCCATGTAAGAGCTCAGAAGTATTACTTTAACATTATTTATCCTTAGGTCATTATTTAGATGTTGTGTCCAGTTTTATTATCTTAAGGAAGATAGGAAGAAAGATAAAATTCAGAGAAAAACAATGAAATTCCATTTTGTTTTATATGTGTAATATATATGTATGTGTGTATATTTATATCTATATATTTATACATATATATGATTGTTGCATGCTGTCTTCCTCATTAGAATGTAAGCTTCTTGAGATTGGGGGGGTGGCATTCATTTGCCTTATTTTGGTATCCTCATGTGCCTGGCACATACTAAGTACTTAATAGATACTTGTTGATTGACTAATAAAGACAGGTTAAGATTTGGAGTTGGATTTGTTTGTATAAGAGAATATTAATTGAGTAACTTTCCATAAATTTGGAGAATTATTTATATTAATATCATTGGTTAACACAATAATATACTAACCAGTTTATTTCCACAGAAGAGGAAATTGGCTTAGATTATAACAAAAAGGGTTTAGTTAGAGATAAAAAAGTGCTTCCTGACTAAGAGTAATTAAATACCAGCATAGAATGAATGTCAAGAGAAGTGGTAGATTAGGACAAAGATTTTGGTCAAAAAGATGAAGAAATGAGAGAGCTAGAGGCATAAATCTCAGTTCAGAAGTGAGCACACACTGATGAAGTTTGAAGATTTCAAAGCTTGTAAAATTAGTTTTTTGCAAAAATGCACACTGTTAATGAAATTAATGAAAAATGAAACAGGCATTAATCAACAGATTATTATTCATACTGTTTGAAAAGAAAGGCATCTTTTGAATAGCCATCAAGACTTAATAATAATTTACAATATTCTTGATTACTGTATTTATCCTAAGATACAGTATTTACAATATTAATGTCATCCCTTGATTAAATATTACTTGACTGAATATTTTTTCAAACATCTATACTTTAGATGAACAGAAATCAAAGTTGAAATGATATAGAAAACACAAAGTTCCACTATAAAGGGTAAAAACTCTTGATGGGTGAAACATACTAAAGGAGATGGAAACTGTATTTCAGTAAACTAGATTAGGGGAAAAAATCTTCTGATAGTGTAAATTGTAACTTTTTTCTAAAATCTATCTTGTCATGTTTCTGTTCAGAAAACACCAGTGACTCTCCAATACCTTTAGGATCAAATCTAAACTCTTTGTTCTTACATTTGAAGTTCTATAATTTGACATCATTCTTCCTTTTCCCCCTTTTCCCAATTTCTCAGCCTACTTTAGATCAATCTCTTGGATGTCCCTAAAACAGGCTAACATTTTACTGCCTCTGTTAGTATATTGATACCATTCTAATTACTCTATGTGCCTTCCCTGTCATTCTTTATTCTGCTTCAAAGCTTATTTCTGCTATGAAGTTCTAAATGGAACCATTTGATGTTCTGTCTTTCAGAAATCTGTTATTAATAATATATCTCTGAATTACTAATTTAATTGTAAATCTTGTACTACCCTGCATTGTAACTTAAAGATTTGATGTGCTTGTGCTTTGTCTAAACTGGGTTGTAATGTATTTTGGGGGGTGTTGGATCCATCTTATATGTTTCTGCTTTTCTCCTTTCCCTAATGATGATGATTAGCTCAGTGTTTTATATAAAATAGAATCTGAATAAATATTTGTAAAATGAATAAAAAGGCATGAGGTGGCACTCATGTCAGAGAAATCGCTGAGATATGAATTGCATCCCTGTATTCACTAAATAGGTAAGGAAAGAAATAGAATTGTGTGATTTCTGAACATACCTATAAGGCAATGTTTGGTTAAATTAAGAAGTTCAAACTCAAAAAGCATAACAAGGATAGTTTAATCTTGCTTCCGCTAGCACCTTGGACAAACTATTCCTGGGGGTGGCTGTTAAATAAATGTTTGAATTTCATAGACTAGATACTTAATTTTTGGGTTGAATTGAATGTGCATTATGTATCCATTCATTGCAAAAAATTTTTTTCTCTTTAACATTCTGTGTTTGTGTGTGTGTACACATATTTTTTTGAGTTTCAAATTCTTTCCCTATTTCCTGAAATAAAACTACTTAAAAAGAAATCTGTAACTAGGGTAATGTTAGGAACACATCATTCAACTTGTACTGATTGTGGTATAGTGGAAAGAAAAATGTTGCTTGGGAGCCAGGGCATGTGGCTTCTAGTTTCTTCTTTACCATAGACTAAACTAACTGTGTTACCTTACCTAGTAATTTGCCATCCATAGTAGCTTTACCTCTTTGGACTTCAGTATCTGTATTTATAAAATTGAAGAGGTTTTATTAGATGATTTCTGAGGTCCTTTTGCTATCTAATATACTATGGTTTTGAATACTTGAAATTTGTGTTACTGTGTTATTTTCTATGGAAAAATTAAGGATTCTTAGATTTGATCTCTGTCCTTGAAATAGTTTATAATTGAGTTATAATGGCAAAATTGATGAGCATAAAAAAAGTGACTAATAGTATAATAGTTTATGTGTAATAGGAATTTTTTAAATAGCTTTTTATTTACAAGTTATATGCATGGATAATTTTAAAATCAGCATTGACAATTGCCAAACCTTTTGTTATACTTTTTCTCCTCCTTTCCCCCCATTCCCTCCCCCTCCATGGCAGGTTGACCAATACGTGTTAAATATGTTAAAGTATAAATTAAATCCAATATAACTATACATGTCTTAACAGTTATTTTGCTGTACAGAAAGAAGCGGAGTTTGAAATAGTGTACTATTAGCCTGTGAAGGAAATCAAAAATGCAGGCGGGGAAAAATATAGGGATTGGAAATTCTATGTAATAGTTCATAGTCATCTCCCAGAGTTCTTTCGCTGGGTGTAGCTGGTTCAGTTCATTACTGCTTGATTGGAACTGATTTAGTTCATCTCATTGTTGAAGAGGGCCACGTCCATCAGAATTGATCATCATATAGTATTGCTGTTGAAGTATATAAGGATCTCCTGGTCCTGCTCATTTCATTCAGCATGTAATAGGAATTTTAAAAAAGGGACGAGATCACTGTGGACTTGAACAATGGTTCCATGTTAAAGACTTGCGTAGGTATCTGTTACATAGTATAGAATTATTGACTAAACATATATGAATTTATACAGTAGAATTAAATAAAATTTTACTAAAGATATATTGAAATTCTATGCTGTTTAAATGTGTGGAATCAAAAAGATCTTAGCTGGAGGCAACAATGGTCCAGGTCAAGGTTGAAAGCATTTTATGCAAATGGAGCCCAGAAATACAGATTATAGAAAAGATCCAAGTATTAATAACTATTAATTGGAATGTATTATAATTTGTTTTCCTATTTCTGGTAACTCATCATACCAGATCATAGATTTCATATTGGTTTTTTCTATAATGTTGGAACATTTTATTTCATAGTCCCTTCTGCTTTTCTCATTTACATGTAGACATGACCCAGGATCATAATTTTGTGTACTTTACATTCTTCCTTACACCACATATGCATTCAGCTACCAGGTCTTATTAATTTTACTTCCATGGTAACTCTCATGTCTATAAACTTTTCTCCATTCAACTTTTTACATAATTCCCCTTCTCTTTTGTTACATGGCCACCATATTAGTTTAGGTTCTCATCATATCTTGCTATAGACTTCTAATAGGTGTCCCTATCTCACATTTGTTTTCTCTCCAATCCATACTTCATATACTTGCTGAATGATATTCCTAAATTATAGGTTTGATCATGTCCCATTGGAGTTAAGAAATTTCAGTGATTATCATTGGCAAATGTGACAATGACAGTCATTCCAGTGACTCCCTGTTGCTTCTTGTATCAAATAAAAATATTTTAGAACCCTTTACTGTCAATCAAGTTTTTATTAAGTATTTACTATATGCCAGACATGTAATAAAATATAAGTTCTGGAGATACAAGTACAAAGAAGGAAACAATCCCTGCACACAAGGAGCTAAGGGAGGGAGGGGGATAATAAATATTTATAAAAATATACAGAAAAAATATAAAATTAGCAAATATAGAAATCTGCAAAATAATTAAATACATGGTAAAGGAGGGGAATTCTAGCTTTGTATCTCCCACTTTCTGCTGGACATTTCCATCTGGCTGTTCCAAAGTATTTGAAACTCAGCATGTCTAAAACAGAACTCATTATCTGTGCCTCTGTACTCAACTCAGTGTCCTTGTTAAGGATACCATTATTATTTCAGAATCCTAGACTCAATCTTGGAGTCATTTTTAAGTCTTCACTTTCTGTTACCTTACATATGTAATCTGTTACCAAGTCTTGTTGAATCTATATCCATAAACTTTCTCCCATTCATATTTTTCTTTATTTACATGACCACCACCCTAAGTTAGCCCTTTCTAAGTAGACTATGAGTTCCTTGAGGGCTCCTTTTGTTTTTACATCCCTAAAATCTAGAACATTGACACTTAAATGTTTGTTAATTAATTGATTCCAGGAATGAGTAGGGACAAATGTACAAATATTTGGAAATGGGAGAGGACATGTAAAAATTAGAAATAGTAGTCAGGTTTGACTTAAATTTAGAATGGGTAAAATAGAGAATGGAACAAACCTAGAAGGGTAGGTTGCCGCCAAATGACTTGATGACAAGCTAAGGAGCTTGCATTTATATATTTATTTATTTTGGGTAGCCAATAAGTACCCACTGAAGAGCTTCAGTTGTCCTCATTTTTTTTTTTTTTTTTTTTAAGAGGGTTTGACTAGACCTTAAGAGCTTAACTTGCTAATGTATCCATTCTGGCCTTTTTGATGTTTCCTTTACATGATATTTCTGTCTTTCTACTTTTGTACCTGTCTTTTCAGAAGACCCTTACGCTTGGAACATTCTCTCTTCTTGTCTCTGTCTCTTAGAAGAAGCCATTGAAATGAATGTTAAGGGGGGGGGTCATTGATGATTTAGGAGAGAGCAATTTTAGTAGAGTAATATAAAAAGAAGTCAGATTGCAGGAATGAATACACTATTTTTCAAGAAGTTAAGCAGTGGAGGAGTGAGGGAGGAAAAGTAATAGTTAAAGGAGAAGGGGAATTAAAAATAAAATAGATTGGGGGGGCAACAAAGCCCTTATGAAAAAATATTTCCTAAATATTTAATAAGAATTCCCTTACTTTTGTGGGAATAGGATGTGCCTGCCAGCAAATGATTTGAGTACTCTGCTGAGTTAATAAAAGAAAGAAAAAAAATTTAAATTGGAATGATGCTGAAATGCCTTCATTGACAGTTGAATAATCTCTATAATATACATTATTCAATATACATTATTAGAGGGAGAGGGAAGAGAGGGCAAAAAAGGGCAAAAGCAATAGTGTGAGAGAAATAGGAGCTCAGAACATGTTTGTTGTCAGAGGGGAAGAAGCCATTAGAGAAGAAGAGTATTGACTTTATATTCAATCAAGGACATAGGTAGAGGATTTAGGTTTAGGAAGGATGAGGACAGATTGATCCTTCAAGATCACAGGGCTAGACCTGATAGAGGATAGAAGATGCTAACAGAAAATTTTCAAGGTGTGGAATTGGGAAGATAAGGGAATTTGTGTTTTATTGCTTTAGTTTTCTCAGTAAAGGGAAGAGGTAAGATTGAACCTGAGAGCAGAGGAGTAAAACTTAACCTGTTTTCACACTAGAATCTGTGGGTGGCATTAGGGCCACGGATTACTCAACAACGGTTTACATTTTTAAAAGTGGAAACATTTAGCAAAAAAAAAAAAAAAAAAGTCTCTAGTAATGACTTATAGTTTATACTATTGTTACATTTGCAAGTTTACAGTTTAGTCACATGGATTTTTTTGTCATCATATGAAAGCATTGTGATATGGAATGCTTATTTGTTTTTTTTTTTGTTTTTTTTGGTTGTTATGTCATTACTTCTTAGGTATTAAAAAAAAGTATTTTTTGTACAGAATCTTAGTTGTAAGGGACTTCAGAAGCCTAAAATATAAATGACAAGTGATTGATTACTCAACATTACTTGTAACCCTTTCCTGAGAAGCTATTTTGAGGCAGCCTATTTCACTCTAGCATATTTCTTGATTTTTAGGAATTACTCCATTTATTAAGTCTAAGTTTTTCCCTTTGCAGATTTTACCTGTTGCCCATAATTCTGGCATTTGAAACCAGATAGACTAATAAGTGATCCCACCTATTCATGGGAGTCAGTGTAGGGTAGTAGGAAAAAATCCCACTACATTTGGAAGTGGAGGCTTGGGGTTTAAATCCAAGATCCATTTACTTCTGACCTGTGATCTCATGTTCTTCCAGTGACTTGACTTCTCTTTTCATACAAAATATCCTCAGTCTCATCAGTTTCTAATGTAGCAGGATCTTGAGGACCTTCACCATCCGCTTGTGATACTAGTCTTTGGAGGCAACTTCAACAACTTGGATATTATCAGTTCCAGATTTTGAGACTCACAGACTTGATCAGCTAGCATTTAATACCTTTGTCAAGATGCTTGCAAAAGAAGACAATTTCCCCCCTTTACCACATCTGATGTGGCATCATGCCACCAGCATTTTAAACTTTCATTTTTTTAACTGTTCATATGTTGTTACATTTACTTGAGGCTGATCTGCTCAGTCATTTTCTCTGTCCCAAACCCCTACCTTGTGTTTTTTAAGCATCCTATTTTGGCAGCAGGCTTTGAAAAGATGCAAATTAACTTCCTAGAGCTTAGATAAAAATTGGGAGAAACTTAAAGCAACATAAGGAATATTTAGTTTAAATATATAACTGGCTCCCAGTTGTTCTCTAAATATATCTCTATATATCCATATGTTTATTATGTGGATATAGATAGATAAATAGACCTGAAGTATTTTCCTAATGTCAAATGAAAAACAATGATTATAAATCAAAAGGTTTCTTATATAAAGTTGTCTTTTCTTAGATTAACTTCCATCAGATATAGATAGGTTTACCAAGAACAGGCCTATTGGGTGCCAAATTTTTCTACCAAAAGTTTCTAGTTTAGTGCCTCAAACTTAAAACTTACTCCTAGTCATGCCTTCAATCTATTCTTCTTATGCCTAACTTGTTCTTTCTCCCCTGCTTCCAGTGCTCTGTCAAGTCAAGTCAGCGAGCATCTATTAAGCACTAAGTGCCAGGTACTGTGCTAAACACTGGGGATCCGAAAATGGGAAAAAAATAGGCCTTCCCTATATTCCAGGAACTTAACAGTTTCATTAGGAAGGTAGTAGATACACAGATTCAAACTTTATAGTTAACATTTTAGAGGATCTCACAGGACAAGCATTAAGAATAAAGAGAACTGGGAAGCCTTTTTGTAGAAAAGTGGGACTTTAGATGAAGGAAGTCAGAGAAGGCAGGAGATGGAGCTGAGGAGAGAGCCTTCCATGCTTGGGGAATAGCTAATGAAAGTGCTAGGAGTTGCAGATAAAGTGTCAAAGTCTCCCGTATTGCTAGACCAAAGGATGAAGAGAAGAGCACTGACTGATGAAGGCCTTAAAAGTCAAAAAGGTTTTATTGTTGACCCTGGAGGTAATAGGGAGAAAGGCGAATTCATATGGGGGGGAGGGAGTGACATGGTCTGGCCTGTACTTTCGGATGGTCCCTGTGTCAGCAGAGTGAGAGATGGATCAGACCTGGAAAGACTTGAGGCAGGAAGAACTAAAAGTTAGCTTTTGCAATAGTCCAGTCTTCAGGTACAGAGGTCCTGGAGTGGAGTGTTGGCAGTGTCAGAGGGGACAGTGCCATGGATCTCTCAGTAGAGAATTTTGGCATTTAACTCGTCTGTTTTAGAATGGGAAACAGCACCTTTAGAGCATGATATTTCCCTTTCTCCTTCCTCCTCTCCTTTTTCTCCTGCTTTCTCTCCCCTTCCCTCTCTGCTCTCTCCCTGCGTTTTTATTAAACAATGAATTTGTAGATGGGCCGCCTGACCTAGCTGAGTTGCTTGATTTCCTTTAAGTAACAAGTTGCCAACTAGCTAACACATATTTGTCATTTTATCCTGCAGTTCTGTTGTTACTTAATGATGAGATATGCTATGTCTTTTTTGGCCTTGACTTTTTATTTTGGTAATCCTGTTCCCCAAATATCCAACTATGGTCTGATTTACACTAAATAGAAAAGCACTGGGGCAGCTATTGGTCAGGGAATTGAGCCTTGGGCCGGAATTCAGGAAGACTCAACTTTCTGAGTCCAAATCTGGCCCTCAGACCCTTGCTAGCTGAGCAGTCCTGAGTAAGTCACTTAACACTGTGTGCCTCAGTTTCCTCATTTATAAAATGACCTTTTCTTTGCCAAGAAAACCCCAGATGGGGTCAGGAAGAGTTTGACATAGCTGAAAAATGACTGAACAGCAACAAAAGAAAAGCTTCCTTCCTTGTAGTTTGGAAAACCACTGTTGAAGATGAAGTTGGGTGCATTAATCATAAGAATAAGGGGAAAGGGGGAAGGAACAAACATTTATTAAGTTCTTACTTATTATATTCCAGGCATTATGCTAAGTGCTTTACAAATATGATCTCATTTTGTCCACATAACAACCCTGTGCTGTGAGGTAGATGTGTGTTTTTTATGTGTGTGTGTGTAATTGAGGAAACTGAGGCAGACAAAAATTAAGTGACTTTTTCAGAATCATACAACTAGTGACTGTATTTGAACTTGGGTTCCTGTATCACCTAGCTAGCTGTATTATAGAGTTAGAAATGACCTTAGAGGTCACCTAATCCAACCACCTTCATTTTACAGATGAAAGGGAGGCTCTTGTCTAATTGGTTCATATCAATAGTAAGGCGCCAACCTAGAATTTAAACATATCTCCAAATCCCTTTTACAACAGTTATCCATCAAACCCCAGGGTCCTGAAACTTTGTTCTTAAAGTTGATCTTTCTGTTGGTGACATCATCACCTCACATGGATATACTTATCATCTTTCTGCAGATAATTCCCAGATGTATATATTCTTTACTTAATCTCTTTCCTGGGCTCCAGTTCCACATTATCAATTCCTATTGATTATTATTTCAAACTGGATGTTCTTAGATGCCTCTCCAACTCAATGTGTCCAGAATAGAATTCATTATCTTTTTCTCCAAATTCATTACTTCGTTTGCAGCTCTGCACTACCTCCTACATAAGGCCCTTACAGATGCTTGCAGCTGCCAATGCCATAGATTGTCACTTTCTTAAGGCAAGGGACTATTTCATTTCTGACTTTGTATTCCTAGCACAGTGTCTAATATGTTATAAATTCTTAAAAAATGCTTTTTGATTGATTGATGTTCTTGGCTTGTGGAATTTTGTAAAGATTCCAAAAAAGAGTATCTATACTTTTCAGTTGTAAGTCTTTTCGATATGCTAGGCCATGAAGTGCTTTCTCATCTTTCAACAGTATTTTGATTGAAAGGATTTTTTTAAATTTCAGTTTTTGTGGGCCACTAGCAATATTATTCAAATCTATTTTTTCATAGTACCAGGGCTTCTTGAAGTTGTATACCAGGACTGTTTTGGAGGCTAATAAAATTTTATTTGCATCAGCTGGCATTTTGGGATGGCTGTGCTAGCAAAAAAAAAAACATTTAGATAGACGACAGTTTGATTCATTTGAGGTGCTTAGATTTAATGGGAAGCTGAATTTGACTTTTAAAAATTTAAAGGTAAGTTGGAAGACAGCTTAGAAATGAAAGTTAATATCTAGGCTTTTGTGTAAGTTTAACACTTAGTTTTGCTTTGTACATGGATTTTGATATAAAATATTTTGTTTTTCAAAACATAGATTTATTGTCATTTAATAACATGAATTATAAAATAAAAATCTTAATAGAAGTATTTTTGAGTTCCAGTAGGAATACATAATGTATTTTATTTGTTGTGATTGCTGCTTTCTTCATGTTTAACTTATGTATGTATATATGTATATATGTCTTTTAGGTCTGTTTTTTACTTGATTTACCAATTTTTATATGAATTATTTTAAGAGAAACAGTTTTCAATTGGTTCAGTGACAGTTTCTTTTGACTTACTCAGTTAATTTAGACAGCAATAAAATTTATTTTTTTCCTGTTTCTTTAACTTTTTTTATTAAAGCTTTTTATTTTCAAAACACATGAGTGGGTAATTTTTCAACATTCATCAATAAAATTTAAGTAAACTTTAGCCCTAGCAGTAAGTGTTTTCTTGTTAGTTGCCTTGTATTTTTAGTCCTAACTTAATTAGACTTAAGATAACTGGGTGGAGATTTTCCACCAGTGGAAAAATTTCTTCATCAGTAGAGCTGTCCAAAATCAAAATTGATTATTATTGGCAGTTCTAACCCAGGAGAGTGATTGAGGATTTTGTAGAGAAGGAGATTCCTGTTCAAATATAGCAGGAAGTATGTAACTTTGGGGGTTCCCTGTGACTCAGAGGTGAAGATTGGTTTTGTGAGCTCTAATATTGCTTTTTGTCCCCAAGAATCTCTTCTGTTGAATAGGCAACCATCTCTTATCCCTCTCATTATAGCTGCAAGAGGACAGAAGAGAAAGAGACATAGAATTTGAGAATTTTACAAGCTTGGGAAGGAAGCAGGTTAGGGAAAACATGGGCCAGGTAACAGGATTTGGGTGCTTTCTGAATTCAGCTGGTTTCTATGAGAACATCTCCAATACTCAGAATTTTATGGTGGTGGTGGGGGGAATCCCTTTTATTTCTCAAAGTTATTAATTATTCATTGGATCTAAAATGTGAAAATTCTAAATTGTGAAAAATTGTAAATCAGCAATTTAAAGACCAAGCCTGGGCTCATATAAAAAATACTCTACAGAATCAAATGAATTATTAGCCTCACTAAATATTAGTCTTTGGGTTTGTAAGCATCAGGCACAATTTAATTCAACAAATACTTGTTGTCTACTATATGTGTGTTAAATTACACTAGAAATAACTCAAACTTACAAAACCTTAGAGGTAGGTTGTACAAGTTTTTAATGTGAATTTTGCAGATGAGGAAAATGAAAAATTAAGTGATTTAACATGTGGTCACCCTGCTAGTAGGTGTGACCACTGGGAGTTGAATTCAGATGGCCTTACTTCAAATCCAATACTCCCTCTCATTTACTCCACTTTAGCCTTAATTTTGTATGTTTGTGCAACCTATATAATATTTTAATGATAGAATACTTGATTATATTTTAGTTCCTCATAGTTTTAAATAGGTAAAATAACAATAATAGCATTTATATAGCCCCTTAAAGTTTGGAAAGCATTTAAGTTTGTGTTATTATTATTCATATTTGACAGATGAGGAAACTGAGACAGATAGCAATTAAGTAACTTTTGTCTAGTATTACACAATTAATTATGTGAATATATGTCTGAGGTCAGAATTGAATTAGCTTTTCCTGATTCCTGATCCAGCACTCTACTCTATCCACTGTGCCATCTCGCTGCCTAATAAGAAGGGCTTTGGAGTATACCAGTAGTCTAGGGCTTCTATATCTAATCATATTTGATAATTAGCTTTGGAAACAATTTTCCTCTTAACACCTTTATATATACCCTTATATATCTTTTTTCATCGTTATAACTGCTCTACTTAGAAAAGAGTTTTTATAAGCAACAACATTGTAAGGAAATTTAAAATAATGGATATTATTATACTTTGTCGGATGTGTTAATAATTTGATTTTTGTATTTGAAAAATTATGACATTAACATGTATCAGCCATAACTATAAGAACTCCCATTATTTTACTTATTGCACATTACTTTTTTCAACCTATTATTATATAATTTATTAGTGGAAGTTTGTGCCACGCTTAATTTACAGACTTGCAGAACTAGCTATAATTTCTCTTTTTGTGTGACAAAGTTTATTTTTAAGAAGATGACTAAAAATATAGATGATTGGGTAAATATGGCTTTTTCATCTTTATAGATTTAAAAATATATATAGAATTGAAATTCAGATTGTTCATTTCCAATGGAGCAGTAATGAACTGAACCAACTATGCCCAGAGAAAGAACTCTGGGAGATGACTAAAAACCATTACATTGAATTCCCAATCCCTATATTTATGCACACCTGCATTTTTGATTTCCTTCACAAGCTAATTGTACAATATTTCAGAGTCTGATTCTTTTTGTACAGCAAAATAACGTTTTGGTCATGTATACTTATTGTGTATCTAATTTATATTTTAATGTATTTAACATCTACTGGTCATCCTGCCATCTAGGGGAGGGGGTGGGGGGGGTAAGAGGTAAAAAATTGGAACAAGAGGTTTGGCAATTGTTAATGCTGTAAAGTTACCCATGCATATATCCTGTAAATAAAAGGCTATTAAATAAAAAAACAAAAAACAAACAAACAAAAAAAAAAGAAATTCAGATTGTTACAGAAAATTTGGCATCTGTAGAGGTACTTATACTCGAGTTCAGGTAAGAGGGAATTTATTTAGTGGTAGGCATTTTGACCCCCTTCTAAGATCCATTCCCTGCTACTCTCTTTTTTGTTGAAAGCTTCATCAGTAAAACTATGACAAATACATAATATTTTGAAAATAGCTAAATTGGTAGGTTAAAAAGTATTGGAAAAAGGTCAGTTACATTTTGGAAGTACTCTTGTCTTTTTCCTTGCTTTGAAATGTTTACTTCCCAAGTCCTTAAATATGTGAAGGTAGAAGAAATATCTGATATGGGAACTAAATTAAAGAGGTTGTAAATAAGTAGCTCTCTTCTATATAATTTAGATGCCAGATTTATTTATGGCCTCGTCAGTTAAACATAATGCTGAGTTTATTGTAACCAGTCTTTTTCATTCCTTCTCCCAGCCAAACTGGCTTATTTCTTACTTCTTATGACTCAAGTATCTCACATTTGTATATGTAGGAGAATTAAAACAATTGTATATACAGGGAACTATTGGTTTGTCATAGCTTTTAAGATCTACCCCAAATCTAGAACCACATTCTTGAAGGGACTTCTTGACATCTTTTGACTCATACAGTGTGTGTATGTGTGTGTGTGTGTGGGGGGAATGATTTTCCGTTGGATTCTTTAGGTGACAAGAGTAAAGGATATTATTTGTTACTTACATTTCCTGAGTAAAATGGGCTATCTTCTTCAAACCACATTCACATCTTTCTCAAGTGCCTTTGCACTGATTGTCTCCCACTTTTAAAAAATCTGCTTCCTCCTCTTCCTCCCTTTCCCCAAACCTTTTTGAATTCCTAGTTTTTTTCCAAGTCTTGTTTCAGGTGCCATGATTCAAGTTGATCCCTTCACTGCCAGTGGTGTTCAGTCATTTTTTTAGTCCTGTCAACAGGACCTCAAGCAAACAAGAGTTAAGTGACTTGGCCAAGGTCACCCAGTAAGTGTCTGTGGTTGGATTAGAATTTGAGAATGATTTTTCTGACATCAGGCCCAGTACTTTATCCACTGAACCATCTAACTCTTCTACTTAGAGTAAATGAGACCTAAATTGGACGCTTTGGGAATAGGATTACCTAGTCCTCTATCTACTGCGCAACCTAATAGCCCCTTAACTGTTTGTATATTGCCACAAAATAGCTCCTATTTATTTTGTATATATTTATGTGTGTAAATGTTTTTCCCTTAATAGAATGTAAGCTCCTTGAGGGCAAGGGCTATTTTTTTGTCATTGTATTTGCTTGACACATAGATGGTATTTAATAAATGTTTAATTCTACCTATCTATCTTGTATTTACCTTCTTTGCATATATTGTTTGTGAGCAACTTATCTTCAATAGATTGTGAGCTCCTGATTTTTTCTGATCCCCCCCCTTTTTTTTTGAATCATCAAAGTTTAGCACAGTGGTTGGTACATAGTAGGTGCTTAATATTAAAGGGCTTAATGACTGATAGACAATTAGCTGTTTTCTCTTATCCCTTGGGAATTAATCTATCTTCTTAGAAGACTTTATTTCCTGGGAGTTTTTGGAGGCTTCTAATATGAACTTTTGTTTAATTTGAGGTCTTTTATTTTCTTCTTTATGGAGTGGTTTAGATAATTAAAGGTCTTATGTTAAGCTTTCAAATACTGGTAAATAATGAACAACTTCCTTAAATCTAGTTTTTATAGTCACAAATTTAATATTTCTGGCAAAGTTTTATCCCTTTAATAATCTGTATACTTTTTCAGTTTTTTCCCCACATTTTTTGTCACGTTATTTTAAAAATTTAAAGGTAATTATGGTGTAGTATACTAGATAGGATAATCAATAGAGAGTATTAGTTGGAGTCTCTTTTTCTTGGACATCTGCTGCTAATGAATTCCAAGATATTTGACTTTGTTTTTTTAATTTATAGTCTACCATGACTTCCATCTTTTCTGCAGTCTTATATACTTCTTTGCATGTGGTTACCTCCATAGTTTTCTTTTCTAAGAATTTCTATCCTGTCTTTGTCACTTGTTCTTAACCCTTTTAAAAAAAAATACATTTTTATTGCTATTTTCTTTTTTATATGTAATCATTGTTATCTCAAGTATCCCTCTTCCCCTCTTGGAGAATTGATCAATACATTGAAAAAGTTTAAAATGTGCTAGTTCATTATTATTTTTACCTCTCAAAGTTAGTTTTTCTTTATTTTGTAACCTGGGTATTCAAAAAATTGGCCAGTTATTTTAATATTTCTCCCTAAGTATTCCAAATTAGGCTGATGGGACTCAGTCTTTTAAAAATACATTTTACTGATCCCTTTTGTAATCATTTCACAATTATTCTCTTCATGACAAAGAAAACAAATAAGAAAAACATTTAATAGTCTGATAATGCCTGTAATATTTTGACCTAGTAGTATTCTATCACTCTGTTACTTTGATTGGTTTTGATTTGATTTGACTGTTCAGGGTTCTCCCATCTCTTCTTTTCTCTAATATGGGAACTACCATCGTTCATTCAAGTAACATCTCATATGTTGATTAATTTCTTAGCATAGCAGCCAGTGCTATGTGTTTCCTTAATAGTAAAAAAAGTGATGGTGTAAGTCCAGGTTGGTTTATATCATAAGGGTAAAACATATTGCTGAGCAGCTCATAGTAATCCAACAGGCTCTCTGACTTCTAATTGCTGAAGGCTTCTTTGTATGTAACTTAAGATCTTGATTTTAAATTTGGAAGGGACTTCAAAGATTATGTAATCCATCTTTCTTTTAAAAATAAGGAAATTGAAACTCAGTGAGAGGCAGTGACTCTCAACCAGTTAGTAGCAGAGTAAGTATGAGAGTTAAATTCTCAAGAGGTCCTCTGACTACAAGTCTATCACTCTCTTCACTGTGTCACCTTGAGGTAGTAAAGTAGGAGAGTAGGGATTTCTATTCTTTCCAATATAATTCACTCTGCCAAGTATGCCTTCATGAGAGTACCTGGTTTTCGGTTTAGCAGTTCTTGAGTCTTCACAGTTATAACATTTGATGATGCTCAGTTTAGCTTTTGCACATCTGACACTATAGAATTCCTTTATTTCTTCTTAATTGAGGTGCTCATAATTCAGTCATCTGTCACCTGGAAGGTTCTTCTTCCATCTCTGATCTTATGTAATAGTTGACATTGGCAGTATAGAGCCAATATTTAGACCTTGCCAGTATCTAGTTGAGTTTTAGGACAATTGAGTAAGTTTAATTAAGATTTCACTTTTTATAGAAAAAAATACATATTTACCTCTTTACTAATAGTTACATATTTAGGTCGAGGGGCCCAGTTGAAGTTATATAGCATAAATTGGCAATAGATTCAATCAATATTGTTTTAGGACATGGAGGAATTTTGGTTGTCTTTGGAATAGGAATTGGTAAAAGGTGGAGGCTTTCCAGGATTGGAGATTAGCTAGGTCAAAAAAGCAGGAGGAAAATTCAGAAGTAGAGGACCATTCATCACTTTAGAGTGTGTGTGTGTGTGTGTGTGTGTGTGTGTGTGTTTAGGTAGTATTTTATTTTTCCAAATACATGCAGATAGTATTCAACATTTACTTTTGCAGAATCTTGTGTTCCAAAATTTTCTCCCTCTTTCCCTTTCACCTTCTCAAGACAATAAGCAATCCAATATAGGTTAAATGTGCAGTTCTTCTAAATATATTTCTATGTTCATCATGCTTCATCATCATCAGATCAAAAGGGAAAAAAACATGAGAGAGAAAAAAAAAAACAAAGCAAACAAATAATAAACAACAAAAAAGTAAAAATACTATGTTTTGATCAACATTCAGTCTCTGTAGTTCTCTCTTGGAGATGCAGATGGCACTTTCCAACCCAACTCTATTGGAATTGCCTTGAATCACCTCATTGTTGAAAAAAGCCAAGTCCATCACAGTTGATCATCACATAATCTTGTTGCTATGTGTAATGTTCTCTTGGTTCTGCTCTCTTCACTTAGCATCAATTCATGTAAATCTTGCCAGGCTTTTCTGAAATCATCCTGCTGATCATTTCTTATAGAACAATAATATTCCATTATTCATATACCATAACTTATTCAGCCATTCCCCAGCTGATGTTGATGAGCACATTTTCCACTTCCTTGTTACTACAAAAAAGGGCTTGTTCAAACATTTGTGCCCATGTGAGTCCTTTCCCCTTTTTTATGATCTCTTTGAGATACAGGTCCAGTAGGGGCATTGCGGGATCAAAATTGTATGCATATGTATCATAACCCTTTAGACATAGTTCCAAATTGCTCTCCAGAATGGTTGGATCATTTTACAACTCCACCACCATGTATTTTGAAAAGTTGTTTTGTATTATCTTAAGATAACTAGGTAATATAGTGGATAGAAGATGGATCTAGAGTCAGAAAGACTCATCTTCTTGAGTTTAAATCTGGCCTTGGATATTTACTACCTATATGACCCTGGATAAGTCACTTTACATTGCTTGCCTCAGTTTCCCATCTGTAAAATAAATTGGAGAAGGAAATGGCAAAGCCATTCCAGTATAAGAAAACCTCAAATAGGATCATAGAGAATTGAACATGACCAAAATGACTGAAGAACAATAGATTATGAAGGGGATATTTATATAGTGCTTTAAATGTTTTTTTTCCTCAATAGTATTTTATTTTTCTAAATACATAAAAAGATAGTTTCAACATTCATTTTTGTAAGATTTGTGTTCATGATTTTTTCCCCTCCTCTGTGACTTCCCCCCTCCTGAAGTTGGTTAGCAGTCTAATATAGGTTATACATGTACTACAATTGTTTTAAACATATTTCTATTAAATATTTTTCTTATGGCAATACTGTGAGGTAGTTTTGCTGACCCCTCCCACTTTACAGATGAAAAAACTGAGGTACAGAGAAGTCAAATGACTTGCTCAGAGTCACTTAATTATTTACAGCAAACTTAAGATTTGAACCCAGGTTCTGACTTTAAATCCAATGCTCTTTCCACCAGACCATAGCTACTTAGTAAGAAAACCTTTCTAAGTCAACAGCTTACTTTTTCATAATGTGTCAAGTTTGGGTCAAGTTTTCCAAATATTTTTTTTTTTTGTTCAGAAAAACCCTTTTACAAAGAATAGATTGTAAGATTTTGTTTTGTTGTCTAATTTGTCATTTTCATTTTATTGGATTGTTTAATCTATTCACATTTAAACTTATGAGAATTAGGTTTAAATTTTCTTCTATCTCTCCCTAATAATTTTTTCAAGTATGATTTTTCAAGGTATGATTTTCCATTCTTCTGTTATAAATACATAATTGTATTTCTTCAATACTTTACCTTAATCTTTTAAAAAGTGGCCCTATTCTCACTGGCTCTTTCCCTATTCTCACTGGCTCTTTCCCCCACACTTCTGATCATGCTCTCTTATTTGTTAAGTCTTTCTGTAATATTCTCTCTAAAATGTAATCTTCACTTGTTGGAGTTTTCTTGGTCTCTGGAGGCAGCCTTGGTTTCAGTTCAGTAATCACCACAAATGCAATGGGGGGTTAAAGTCCAAATCCTTTATTGTCTCCTTCGAAGTCTTGTCTCCTTTCCTGCGGCCCAGTTAGGTTTCTTATGGTCCAGATCCTTTATTATCCCCTTCCTGGGGCTGGGCAGTTTTCTGGAGAGCCTTTCAGTCTGGCCTTGTTTCCTAGAGCTTGAGCTCCCGCCTGACTTCTCTGGCTCCTGAATCTCCCTGACTGAATCTTGGCTGAGGCTCCTAGCTTATATATGCACTCTTGTCAAAGGTGTGAATCTTGTAGAACTAGAGTAAGTACTAAGTACATGTACTGAACTAGAGAACTGTTAAGCACCATGCTAAATAACCATTGTCTCTATAAATTCCACTGACTTAGCTCCTTGTTTCAAGTTCTAGCCCATAACATCTTTCCATTTCTGATTTTGTTTATTAGTTCTGTTTTTTTCTCTTGCTTTTTATCTGATTATCTAATTCTTATTTTTGTTTCTCTCTTTTAATCATGTGGATTCTTGTTTCGTCTTTTCCCTTCACTAATTTTATTAGTTTTTAAAAATTCATTTTTGAGCCACTTTCCAAAAAGAATTCTTCTTATTCTCTTCATTATCCTTTGCCTCTTTCCCTCTCATTTAGATCCATGTTTTCTGATTTCTGGCCCTATATTGATGTGGTCTCTCTCTTTTCTCCGTATTCCTCTTATAATCAACACTTCCAAGGTAGCTATTTTCAGGTTTTTCTTCTAGGTACTCTTTGTCACTACCTAATAGAGTTTACCCCTTGGATTCCCCTTTCTATTGTTCCTTACTCTCAGAACAATGCCAATCATTGCAGCTGTCAGAAAGGACACTTTCCCATGGTAGAACCTCTTTTTGTTCCTGATTTAGCAGTTCATCACTTTTCTTGTTTACATTTTCCCCCCATTTGCCTCAACATCTTTTTTCTTAGGGTCATGTTTCCCCACTCTTTTAAGTGGCACTTGTCCCTAGGAGTTCCAACTTTCCCCCTTCTGTAATAGATATAATAGACTTTTCAAATGCCAAATCCCCCAGGCTACATTCAGTTCAATGTCCCCATCTCCTTCACAACCATATATCTTTACCCATAGGAACATATGATAGTACCTAGTATCACCAAAACAGAGCCTCCTTCTTTACCCACTTTTTCTGTCCTTCCCCACCTTTTCTTCACACACTTCCCTGCAGGCTTTTCTTCCCCTCATTGCTAGCCTTTGGTTTGAGGATATATTACTCTGTTCTTTCCTCTCTTTCATGTAGTCTACCATGTTGGGGGAGCATAGTTCATCCCAAACACTACAACAACATTAACGACAATGATTTATCTATAGGCAGGTTGTCACTAGGTTCTACCCATAATGCCCTTGTTCTTCCTCTTTCTTGTTACCTCCTTTGTACTTATGCCTTCATTTCTGTCTCCTTCTGTACATTTAAAAAGGAATTTCTTCTTGATCTTTCTGTTGTCACTCTGTTGCTATTGTTTGGGACAGAAAGACCTACCCAAATTGACTACTACAGAGATCACTCAAAGAAAGCAGAATTATTTATTAGAATCTTGAGAAGCGGACCCCATTCTGGTCTGCGAGCAAAATTTCACAGCAGGATAGGGCCAGAACCTTGAAAATTCTTACAGCTTTTATACATTTCAGACAAAGAACCTCCAAAATCCAACCCTCTATATGTTGTGATTGACCACATAATTCTACTGTTCCCCTAGTTGGTCAGTGGAATGTAGTAGACGAGGTGATATACAGCTTCTTCGGCCACGTAGTCCAGGCCTTATCTAAAATCATGTGACTCCAGAGAAGCTGAAACTGAGGCCTATAAGGCTTGATCTACTTTAGAATTTGTAAGTTCCTCACCTTTTCCCACACACTATTGTTCTTTGACTGATGCATTTTATCCACTCTTCCTGCAATTCTGTTTACTTCTGTAGAAGTAAATTTCTTCACTTTTGGTTTTCTTTCTAAAAATGTTTCAAAAAGCTCTTTATTAATAGGTCGATATTTTAAATCCATTATAAATACATCATTAACTTCAGATTTGTAGCATAGGTCATGCTGGACTGTATCCTAAGCTCCATTGCTTTCATTCCCTCCTTTGGTTTCTAGTAGATGTAAAATAGTTTTAACATAATTCTAATTTCATTTTTTTGGAGGAAAGTCTTGCTCCTGATGGCTAGTAAAACCTGTTTCTGAATTGAATTGTTAAATGTAACCACAAAGTGTCTTAGAGTTTGTTATATTGACTTTTTTCCCTCTTGGTGGTGATCTGTGTATTCTTTCAATTGTATTCTGTATTCTGAAGTCCTGGGTAGTTCTCTCCTATTTCTCCCTGAATTATGGTGTTAAAATTTTTTTTCCTCTTTTTTTCAATTGTATAATTATGAAAGACCCGTGATCCTTAAATTGTTTCTATATACCTTATCTTCAATAAGTATTTTTTCCATGTTTAGTGAATATATTTTCTTTTAATGTTATTGTTTTTTGCTTCTTTTCTAGATTGTTCTTCATTTCTATATATTTGCATTTCTAACTCACTGTTCTCTTTTTTGTTTCTTTGGTGATACTTGCCATCACTACTTCTGGTTTTTCTATTTTGCTCATTATTTTTGCTATTCAGGCCATAAATTCTTTTCTCATAATTCTCATTTCTCTCTCTCTCTTTAGTTATTATTTCTATTTTTTACATTTTTTATTATAGCTTTTTATTTACAAAACATATGCATGGATAATTTTTCAACACTGACCCTTGCAAAACCTTCTGTTCCAAATTTTCTCCTCCTTCCCCCATCCCCTCCCCTAGATGGCAGAATTATGAGAGAACAGTTACATAATTATACAATTGAAAAAAGGAGGAAAAACATTTTTAAGTCTCTCTAGGACTCTCTGAAATCATCCTATTGGTCATTTCTTACAGAACAATAATATTCTGTAACATTCATATACCACAATTTATTCAGCCATTCTTCAATTGATGGACATCCACTCAGTTTCCAGTTTCTAGCCACTACAAAGAGGGCTACCACAAACATTTTTGTACGTACAGGTCCCTTTCCCTTCTTTAAGATCTTTTTGGGATATAAGCCCAGTAGTAGTACTGCTGGATCAAAGGGTATGAAGTTTGATAACTTTTTGAGCATAGTTCCAAGTTGCTCTCTAGAATGGCTGGATGTATTCACAATTCCACCAACAATGTATCAGTGTCCCAGTTTTCCCACATCCCCTCCAACATTCATTATTATCTTTTCCTATCATCTTAGCCAATCTGACAGGTGTGTAGTGGTATCTCAAAGTTGTCTTAATTTGCATTTCTTTGATTAATAATGACTTGGAGCATCTTTTTATATGGCTAAAAATAGTTTCAATTTCTTCATCTGAAAATTGGTCATATCCTTTTACCATTTATCAATTGGAGAATGGCTTGATTTCTTATAAATTAGAGTCAATTCTCTATATATTTTGAAAATGAGGCCTTTATTAGAATCTTTGAATGTAAAACTGTTTTCCCAGTTTATTGCTTCCTTTTTAATCTTGTTTGCATTAGTTTTCTTTGTACAAAATCTTTTAAACTTAATATAATCAGAATTATGTATTTTGTGATCAGTAATGATCTCTAGTTCTTCTTTGGTCACAAATTCCTTCCTCTTCCACAAGTCTGAGAGGTAAACTATCCTATGTTCTTCTAATTTATTTATAATGTCATTCTTTATGTCTAGATCATGAACCCATTTTGACCTTATCTTGGTATATGGTGTTAAGTGTGAGTTAATGCCTAGTTTCTGCCATATTAGTTTCCAATTTTCCCAGCAGTTTTTGTCAAATAGTGAATTCTTATCCCAAAAGCTGGGGTCTTTGGGTTTGTCAAACACTTGATTGCTATAGTTATTGACTATTTTGTTCTGTGAACCTAACCTATTCCACTGATCAACTACTTTTTTTCTTAGCCAGGACCAAATGGTTTTGATGACCATTGTTTTATAATATAGTTTTAGATCTGTTACAGCTAGGCCACTTTCATTTCATTTTTTTCCCCATTAGTTCTCTTGAGATTTGTTATTTTTTCTAGATCAGTAAAATAGTTTCTTGGGAGTTTGATTAGTATAGCACTAATTAAATAGATTAGTTTAGGTAGTATTGTCATCTTTATTCGCTTGACCTATCCAAGAGCACATGCTATTTTTCCAATTGTTTAGATCTAACTTTATTTCTGTGGAAAGTGTTTTGTACTTTTGCTCATATATATAGTTCCTGACTTTTCCTTGGTAGATAGATTCCCAATTGGATTTTTAGTGATGAATAAAAATGCTGATGATTTATGTGGATTTATTTTGTGTCCTGCAACTTTGCTAAAGTTATGGATTATTTCTAATAGCTATTTAGTTGATTTTCTGGGGTTCTCTAAGTATACCATCATATTATCTGAAAAGAGTGATAATTTGATTTCTTCATTACCTACTTTAATTCCTTTAATCTCTTTTTCATCTTATTGCCAAAGCTAGCATTTCTAATACAATATTGAATAATAATGGTGATACTGGGCAACCTTGTTTCACTCCTGATGGTATTGGGAATGGTTCCAGTTTATCCCCATTACATTTGATGCTTACTGATAGTTTTGATTAAATGCTACTGACTATTTTAAGGAAAAGGCCATTTATTCCTATACTCTCTAATGTTTTTTAATAGGAATGGGCGTTGGATTTTATCAAATGCTTTTTCTGCATCTATTGAGGTAATGATATGGTTTTTGTTAATTTGGTTATTGATATAGTCAGTTATGCTAATAGTTTTCCTAATATTGAACTAGCCTTGCATTCCTGGCATAAATCCTATTTGGTCATGGTGTATTATCCAGGGGATGATTTTTCTGTAATCTCTTACCTAATATTTTATTTAAGATTTTTGCATCAATATTCATTAGGGAGATTGGTCTATAATTTTCTTTTTTTCTGTTTTTGTCCTACCTGGTTTAGGTATCAGTACCATGTCTGTGTCATAAAAGGAGTTTGATAGGAGTCCTTCTTTCCCTCTTTTTTCAAATAGTTTAAATAGTATTGGAGTTAATTGTTCTTTAAATGTTTGGTAGAACTCACATGTAAATTCATCTGATCCTGGGCATTTTTTCTTAAGGAGTTGATTAATAGCTTGTTCTATCTCTTTTTCGAAAATGGGACCATTTAAGCAATTTACTTCCTCCTCTGTTAATCTGGGCAACTTATGTTTTTGTAGGTATTCCTCCATTTCACATAGGTTATCAAATTATTGGCATAAAGTTGGACAAAGTAACTCCTAATTATTGCTCTAATTTCCTCTTCTTTAACACTAACAATCTGATTTTCTTCTTTCCTTTTTCTAATTAAATTTACTAAAGGTTTATCTCTTTTGTTGGATTTTTTCATAAAACCAACTCTGTTTTATTTATTAATTCAATAGTTTTTTTTTTTTTTTTTTTTGTCATTTCTCTTTTGAATGACTCAGGAACTGTATATTGTGATTCTAAGTTCTCATGTTCCACAAAATCCTCTGTCTCATAAAATTTTGGATCATTTTTCTTTGTTTTGCAGTATTTATTTATGGAAACCTGAACTCTTTTACTAGATTTGGAGGCCACATTTCTTTTGTTAATCTTTTCCTTGTTGATTTATCTGCTTATATTCATAGTCTTAGAATTTTATTTTTCCTGAGATATTTGCTTTTTTTTCCCCTATTTTTTTCCTCTTCCTGATTTTTTAAAATTCTTATTCTGACTCTGTTCCCTCTAAGTGATTTCCTTGGGGTCTGATTTCAAATTGTCTTAGTTTCCTCTTATTCTGAGAAATTCAGGAAGAGGCTTGGTCTCTTCTCCAAGTGACTTTTTTATATAGAACTAACATTAGCTGGATGTTGTGCTCTTTCTATCAGACTTAATAGATAGCCCTTCCCATATATGATATCCTGGGCTACTCTCTCTGTTCCCCAATTTTCTGGCCTGGTAATGACACTTTGAAGAGCTACTGGTGCTTGTAGAGAGCTGGAACTCTGGAGAAGTATACTTGAAACAAGGCGTTAACTCAGTGGAATTGATGAGATAATGGTCCTCTAGTTCACACATATTAAATAATAATGTAATTATAATAGGGTATTTAAACTGGGGAAAAAGTCAGACTCCAGAAGAGACTGGTTGAGACTTTTAGACTGCTGGATGAAACTGGGTCAGACTATGACAAACACTGTCTAAGAGACAGTAAGGATTTTGGACTCTTTTCTTGTCCATTCTTGTGGTGTCTATCCTGCTGAGACCTAAGGCGCTTCTGGAGGACCTCCAGAAAGCTAGCCTGGACATTACAGGTGCTTATCATCCCAGGCACCAGCATTTCAGAGATTTGTAGCACTGATACACAGGGTTGCAGCCAACAATAGGTTTTTGCTGCTCAGAGACTTGTCTCCTGATGTTCTTGCTGTTTGTCGCTGCCCAAGCAAACTTCCACATTCTGGAGCTCAGAGTCTCTACTACACTGGAAAAAGTAAAGGGACAGTACTAGAGGGTGGGGTTGGATTTTGTTGTGTGTTCGTTAGGTTTGCTATTGCAGAGTCACTAGTATTAGTATGGGAAATAGAACAGAAGTGTTGAATGAGCTCAAGGAGTCATTGTTCGTTAGTAAATTTTTTTTTTAACCTTCTTCTTTTAGAAGGTTTTCCAGACCATGGAGTCAACTGAAATTGCTTTATCTTTGATATATAATTTCTGTTTTGGAGAAATTTGAGAGATTGTGGGTGTCAGAGAAAATATCATAGTCTTCCATCTTGTTGCAAATGTAACTTAGCAGCCTCTTCCCTTCTCCCCCCCCCATCATTATCTTTTAATAAATTTACCGTTATTTGCTTCCCATATATCTTGGTTCTTTGTCCTCTTGCAGCTCCTTCCTTGCCGAGCCATAGAGCTACATTATTCTGAACATCTTACTCCTCTGCTCCTACATGCATGCTGTTCAAAGTTGCTAGAAGAAGTCATGCAATCCATTATAAATTTTTCTTAATCTCATCTATATCTCAATAATCAGAGGTAATCCATTTGCATTTCCCTAATTGATTTTTTGTTGTATTTTCCACAGCTCCTATTTCCCTCTTTCCCCACACCATTTTATTAAAGAATCTTGCCTTATATATTATTGGGAAAAAAATGATAACTTATACTTGTCTCGTTTTCCTCCCTTACCATACATCTCAAAATTTCATTACCCTTTCCCCTCCATTTTCTCATCTTTATTCCAATTTTAGATGAAGAGGTGCTTTTTCTCCTTGTCAGCTCTTCTACTTAAACCATAGAATTTTCCCCATTTTTATCCTCATACTTAGCACAATGCTTGACACATAGAAAGAACTTAATAAATGATTTTTGAGTCATTTATTCATCTCTTGTGGTCTTTTATAACTGGTTGCCTCCAAAACTTTCCTCATACTGTCTCTAATATTCAATTTATTCCTATATATTGACTCCTTCCTTTCTGCTTACAAAGGTGCTCAAGTATCTTTCATCCTTAAAATATATTCCAATAACCCTCTTGTCTCCTTGTTATTTCTTTTCCCTTTCTCAGCTGAACTCCTAGAAAATTCTCAATTCCTTTGTCTAAATTCTAACTTTATCACCCCACTGAAACTTCTCTTTCTTAAATTTTCTCTAGCATCTAGAGGAGAGTGGAAGAGTGAGAATGATAGAGGTAGGAGTCTGTCTGAGAAGGCAAGGTGCCATGTGGTCATTTGTGTATTTAGAGGGACTGGCTTTGGCAAATAGAAAGACTTGTGCTAAAGGAAGAGATAGTGATGGGAGGCATCTGAGTGATGATAATGAGAAATAAATAAAGCTTATTAAATTTTCAAAATTTTTTGGGTGGAATATGAGGTAAGTTTCTCAGGTGAGAGGGTAGGAGTAGCTAGAATAGGGCACCTATTAGAAATTTGAGGAGGGAGGAAAAGGTTTGGAAAAGATGGTGTGGTGAGTGGAATAGTGATTCATTTAGGGAGGTATAAAAAGATTGCTATTCCAAGAGTCAATTTGGGATTATGTTACATAAATTTGTATTGTATCTAGTCAGGCTTTTGTGATTTTTCTCCTACTTAATTCAATAAGATGTCAGTAGGAATGAAGGCAGTGGATGGCAGAAGAAATTGGTGCTAGGATAAGGAAGAAGGGGTCACAAGAGAAGAGGTGTACAGTTGAACTGTTTCATGAATGGTTCAAGCTGGGGAAGGATGTATCTTGGATGATATCCTGGGAAAGAATTGAAGGACTGATGAATTGGAGAGATTAGAAAGTGAAAAACTACTTTTTTTGTGTGATACTGTTGAAAAAGTAGTGGCTATAATGATCATAGGGTAGCTAGGTGACACAGTAGATAAAGCAATGGATCTGGAATCAAGAAAACCTGAATTCAAATGTGGCCTTAGACGCTTATTAGCTCTGAAACTCTAGGCAAGTCACTTCGTTATTTGTCTCGGTTTCCTCATCCATAAAACGATTTGAAGAAAGAAATGGCTAGCCTCTCTAGTAACTTTGTCAAGAAAACCTCAAATGAGGTCATAAAGGGTTAGACACAACTGAAAGGACAATAGTAATAATCAGGATCTAGAATGTGGTATGATTAGACATTGGATTATTAGATTTACAGAGAAAGGTACCTTTGAGGTCATTTAGTCCAACTCCCTTGTGTAGATGAGGAAACTGAGTTTCAGATAAGATAGGGAGAAGGCCTTCATTTTTTTGATAATGTCTTTTTGTCCTCGTTATATCCAGTGCATTCATACTTTCTTCGTGGAAAACATTCATGTGTGAGGTATCTATGTGGCCTACAGACAATGGAAATGTTTTACAATTTCAACTCTTTTTTTCTGTTTGATGAAAAAATCCTTTTTTTTTTTTTTTTTATAAAAAGATCTGTTGAATCCTAAAGTTACTTTGTTTTTTCCAATTTAGTGTTTATTTCACTTCTTAATCTGGCCATCTGGTTGAGAGATGATCTCTAATATTCCTGTTGGCCTTAAAGTTTTATGGCTGTGTCTGTTTGGTGGGGTGTGTGTGTGTGTGTGTGTGTGTGTGTCTTCTCCTCATTTATATTTTATAGGCTGGGGTACCAATTATTCTCTTTTTGCTTAGTAGTTGACAATGTTCATTTTTTCTTTGAGAGAATGCCATGTGGACTTTTGGATTCATCTATCCATTTCATCTCTCTGCTCTCCAGTTATCTATCTCATGGACAAAATTAAAACTCTGACCATTCCTAGAATGTAAGGGTTTTTGGACTTTCTGTTACTCCTTTGATAAAGTGTTAATTTGTCATTTGCTTAGGTGGGGGGAATATTTCCCCTTTTAAAAAGCAGCCCAGCAAAAATGGAGCCCAGGACATCCAACCTGTTGTTATCTTTCCATGATAGTAAGGAGAATTAATTACTCTTTGCTTTAGGGAAGATATCAAAATATTGATCAGAACCTGAATTTTTATACAGAATAAAATCTTAATATTGAATAAATTTTGGCAAATTAAAAATTTTATGAAATGGTTGTAATTTAGTTTCTTTGTTCTGGCTTTTCACATTTGTGTGTCAGGTAAGTGTGTATTAATGAAAGAAGCTGTGATTTGATTAAGATCTCTAGGGGCTCCTTTCTCTGCTGCACTTGTGAAGGTGCCATGGACACCTACCACACATGCTCTTTATTTTTTCCCCCAGGGTTAGTCAGGACAGTGGTATGAGTTTCCTGGTTGTACTAGCAGAGGGTGAGGAAGTACAGGATGGCACATGAGGCTAAAGGCTCAGCAGGACTGCTGGCTACATTTCAATGGCAAGATGTTTCAGTGGACTGGCCTATAGGAGACTAAGAGCTAGTAAGAGGATAAAAGGCTGATGGGAGGCAGGATTGAACTGAAACCAAATAATCAGCATTGATTGATTGGACAAAAAAGTAGCTGCTAGGACAGTAGCAGCAGGACAGAAACTTGAAAAGCAAAGCAGAAATCCAAAGATCTTAAGCAGATGAATCCAGAGCCCAGTAAGCAGGTATGGCAACCCAGCACTTTGCCACCTTATTTGTTCAGGAGTGTCTGCAAAAATGGAGGCTTGCCTTGTAGTCTAATGTCTGTTGGCAACTTAAAGTGAGTTGTTAGTGTGGTATTAGAATTTCTGCAATGCGGTCTCTAATATAGGTTCAAAGAATGAGTTGGCCTAAATGTAAGAGAAGATAAAAGCTGGAGAAATATATCCCCAAACTATCAAGAAGAACGAATTCTTCTTTGAAAATGTTTTGAGATGGAAACAAAGGAGAGAAAAGGTGGAAATAGGCACAGGGGAATTCTAAGCTGGTTTAGAAACATTGCCAAGAGAAGAATCCAATGTAGAGAAGGTAGAAATGGCTGCTTACGAAATAAGCATGAGGCTTTCCTAGGGGTGAAGAGAAGCTGGACCAGCCTGTGAAATAACAGCTTCCTGTGCTCTGTGAAATGTTAATAATGTGGATTGGCAAATCCCATAATGTTAGAGGAAGAGTCTCTTGATTTCCAGTCCCTGAGATCCTTTAGGAAGGAAAGTAGATTCCAATGAAAGATGCAAATTTCGCCTCATAAGTGTCTTTGAGGCTTTGAGGAATAAGTGAGGCCAATGACTGAATTGAGTTTTATTTGATTATATAATATGGCTCTGAATAATATACTTTATTCAAAGGAAGAAACTATGTAAAAGTAGGGTTGAAGTGTGAAAGTTGTAGAAAAGCTTTAGAATTGTTGGATGCCTTCACTATATGGACACTGTTGGGGTTGTGGTGGGAGATCTAGTACAGAACTAGTTTTGGTGCTTCTGAGTACCCCTGAAGGTTAGTTTTCCCAAGATAACATTGGGCTTTTGAATTTGTTATGTGTAAGGGAGGTATAGTGTGAGGAAGTGAACTTTTCCTCAGGTTCTGCAGAACTCAATTGCTTGGATTCCTGAAGCAGATTTCCCTTGATTAACTTTATGCAATCAGATTTAATATATATTTTATTAGTCATCTGCTGCATACATAGCTTGCCTCTTGTTTTGGGATCAAAAGCTGTGAGGAAGATAGAATGAAAATTTCCAGACCCATTCAATGATACTTTTAAGTATGTTCTGCAAATAGTAGGTACTTAATTGTTCTTGCTGTTCACTTGTGTTTGATTCTTGGTGACCTCTTGCAAAAATAGGTCCATTTCCTTCACCAGTGGATTAAGGCAAATGAAAATTACATGACTTGTCCAGCCTCATACAGCTAGTAATGGTCTGAGATTGAATTTGGACTCAGGTCATCGGGACTCCCAGCACTGTATTTGCTGGGCCATGTAGCCTCCCAGGTGCTTAATTAGTCTTTGTTTAAAGTGAAAAAAATTATTGACTTTATAAAGTATACTTTTCCTACTTAAGTGATCATAGAAAAATGATTTTGAATAGTTTTCTTTTGTAACTTTTGACAGTTACAAACAAAATATGTTATTTTGAAAATTGTAGCTTGGAAATTTGTATATTTGTTATTGCTACTAGACAATTAAAATAAGTTACTGTAATTCGAATTGTGAGTACAGTGATCCATAATTTCTGCTTTGACTTCTTTTCTTGTTTTGTGATCTGGTGACTTAGCACATAAACCAGCATCTCCACTCAGGCAGGGCCCTCTTTTTCTACTTTTGTAAACACTTTGGTATTCATTATATAATCTTGGACAAAGCCCTTCTTGTGAAATTTTGCATACATGCTAGAGTTACAACGTGTTTTAAAGGAAAATTAAATCTGCAGACACAGATGTGTAGTTTGGATTCTTTTGCTTTCTAAAAATCAGTCTCTATGGTAGTAGGTTGTAGAAAAGGGCCTGCTTCTTTAAATAAAGTTTCTTGTTCCCCCCCCATAAGCATCACATGAAGTCATTGATCTGGACAGACTTTGAAGTAGTTGAGATCTACTTTATCTTTTCATTTCCTTTTGTATCAAACTTGAGTAAGGCCTATTTCGTTGCACAGGTTTTTTTAACCTAAAATTAGAGAAATAATGAAAGGACAAAGAATAGTTTTGTATGGGTTTATTAGAATTCTCTCTAATTGCTGCTGTATGTACTATCAGCCTTTGAGTACAACATGCAATAAAACAAACTTCTGACTCTGATTTCATCTTCTAACCCCCTGTCTTGAGGCCATCTGCACTGTAAATCTAGAGTTGTAAGAGACCTTCATCTAGTCCAATTTCCTTATTTTTTAGATGAAGAAATAGGTTTAGAGAGGCTATACGACTTGACTGAGGTCAGACTGATGGAAAAGCCATGATATAATTTGATTCAAATACTTACTGACGTCCTTCCTACTACATGTTAGCTTCTGTCCTCAAGGAGTTTCTATTTTAATTATCAGGATAAGCCATATACACAAATAACATATAACAGTGTAAAGTCAACTATGACCAACACAGTAGATTCTGGGAGCTGAAAGGAGAGAGAAGTACATGAAATGGTGAAGATCAAGAAAGGCTGTCACACTGTCTGTACCACACATGGGTTGGACTTTGACAAACAGCATGTATAGAGGCATACATAGGTGCTGGGACCAGTACGAGGCAAAGTATTCAGCTCAGTCTCATTTTTTTCAGTTGTGCCATGCACTTCTCTTCATGACCCTATTTGGGGTTTTCTTGGCAAAGATACTGCAGTGGTTTGCCATTTCCTTCTCTGCCTCATCTTACAAATGAGAAAACTGAGGCAGACAGGGTTAAGTAACAGGGTTACTTAGCTAATAAGTGCCTTAGGCCAGATTTGAACTCAGGAAGATGAGGCTTCCAGACTGCAGGCCTGGTGCTCTATATCCACTGTGCCACTTAGCTCAAAACTGAGCCAAAGTATGGAAATGGGAAATTTTTAAGGAATGAGTTCTGACAAAGTTAAAAATGAAATAGTGCTGGATATCTGTTGCATATTAAAAACAGAGTAATTCCCCCAACTTTTTTTGATAGGATATTGTATTATAAGGAAAGATATAGAATGGATAAACATTTTAAGAAAGAGGAAGGGTTTGTAGTAAGTAAGAAATCATTTTGTGTTTTCCCTGTGTTGAGCCTTTTCTCTATATGTTCTTGGATTCATTCAGTAGAAGGATTGATAAATAATATTTAGGAAGAGATGGGTTAGGCTATTCTGTTTTGTAATTCATTTTGTAATCCATTGCTTTCTAGGACCACTTGACGGAATGTTACACTTCTTTTTAAAGGTGGCATGGAATAGTGGTTTCCCAGACAACAAATGAATATACAAATATACAATTTAAAGTTTTTTTTTATAACCACAATTCAGCATAATTGCTGGACAATCATTTTAATCAAGTGAGAAGTATAAAAACACAGAGCACCAAAGTTATAAACTCCTTGGAAGCAAGCAAAGTTTACTTCTGTCTAGTTAGTGATAAAATACATAGATATGAGATATCATAGTTCAAAATAATTCAAGTAGGTTTTATTGGCAGATCAACTTAGGCATTTTGACTTCAAATATAAAGCTCAGATTTGGAATCATTTACTCCCATAAACAGAGTGATTTAAAATTTACCCAAATTCCTGTAGAAAAATGCAAAAAAATGAAGGAGGGGAGATGGAGGAAAGGACATTGAAATGACTCTTTAGTAAACCCAGTCCTTACACTCAGTATATGAATTATGCTAAAAAATACCTGATAGTTTAATAGTAGAATATTAGCAATAGTATCTCCCTCAGTCTATAAATATCATTGAGATAACATATGTAAAGTCAAGTATGATGCTGCCTTTAAAGTAGTAATAAACCATATACTTATTCCACTGGACCAGTCAGTGAACACTTATCTTTTTCCACTTTGATTGCATTAAAATTTTTTTTTCTTTTGAGAGGGAGTTGGGCTTAAGTGACTTGCCCAGGGTCACACAGCTAGGAAGTGTTAAGTTTCTGAAGTTAACTTTGAATCCAGGTCCTCCTGACTCCAGTGCCAGGGAACTATCCTCTGCATCATTCAGCTGCCCCATCGATTGCATTTCTTAACACTTTCTGAATCAATCTTCTGTAAACATCCATTGTGCCACATATTCTACTGTGGGTTGAAGACGTTTACGTTGAGCTTCATAGTAATGTTGTATCCACTGGGCCTCCTAGTAGACCAAATAACTATGTAGCATGTTTAGAGGGCATGAGGCAGGGAGAATGAGACAGTAGGAAAAGTGGGAGACAAAGAAACTATGACTAAAGAGAGGGGTCTCATCCATTAGAGTGTCAGTAGCAGTGTCTTTTGGGATTAGGACAAAGTCATAAAGATTCTTATGAATGGCTGAAGCAGAATGAAGATGGATGTTGAGGAGGTTGATTAATTAGGAGGTTGTAAATATCAACATTGTAATCAATAAGGATGAAGCAGGTTTGGAAGGAATAAGGAGGGGAATAAACATTAATTAAATGCTTATTATATGCCAGGCATTATATAAAGGCTGTACAAATATTATTTCATTTGGTTCTTACAACAACCCTATGAGGTAGGTAATATTATCATCCACATTTTGTGGCAGACAGGGTTAAGTGCCTTGTCTGTAGTTACATGGGTAGGAGGTTCCTGAGGCTAGCCTTGACTTGGATCTTTCTGACATCAGGCCCAGGATTGTATCCACTATGACACCTACCTTCCTGGAAAAGAAAACTGCAAGCCAGGTGCTGAAGTCATTCTGAGAGGGCAAAAGAGTAGTATTTTGGAGGTGAGCAGAGAAGATTTAATGGAATTAAATGAAGGGATAATGGTGGCCATATTCTAGCTTCAGTTAATGGATTATCTCCATACTTGTTCCTACTCATGAATGTCTTGTTTTGGAATTGTTTTGCTTGTATGTGTTCAGGTGTCTCTCTGTTATAAAGTTTCTATTCACTGAAAGTTTATGAGGAAAGTAGGCTGGCAAGCCCAGACCTGAGCGTGGCAATATGGTCAAGCCAGTATTTCCATAGCTCAGAAATAGATTGTTTTTAGGTCAAAACCTATAATATAGCTCCTACTGTATTGGCAAGTCCTTCCTACTGAATGAGAAGAAATACTAAGAGTATTTGGCAATGGGGATTAATATATTCCCACTTTTAAAAACTGAAACAATCTCAAAGTTTCAAAGAGCTCTGACGGCCAAATGCTATTCTATTTTTCTGACTAGAATTTTTTCCCCAGAAATACTAAGGCAAAGGTTTTTTTTTTTTTTTAAATGTTTTGAAACTGTTGCTATTTTTTTTTTTTTTTTTAAATCCACAGTACTGCTTTTTTCCATTTTGGTAATGGTTCAGCTGTAGTCATTTCTAGACTTCCTCCTGACTGGGCTGTTAACACTGTCCAAACTTTGACTCACACTTAGGTTTTTGGGTTACTATTTAGGTTACTATTTTAATTCAAGAGTTACTTGGAAAATGAATGGATATGAGTCTACCATGTAAACTGAAAGCAAGAGGGCTGATGTCATTTTGTTTCATTTCAGAAGGGAGCTTTACATTTTACACTCTGATTTTATGTATTGAAATGTTATGTAATAAGAAAATCACTTTTAGTTAGACTTGTCTCAATGCTGCTAGTCTAGTTTTTAATATATAGGATTACAATTTTAGCCATTCTAATGAAGTTTTAATTTAGAATTTATCAATGAAAATTTCAAATGTTTGTTCATTTTACAAAATTAGGTGGGACTCATTTCCAGCCCAAGGTTTGGTGTAGGTTTGGTTCATTTGCAGTTAAAATCATTTATATATTGTCCAGGAGATGAAGGGAATTATACCTGCCACTGTGGGGAAAAAAGATGATCGGGAAAAATACAGATTAATCTGATCATACAGAACAACTATATATTTGTTAATTTAATCAAGACTTGTAGTGCTGTGATATACATATTTGACATCTTAAGAATACATTTGAAGTGGAGTTTCCTCCTTGTAGACACCTTTAGTTTTTAGTTTACAAACAATGGTGGACATCATAGAACTCTAAAAATTTCCTATATTATATCACTTTATTTGTCTTTAGTCAACAAATAAGAATAGGGTTATCACACTTAAAGGGAAATTAGTAGTGTTGGTATAAGTGCTGAGCTTTTGGTAGTCTCACTAAATAAAGACACTTTGAATTGAGTAAATAGGAATTAGATACTACTTTGGTCCTTTTAATTTAACTCAGTTTGAAACAGCTTCTTATATCTTGAAATAGCACTATATATCTTAGAAGTAGAAAGGGACGGTAACAGGTTTTTCAGTTTGGATATATATACCTCTGGAGAAATAGCTAGATAGATTGATAAATAATTTTAGATTTTTTATGGACTACAGATTAATAATACAATTGATTTCTTTAAAAATTATGTAATTGAATTAAATTATTATAAATGTACACATTAGTTTGACAATTCAATCAAAAGTAGATTGTTGAAGTGAAGATTTAGCTTTTTAATAATGATTTTTTAAAATGGGAACTGAAAATATTATCTTAATTGATTTTCACAGGATTTTAATTTCTAGGCCTTTTATGACCCTGTGAAAACCCTACTCCACTGTCTTGACATGGCAAGAAAATGAAGGCCGGATAATAATGTACAATTAACCTATGAAGGAAATCAAAAATGCAGGCAGACAAAAATAGAGGGATTGGGAATTCTATGTAGTGGTTCATACTCATTTCCCAGAGTTCTTTTGCTGGGTGTAGCTGCTTCAATTCATTACTTCTCTATTGGAACTGATTTGGTTCATCTCATTGTTGAAGAGAGTCATGTCTATCAGAATTGATCATCATATAGTATTGTTGTTGAAGTATATAATGATCTCCTGGTCTTGCTCATTTCACTCAGCATCAGTTCATGTAAGTCTCTCCAGGCCTTTCTGAAATCATCCTGCTGGTCATTTCTTACAGAACAATAATATTCCATAACATTCATATCCCACAATTTATTCATCCATTCTCCAGTTGATGGGCACCCACTCAGTTTCCAGTTTCTGGCCACTATAAAGAGGGCTGCCACAAACTATTCTTGCACATACTTTTCCTTTTTAAGATCTCTTTGGGATATAAGCCCAGTAGTAACACTGCTGGATCAAAGGGTATGCACAATTTGATAACTTTTTGAGATAGTTCCAAATTGCTCTCCAGAATGGCTGGACATCATAATATAGCTCCTACTATATTTTTGATCAACAACTTTAGAACTTTATTTTGACCCAGCCACTATCCCCAGTGCTGATCAGCTATAGCAATTCCTCTCATCTATGTACCTTCTAACTCCATACTTGTAATGGAGTCTCTTTCTCTCTTTTCTTTCCTATGATCCTTTCTTCCTTCCCTCCCTTTTCTTTTCACCTTCCTTCCTTTCCTCTCTTTATATTATGGTTTAATAACTTTGTCAATTAATAAAATAAAATTGTCAGGCATCACATAATCTTGATGATGCCATTCTGCTGCTTATTCCGGAGAATCACAAGCCATTCCTTTAATAATATATTCTAGAATTTTATTAAAATTTTGTCAGATTTATGGTCTGTAGTTTTCAGACTCCATGATTTTGCCTTCTTTTTAGCACCTCATGTGATTTCTACTACTTTCCACAGATTATTGATAATGGCTAAGCAGACTGATCTGCCAATTGGAGGAACCATAGAAACCTCCTGTAGAAGATGGCATTTGAGTTGATTCTTGATGGAAGGAGCCAGGGAAACTAAGAGGCCAAGATAGACATTCATTACAAAAATAGGGAGACAGGAGGTGGAGTATTTTGTTTAAGGAACTGTTGAGTAGGCCAGTATAACTGCATGACTGAGTGCCCTCATGCCACTTATATTCTTCTCGGGGAAGGGGACAAGGAATGAAGAGGAAGGAGGTACAGTGCTATCCAGATAAGATATACAAAAAATAATAGAGTAAATGATTGTTATCGTTCTATCTTTGTCTTCTTCACCTGCCCTCAGGATAAGGGTGGCAGACTCAATTGTAGTATGCAATTTGAGCTTTTTACCTAACTGTTGTTAACTGTAGCTTTTATAGAAACAAATGCACATTATGACTGACACTTGTTTTCTTAAATGATTGTCATTTGAGAGCTTTTTCTTTGTCTAGATAATTAGTGTAGTATCTAGGAAAGACACAAGGCTTGAAGTGGTTGTAACTTTATCTTCAGTTTAAAAAAAAAACTTTATTGACCTAGAAAAATCACTTTGTGGTCTAACAAACACTAGAGGAGGAATGTTATCTGAAACATCCAGATTGAATTAATGAAATTCTTTCAGGGACTTTTTTTTTTGCTTGCTTCTGACTTGTTTTTCTTTTTTATCTATTATTAAAAAGGGGGATCACTATTTCTACTGGAAGTTTAGGGATATTAAAATAATTTGCACATTTTATTTAATTTACATTTGGGTGGGGTTTGTGTTGTTTTTCAGGAAACAATATGATTCTGGCAGTCTGGAGTCTCAGGGTGAAAAGGATACATTTCCTTTGTACTTAGCTCAATTTGAACAGGCAATCTGGGTAACTTTGAGTTTATTATCTAGTTAGGATTCCTGTTCTATAGCAATTTTTTTTTTTAAACTGAAGGTTATTTAAAACGTTTTAAAAATGTTTTAATTGGCAGTATTTTTTTTCCCCTCTTTGTAGTTTTGGCAAGGTGAATGTGGCAAGGGAAGTTTGCAGTCCTGAAATGGAGGTCAGAGCTTCCTTACCGAAGGTTAGTGGGTCACCTGATTCTGTGACCACACTCAATAGTGAAGAATTTGTTTTGGTACCCCAGCAAGCAGGTGATAGCTCTACAAAGGATGATGAAAGACCTCAACTAAAGGTATATATTTTTTCCTCAAATGATTTCCATTTATTTGTTGTATGTTTTTAATACTTGAATGGGTTCTAAATAATTATGTGAAATCAGATTTCTACTCCTCCCCCCTTAATTGTTGATGTGTTCAGAAGGCTCCAGTTAATATTTATTTACCCTGAAGCTGATTTGGGGAAGTAGTTGAAACTTTTTCTTATTTTTTAAGGGGATTATTGAATTTCTGATGTTTTTGTTCATTTAGCTGTCTTTCTGTGTCTTTCCCTTAGTACACAAGATAGCTGAGCAAGTAATCAAGTATAATATATGTTTTACTTTTGTTTTTAGTGGGATTTTTACATTGTGTATCAAGAAAACCTTTTGGTATATTGCTTCTGTTACAGTTACTGTGATTTAGATATACATATTTGGCAGTATTTTAACATTTGAGAGTACTTATGTAGAGATGATTGTAAATTTTTAATGAAAAAAAGTAACAGTAGTAACAATCTAAGTGTTTAGACACATGAGAACAATGTGACAATGCAATCACATTTTGTTTTATATATAAATGCTTGTTGACTGACTGATGTCCAGAAACTGAGACTTGAATGCCACGAGTATATGGAAAAATTTAGGAGTAAAAAGTTTAAATGGTTTTATTTATCATATTTTCAATTCATTCTTGAGTTATGTTTTGTTTTGGATGATGGAATTGTGAAAGCTTTAGGAGCAAGTAAGACATTTAGAATAGAAATAGAAATAGAATAGAATGGCCTTGGAATGAAAAGTAGGTGAAAGTTACAAAATATTGACTTTATACCTTCAAAGGTATAACACTTATTAATTTAATGAAAATTACATTGATTTAAAAATATTTTGATAGTAAATTTGATGTATCTTCTCCTAATTTTAATTGTAGAGGTATATACTCTGTCTTGTGTCATTATTTCTCTGAAAATATGCCTGACTAAAACAAGGTGATGGATGAGGTACAGCAAAGTTACATGGACCAAATGATCTTCCAATGCCATTTTCATAAAGGAATTTGGTTATTCCCATATTATCAGTATTATTGAGAGGCATTGTGGCATAATGAACTGCTCCTAGAATTAAGATAAATTCCTACCTATTCTAGATAATTTAGTTTTTTGGTGTCTTGGGCAACTCTCTAAAGCTGTAAATCACAGGCAATTTATCTCTCTACCTTGGAGGATCTATGAATTGGTAGAGGGAATTCCTGCATTGAAATCACAGATCTAAAATAACAGCAAAAAGTTATTTTTTTTCCTCCTTGTTATTTTTTATTTATTTTTTATTTAATAGCCTTTTATTTACAGGTTATATGCATGGGTAACTTTACAGCATTAACAATTGCCAAACCTCTTGTTCCAATTTTTCACCTCTTACCCCCCCACCCCCTCCCCTAGATGGCAGGATGACCAGTAGATGTTAAATACATTAAAATATAAATTAGATACACAATAAGTATACGTGACCAAAACGTTATTTTGCTGTACAAAAAGAATCAGACTTTGAAATATTGTACAATTAGCTTGTGAAGGAAATCAAAAATGCAGGTGGGCATAGATATAGGGATTGGGAATTCAATGTAATGGTTTTTAGTCATCTCCCAGAGTTCTTTCTCTGGGCGTAGCTGGTTCAGTTCATTACTGCTCCATTGGAAATGATTTGGTTGATCTCGTTGCTGAGGATGGCCAGGTCCATCAGAACTGGTCATCATATAATATTGTTGCTGAAGTATAGTATATAATGATTTCCTGGTCCTGCTCATTTCACTCAGCATCAGTTCGTGTAAGTCTCTCCAGGCCTTTCTGAAATCATCCTGTTGGTCATTTCTTACAGAACAGTAATATCCCATAGTATTCATATACCATAATTTATTCAGCCATTCTCCAACTGATGGACATCCATTCAGTTTTCAGTTTCTAGCCACTACAAAAAGGGCTGCCACAAACATTCGTACAGCAAAAAGTTATTACAGAAAACAAGATTGGTTAGATTATGTGTACGATAGACCTTTGCCGAGTACATATTGTATACTGTAATCTTAACTGCATAATTAGATGTTTTTTTCATAACACATATGTGTTAAAATGACCTCAGACAAGCAATTTAAGAAATCAAATAGGACATCAAGCTCTTTCCTTATTAAGTTAAACCACTATTAGTAGGAGATAAGATCTTTGTAAAGGGTGAGTATTGATTGAAGATAGTTACCAGTGACAGTGTTGACTACAACTTCATTGCATTTTTTCTTTCCTTATTTCCTGCAGATATTATGGTCTGGTTGTCTTTAAAATGTATATATTTGATTTTTGTAAATTGAATCACTTTTAAAATGTAGTAAAAAAATTATATCCCCATAATTTCATGGTGAAAGCACAATAGAATAAACATCCTTTCATTTACTTTTTAAAAAATGTTTGAGGTGAGATTTATGTCGTTAGGTACAGCTTGTTTTCTTTTTGTAATGTATGATTGCTTTAATTTGTTTTGTTTCAAGCAATAAAATGTTTGATTTGTGTCTGGCAGGTAACTGACATTAATCAACATATATATTGCATTTTATATTTACATAATTCTAAGTATGTAGATAAGTTTAAAGTTTATTGCAATTTTTTAACTTACAGAATTTTTTTTTAACTTGCAGATCGTCTCCAATGGAGATGAACAGTTGGAAAAGGCAATGGAAGAGATTCTGAGGGATTCTGAAAAAGGTCAAAACCATCTTTTTGATTGTGAAAGTTCGACTGAAATTTGTGATCATTCATTTACTGATGTTTCAGCCAAGCAAGCAAATAGGCCTTCTCTCCAGTTAGTGTTGGATCCTTCTAATACAGGTACTTTGCTACTAGTGCATAAGAACAATTGGATAAAGATCAGAAAGAATTTTCAGGAGAAAATTAGGAACTATGTCCAAAGAGTTATCAAACTGTGCATACTTTCTGATTTCTAGTAGATTCCAAAGATCTCACAAAAGAGGGAAAAGGACACACATGTGTAAAAATCGGCAGCTGGTACAAGATGTCACTGTTGCCCCTACTTTTTTCTGTTATCCTTTTAGTTAAAATTGTACTAATTGTATATTACTAGAAATTAGGATTTTATGACAATGGTTTTCTTCTAAGTTCCCATGTGTCAATGTAAAGTAATAGGAAAAAATGTGTCCTCAGATTTCATGAAAATTATTTTTTGGCCCTCTCTAAATTGTTTTAGTAGTGTATTATATTTGAGGTAATGGCTTGCTATGAGGTAATAAGGCAGCTATGGATTATGGGGAATAAGCCCCTGACTCTGGCGTCAAGGAGACCTGGGTTTTTTTTTTTTTTTTTTTCTTTTTTTTTTTTTTTTTTAATAATAGCTTTTATTTTTTCTAAATACATGCAAAGATAGTTTTCAACATTCACACTTGTAAAAGCTTGTGTTTGAATTTTTTTCCTCTCCCTTCGCTCTATCCATTCCCCTTGACAGTAAGCAATCCAATATAGGTTAAATGCGCAATCCTTCTAAACACATTTTCATACTTGTCATGCTGCACAAGAAAAATCAGGTCAAAAGGGGAAAAAAAACGTGAGGGAGAAAAAACCCGAAGCAAACAAACAACAACAAGAGGTGAAAATACTATGCTTTGATCTTCATTCATTCTTCATAGTCCTGTCTCTGGATGTGGATGGTTCTTTCTGTCACAAGTCTATTGGAACTGGTTTGACTCACCGCCTTATTGAAAAGAGCCAAATCCATCTGTGGTGTTCTCTTCTTTTTTATAATATATGATTGTTCTCTGTGGGAGCAGGTTTCTCGGGGAGGTTTTCTGGAGGCAGCCTTAGTTTCAGTTCAGAGTAATAATCACCTAATGCAGTCAGGTGATAAAAGTTCAAACGTTTATTTTCTCCTTCCTTGGGCTCAGTTAGCTTTCTTAGAGGCTTCAGCTTCCTTGGTTCCGAGAGCTCTCGTTGCTAATCTTTTGCCTCTAGCTCAACTTCCAATGTCTGCAGCCAACAGTGAAAGTTGGAATGAATCTGTCTTGCCTCCGAGAGTGGGCTTCTGGCTCTCAATCTCCCAGAGTGTTCTATGTGTGTCCTAGTGTGCTCCTGTATCTGTCTCAGAGTGCCTCTTGGCCCTGGGAGCTTCTTGCTTATATGAGCTCTCTAAAGGTGTGAACACAAGCATTGTTTCTATCAGTTCCACTTAGTACCTTGTTTCAAGTTCTGGCTCCTCCTAGGATCAGATCAATCATACTTAGCCATGCTAAATTAGATAATTATTGTCTCTATCAACTCTAATGAGTTAACACATTGTAAGGATTTCAACATCCATCACAGTAGATAATCATATAATCTTGCTTTTGTGTACTCACTTCACTTGCCATCAATTCACGTTAAGTTTTTCCAGGCTTTTCCAAAATCAAGTTGCCCTTAACCCCAATTGCCTCAAGCGAAAACAAACAAACAAAAATAATAATGAAATCAGGTTGTCTATTGTTTCCTACAGAATTATATTATTCTATTACATTTTATATACCATAGCTTATTCAGCCATTCTCCAACTCATGGACATCCATCAATTTCCAGTTCTTTGCCACTACAAAATAAAATGCTACAAGCATTTTTGTACACATAAATCCTTTTCCCTTTTCAAAGTTGTCTTTGGGATACAGGCCTACTAGAAACAGTGCTGAATACAAGGGTATTTACAGTTTTATAGCCTTTTCGGCATAGTTATAAATTGCGCTCCAGAATGGCTGCATTATTTCACAACTCTACCAACAAGGTATTGGTATCCTAGTTTTCTCACAGCCCCTCCAGCATTTATCATTACCTTTTCCTGTCATCTTTGCCAATCTAAGAGCTGTGAAGTAGTACCTAAGAGTTGTCTTAATTTGTATTTTTCTTGAAAGGTAGTTAGGCAACTATTTATCGTAAAGCAGTTTTCTCTGTAATTAAAGTTGCAAGGTTAATAAAAGGCCAGTAGAGAAATACATAGAGGGTATAAATAAGATGTAGCATATTTCCATTGATCAGATATATACAAGAATAAGTAATTTTTTGGAAGAAATGTTTAACAGAAAAAGCGTTGCTGTGGCTTGATTTAGTAATAACAGATGGGTAGCCTGAATGTTATAATGGTATATTTTAAAGCTATGAAGACCTAGAAAATGGCTTTCATTGTCTCTTAATAGATGTGGAGGACTTCTGGAAAAACTTGGGCAAAAATCACAAACAGTGTAGGGCATAGATGAGTTGCCACTTGTATGGTTAGAATGAATTCCAACACTGATACAAATCTGTTGGGGTCATGTGGTAGTTCTACTATCTTTAGTGAGTTTCCAATCCTCTGCATCTCCTCTTTCACCCAATAGTAATTTGTGCCAATAGACAGTATTATTTGCAGTAGGGATGCCGATGGTCCCTATTATAACAACTTCATTTATTATCATATATCCTCTATCAAGTTTGGACTCTATATGCTTCATATAGTAGCATAGGAAAGAAGAGAATAGGTAGAATGTAGACTTTACCAGCATTCTTAGCTGACTGACATATTCAGGATAGATGGCTCAGTTTCATTTTGAGATTTTCCAAGATCCTTCTGTAATGCTTTGACTTCTGTAATTTGGGTCACAGCCTTAGGTTGGTGATCCTTGAAAATGTGCTGCTTCCTTACTTTCTTCCCCTTTCTACCCTTTCTCCCTTTAGCCTTGTTTGGGACAAAAAGAACCCAACTTGATTATTACAGAGATCACTCATAGAAAACAGAATTATTTATTAGAATCTCGAGAAGTGGGACTGGTCTGTGAGCCAAATTTCACAGAAATTTTATTGAAATTTTTGAAAACACACAGAGAGAGAGAGAGAATGAATATATATGTACATATACATATGTATGATGTATGTCCTAGGAGTTTGGAACAATTGAATCTTTTTGCCTTTTTTTTCATTTTTAGAGTTTTATTTTTGTCTTTTCTCTCTCTCTTTTTAAATGAGCCATTTCAAGAATTACCTTCCCATCCATACCTAGATTGAACACTTTTCAACAAAGAAAAACAATGAAGCAGTCATATGTATTTGACAGAATGTAAATTTTGCTCTACCTTTTTGATGTGGGGATCATAGGAATATATATTTAGAGATGGAAGAATTTTTAGGGTACCATTGTGCCAGTTTTTTTTTTTTTTTTTTTTTTTGGAAACATTAGGATTTGAGGCCCAGAGAAGTTGTCACTTGCCCAAGTCTTTGACATTGTGTAATGTATAATACTCATTGTGTCTTATGGCCTTTGGGCCATATTTTATTATGTTTTATTTTTTCTTTATCAGAACACATTTTCCTGTATTTCTAGGAATTCCTCATATTTATCATATTTTATCTGTTTTAAATCAGTGAAAATGCATTTATTAAACCCTAATTAATATTCATGGAGTTTTGGTAGGTAGCACTCTGGATGGAGTGTCTGAAGTCAGGAATTCTATATTTTCCTGAGTTCAAATCTAGCCTTAAGTTACTTCACCATGTTTGCTCCAGTTTCTTCCATTGTAAAATGAGCTGGGGAAGGATATGGCAAACCACTTTATTTTCTTTGCCAAGAAAACCCCAAATGGGTAAGAGAATTGGACACTGAACAACAACGGAATCCATAAGTTTACTCAACCATATCCCAATCTACAAGTATTCATTTCTGTCTCCAATTCTTTGCGTATTACAAAGAGTACTGCTCTGACAATTTTGGTGGGAATTGTAATACTGAATGGTGACTGCCAGGACTAGACTAATAGGGGGAAGTCCTGCTGTTTACCAAGCTCGCAATGCCATGTGATAAACAGTTGGTGTTGATGACAATGAGTTTGGCAAATGGAAACATACAATTACAAAGTGAGCAGTAAAAGATGAATTAGGCAGCTAAGTAGAAGAATGGATTTTAGGCCTGTAGTCAAAATGACCCGAGTATAAATCTAGCCTCAGATACTTACCAGCTTTATGACTCTGGGTAAATTACTAAATATCCTGCAAATTCAGTTTCCTCAGTTATAAAATAGAGATAATAATAGCATCTAATTTCCGGGATTGTTGTGGAATAAATGAAATATTTGTAAAGTGCTTTGTAGACCTTAAAGTGTTGTGCAAATAAATTCCAGCTATTTATTATTATTTTTGTTGTTATTACTACATCTTAGACTTAGTAGGTAGTCATTGGAGTTTAATGAATAAGGAGGTGACATGGTTAAACTTGTTGTGTATGAATATCCCTTTAGCAGCTATGTGGAGAATAGATTTTAGTTTTGGGGAAAAACTTAAGACAGGGAACACAATTAGAAAGCTATTACAATAGTCCAGATGAGAAATAAGGAGGACCTGGACAGGGATGGTGTCTATGAGTAGAGAGGAAATAATATTGATGAGAGATTTTTGGAAGTAGAAAAGACAATAGATAACAACTGATTAGATATATGGTGTGAGAGGGAGAGTGAGGAATTGAGGATGTGTATGGTTGCTTGTTGATGCTCAAAATTAGGCAGGTTCCAAAGTGGTTCGGTTTTGAGTGAGAAAGGTCACTTAATGAAATCTGCAGTGAAGGTAGCAGTCTGCTGGTGTTTGTTTTATGCAAAGCCCTCTGTCCCATTCAGAAAGAAAAAGGAGTCAGTATAGCACCTTATTCTGGGGCACCAGCCAGAGAAATTAAGGGCAATAGATGTGAGATGTTGGAATTAGTGGACTTTTGCCTCCATAGGGGCTTGGTTTGGGGTAAAGGTATATAATTCTGAGAGACTGTAACTTGAGATAGCAGTCAGGAGGCCAGCAGTTTGAGGGACAAGAGTTGAGTAACAATGGATACAGTTGGGTGGGTAAGAACCCAGGAAAGGGTTCATGTAGAAGTTACTTGAGCTGTGAACAGAAGGATTCTGCAAGGGTGATGAGAGATACATCCAGGCAGGGTTTGATGAGATCATGGAGTGCAAGAGAGGGGATAATGTCCAGTGTGGTTGGAAAGATGGATTGGGGCTGGATTGTGAAGGACTTTAGAAGGTAAACAGAGGAGTTTATATTTGATTTTAAAGTTAATAGAGAGACTCTGGAATTGTTTGAGTAGTGAAGTCATATTTAAGGAAAATTTCTTGGTAAACATTCAGGGCTTTTTTCTTTCTGACTACAACCAATTTTTCCAGCACTGTTTTCTGAGCCTATGCACATGATCTCCATTGCACTGCTTTAGTTTTGTATTGCTGTCTCCCACCTATCACCACATTTTATAAAATGTTCTCCTCCTTAGTTCTACTTGTGGAACTCTTTCTCTTTCTTTGTGACTTAACTTGGTGCTACTTCCTCAGTGAAACTTTCCTCAGTTCCTTGAATGTGTTCTCCCTTGTCAACATTTTCTAGAACTATGACCTTCAAACTTTTTTTGATCATATACTTTGATCAAGAATTTTTTCCCCCTAGTACTTCTGCTAAGGGTGGAGAACTGGAAATTTTTACTAATGGGCTGTCCAGATACTTGTGTGGGTGCATATTTCAGAGTTAAGTTGTAATTCCCCCGAGCTCCTGACATTTGAATCTGGCTGAAAAGGAAGAAGATTGGGGACTTGCCCATTTAGAGGGAGGGAATGAGGGTATATGAAGGGTAAATATGGGTTGTGTTAGAAACAGTTCCTTTGATTGGCTATCTTGGAAGGATGGGATATGGTTGATTTTTTTCGATCGTTGTTTGGGAATCATGCTATGACTGCCCGCGTGGCCCTCATTTTGGAGATTACTGGCCTAAAATTCTTTGTCTGAACATTGCTCATGCACCATTATCTCATTTTCTATTTACTTGTGTATATATTGTATTTTCCATCCTTTGTATGTTTGCAAACACTTTTATGGCAGGTTCTAGTTTTTCATATTCATATTTCTAGCATTTAGCATAGTGCTTTGCAAGCCACGAATGCTTAATAAATGTGTATTGATTTGCTACTTCTTAGGTATAGAGCCCATTATATAGTGAGAGTACAGTAGCCACACCCTTGGACTAATTGTCAAGAATAGTCATGAATATAGTGAATTTTTTAGGCTTGAATGTCCATGGGAACAGTTGAGGTGCTGTAGACTTGAGAGTTTTGAACCTAATATGACTGGTCAATCCACCCACTAGAATAAAAGAAGCCCTTGCTTATCCTTGGCAGTGGTCACAAATGCGTGCATTAGCATTTCCAAAGCTGATAAGCTTGGAGCAGAAGAAGCAAAAGAGAGAGGGAGGGGAAAAAAAGGAAAAAAAATGAAGAGGAAAGAGAGCAAATGATTGGGAGATGCAGATCTAGATGACAAGAACAATGAGAAGCTCACTGAATGGGACAAACATGGCCAAATAGAAGGAGAGGGAAAAAGGAACATTTAGAATGCATTAATATATAGGTTACTAAAACTTCTAAGGGCATTGCTGTGTTAAAATCTAGTATAATAAATTCTTTTAGCTATGGATATTCATAGCAATGACTTTGAGTCTTCTCTAAGAGAATATGTTTTTTTCTCTAAGGCAGGAAAGTTTTGCCTAGATTTCCACTAAGATGTGTTTAAAGTTTGTTTTTTTGATGGTTAATTAACCTCTCTTCTTTGCTCTTGCTTTCATTCCCTAATTCTATTTTATTTCTCTACTTCCTTGCCCTGATATCCATCTTTCTCTTTTCTCCACATTGTTCTGTATAAATAAGATATTCCTATATGTGGGGGTATATGGTATTGAGATTTTCTTTATATCTTCTCTGGTGCCTGTGCTGCATATGGGAATTTGATAAATGTCAGTTGAATTATATATTTAACTGCAATATTATAACTGCTTCTACTATCAAACTATCTTGTTTTTCCCTTTCTTTATCTCTCTCTGTACATGCACAGTCCTTCCCATCTCTGTCCCTTCAAAACATATAGACACAGACACACACAGAGACATTAAACTCTTCCCCTCCTCCCCCCCCAATACACACACAGAGAAAAACACATACTTCTGTAGGAAAAGGATGAGAATGAGAAAAAGAATATCTATGAATCAGGCTGTTTAGGGAAACACGTGTGTGCGAGCACACACACACATACTCACAAATGATAAAAATAGTTTACATGCTGAGAGCTCCATCTGGCTTACACAAAATCTTTTTTTATGCTATTATTCTTTTTTCACATACAACTGCCTCTTTATTTCTTGTTGTAGATAGATATGGAATAACCATTTTGAAACTGCAATTTATGTAAATTCCATTAGACATTTGAAGTTCAAAGTTATTTTTTAAAACTTTTGCATAGGAAATAACTTTCTGTTTCAATTTTGATTTACAAGAATAAGATTCTTCTTTGTATTAACTGTCTGCAAATGCTGTTACTATTTGATTAGTATATACTATATATACATACTATATGATGGTACCATCAAGAAAATTAAAAAAGTTGCAGTCAGAGACAATTTTTGTTTATAAGATCATGGATTTTTAAAAAATTGGATTTCATAGTGTAGGTAGTCTCTGACTGATAGCTTCCTCCATCAGTGTGGATGAGAACCTTTTCTGCAGTTTGAGGTATTTGCCGAATTATTGCTGAGGGCAATTGAAAAGTAAATGATTTTCACAGCTAATATGTATCAGAGGTGGATGTTGAACCTCCAGGTCTTTATGACCCCAAGGCCAGCTCTCTGTCCTTTTTGCCATGTTGTGTCTCATAATCATAGATTCTTTAACAAATATCTCTAGACTAATCGATTGATTTTTAGAGGAACTTCAACCATTTAGTTAACACCCAGATGAATGAATTGAGGCCCAAAGAGATTGTGACTTTTTCAGGGTCACATAATGGTATTTAAAATTTTAGGCAAGATGTGAATCTAGGTTTTCTGACACCAAACACAGCCATTTTATCACCAAAATATGTGATTGGTTTTTGTTTGATTTTTTTTTTTAATGTGTGTATACTTTTCTATTATTTTTTCTTTTTTAGAAGTTTCTGCTCTCCGACCGCCTTCTCCCAATGAACCACTAGAGGAAGATAGTGTATTATTTAATAAACTGACTTACTTAGGATGTATGAAAGTTTCTTCTCCTCGAAATGAAGTAGAAGCTTTACGAGCAATGGCAACCATGAAATCTTCCTGCCAGTTTCCCTTTCCTGTCACTCTTTATGTGCCAAATGTTCCAGAAGGCTCTGTAAGGTAAGTTCTGTTTCCCCATTTTGAAGAAAGAGATAATTTTTAGCTGAATTTTATAGATTTATTTATTTGCTTAATTTTGATTCAATTTTATTTTTAGCTCCAAATTCTTTTTCTCCTTTACTTTGTCCCTTTTTACCTTAAGAAAGTAAGAACAACAAAATTCATCACAAACATGTATAATTGAGCAAAATAGATTTCCATTATTAGCCATGTCACAAACAATGCCCTGAAATTAATTTTAAAAAATTTCCATATAAAATTGCCTTTGAATTCATCCATTTTTTGTGTGTGCATTTAAAATGAAAGTCCAAGTTAGTTTTAAATGCATGCATTCTATTTGCCAAGTATAACTTGGGATGAATTGATAATTTGTGAAATTATGAAATGGGGCCAGGTATGCCCAGTTCTGTGGGTACTCATTGGGAAGGATTACAGTGGACATCATGAAATGGGGTGTCAATCACTTTACTCAAACATGAAGAATATGGAGACAAAAATCCCATAAAGGCAGAGATAAATGGTGAAAACTGACCAGTAGTAACATGAGAAAGGAAATAGGACAATGAAGGGAATGGTAGGTAGTGTGGGAAAGAGAATGGGGAGAGAGAGAGGCAGAAAGAATCACTGACATCACTGTGGATTAGAATTGGGAGCACTCAGCAGGATGGACCCAATGGAAGAGAATGTTGGGGGTAGGAGTTTGAGGTCTCATTTTTATATGGTTGTGTTTTTTTTTTTTTTTTTTGACCAACTTCTATCTGTGCTATTCTGTTTATTAACATTGAAACTATCTCAAAGTTATTAGTAAAACTTCAAACTCTTTACCTCAAAGTTATCTTATCACCACCTTTGTGGGGCTCTATTATGGAATGTTGACAAAGAGCCCTTAGAGGGTTTCCCCTGGTTGAACACATATTATCAGGATGTAAATTTTAGTTATTATATGATGCAGTTTTGAAATTATGCTCATTTTATCTTTGGAATGGTCTGGATGTGATTTCTAGGTTCCCCTTTGCAATCTCATTTTCTTCCATTGCTCCTTTACACTGGCCACTCAAAAACTTACCACTCTGGCTAAAAGAGGAGGAGATGGGTCAGGGTGACAAGAAGACTATCTGATTAGGTTTGGATGGTTAAATGGAAAACAAAAGTAGACAATAGTTCTCTCTCTTCCCTCCCTCCTTTCTTTCCTTCCTTTGGAATTTCAAGGTAGTTAGAGAAATGGCTGCTCATTGCCAGATCATACCTTCCTCCTTCCATTGATTCTAGAACATGATTTTCCCTTAGTCCAAGCCTCTGTACCTTTCCTTGGAGGACAAGCTTCACTGAGGTGTTTACATTCTAAACCACTTGTATCACACAACCCTAGACCAATGGAATCATTTGTTAAGCAAGGTCTTGAGTCAAATGTTTTCTTTGCTTCTGCTATTTAAGAGCTTTATGAGAATGACTTATAAAATCAAAAACATAAGATTCATAACACAATATACTCAGCCCTCTCCTAGGAGAAGGAAAAACTTCAGTGTTCCTAATGGAGGGTTAAAATTGTGACCTCTTAGTATTTTGTCTTTATCAGGTTAGTCACTGGTGTCCTCCATTGAATTTTCTCCTGTACCACTGAATAGATATAACAGATCACTTATGACCAGTTGTAGTTTGTGGAAGACAAAAAACTACAAAATAGAAATAGCTTAAAGAAATAGAACAAATAACTAACATTTATGTAGGATTATAAAATTTGCCAAATACTTTACATGTAAAGCACATGTCATTTGGTGACATGGCTAATGACTGTTCATGAAAGCAAGCAAGAGAATTAAATGTTGGATGTACATTTGTTGATCCCAAAGAAAGGCTATTGATTGTAATATCAGTCCATTCTAGCCATCAGTTTTTTATTAGAAAGTAGAGACTAGTAGTTGTTGTGGTGGTTTTAATGTACCGCCATGTGCTTCTGAGCTTACATTTATAATTTATAAACCATGCATGCTAATGGGATCTAAATCTAGTTATTGAGCTTAAGCCTGAATTTATTTCAAAACTCTTTTGAGCCCTGTATGGGAATAGTCCTTCTTTCTAATTACAATCCTAAAGTAAGGAATGAGCAGTGAAAAATACATTTGGGCTTTTTCTGTTACCTTTGTTTTGCAGAATAATAAACCAATCTAGCAATGTGGAAATTGCATCATTCCCAATTTACAAAATACTATTTTGTGCACGTGGCCATGATGGGACAACAGAAAGTGATTGCTTCGCATTTACAGAGAGTTCTCGTGGGACAGAAGACTTTCAGATACACATTTTCTCCTGTGAGATTCAAGAGGCAGTAAGTATCACATATCCTAGTGATCTGCTGTAGTGAGAAAGTTAATTAAAACAATGTTAATAGGATCTACATCTGCATTAATTAGTGTTGGGATAGGATGGCACCTGTGTTTCACTTCTATTCCTTGAGGAAACTCTCTGTGCCAGTGCAGGTGGGCATCTTCTTCACAACCTGCTTGGAATAGTAGCGCTCTCATTTTTTAGTGCTGGGACCCTGGTCTGCTCTTAAAAATTATTGAGGATTCCAGCACCCCAACCAAAGTTCTTTTGTTTCTATGGGTTCTATCTGTTGATATTTAGCATATTATAAATTAAAACATGTTGTTATTATTATTATTGTTATTTTGGATTTTTTTTGCTTTTTGCTGAGAGGCAATTGGGATTAAGTGACTTGCCCAGGGTCACACAGCTAGAGCCTGTTAAGTGTCTGAGGCCAGATTTGCACTCAGGTCCTCCTGACATCAGGGCTGGTGCTCTATCCACTGCGCTACCTAGCTGCCCCACATGTTAGTAGTATTGGGAAAATAATTTTGACTTCTCATACTTCCAGAAAGGGTCCCGGGGCTCCTCATACTTTATGAATTGCTGACTGAGGTCACCGAGAAGTTGTCTCTCCTGGGTTCACATGGCCATTTTGTATGAGACGAGAGACTTAAAACCTAGGACTTTACACCTCCAAGATCAGTAGCATGTGGTATATAGGTGTACAGAGAGTGTACTGTAATATTAGGATTTGAATAGATTTCTTAAAATGAAGTGATGATTTGTGGTAGCCTAGAGCTACATGGAAAGAACTGAATCATAGAGAGTGCCTATTTTAGTGCAGAGTTAAATTAGTTTAGTTGAGAAACAACTTCCATGAAGAAGGGAATAAGCATTTATATAGTGCCTACCATTATATGCTAGGCATTGTGCACAGCACTTAAACAAACAAACAAATATTATCTCTGCTCCTTATAAAAATCCTGGTAGTTAGGTGCTATTGTCATTATTGCCATTATACAGATGAGTAAACTGAGGCAACCAGAGGTTAGAGTGATTTGAAGATAGATTCACACTTAGGTTTTCCTGACTCTAGGCCCAGTGCTCTGTTCAATGTCAGCAGCTTGGATCATTTCAATTTAGCACCATGTTGTAGACAACTCAAACAGCATGAGGCTTTTTTTAGACTTTTTCCTCCTTATGTTATCAAAAAGAAAGGAAGTAGTATCTGTCAGCATTCTTATTTAATGGATTGTTAAAGATGATTGAAAAAAAAATCACATGATGGTAGTTGCTTTATGTAAAATTAGCTTTTACAGGTTTGTTATTTTTGTTTTTGTTTTGTTTTCAGCCAATGCTTATTTGTGAAGTGGCTAACTAAAAGATTATTTTTTGCTCTGAAAAACTGAGTAATTAATGTGTAAATGTTCTTGCTTAATGCAAAGGATTTTCAAATTCCTAGCCAATTTCCCCTACCAATCAATCAACTATTTCATCAGTAAATGTTTATTAAGCTCCTACTGTAATGTTCCAGACTCTGTGCTCAATATTGGAGAAACATAGAAAGTCATGTCAGTCAATCCCTGACCTCAAGGAACTCACAATTTAATGAGAGTACACAGCACATAAAAGAAGCTGAAAAGTAGAGAGAAGAGAAGGGAAAGCTATTGTTGATGCAGGGATATGGCGGAGTCCTGCAGGCAGTTAAAGGAAATGAGCTGAGGGGCCATAGTTGATTTCATTTCGCTGAATGATGAGTTTCTGGAGATCATGAAGCTCAGGAAAGCATTTAGGTAGGAAATGACCAGATAGCCCTTCTAAAGTGATGAAGGATCATCATTCTCATAAGGAGGAAGTCTCCAATGGGCTAAGTGACTTACCCAAAGTCACATAGGTCATAAGTGACAGAGGTAGAATTTGAACCCAGATCGTCTTGATTTTGAGGCTAGGTCTCTGACCTTTATGCCAGGATACTTTAGTTTAATTTATATTTTTAAAAATGTGGATAAAACAGAAAAACCGTCATGTGTGAGCAATATTATTTAATATTGTTTGAGACTATTTAAAATAACTAGATAGTGTAAAATCCTTGAGAGTCTACCTATCAAAACAGACATAGGAACTATGTGAACATAAATACAAAACACTTTTTTTTGGCATAAAGTTAGATGTAAATAATTGAAGTAATAGTATTGTACATGGGTAGGTAAGGCCAATATAATTGTTGCCAATATTATTGTTGAGGTGTAAAATGGATAATTTTAATTATTTTAAATTAAATTTTTTATATAAATAAAACCTATGTAGCCAAGAATAGAAGAAATTCAGAAAAATGGGAAAAACTTTAATAGATTATCTCTCAGATAAGATGTGATTGGGCTGGAATATTGCTCTAGTGTAGGAAATGATCGTCGGTTTATTTAGAAAAACATGACAAGACTTGGACATATGAAAGAAGATGCTATTTAGCTTTAGAGAAAGATAATAGAAGAAAATAAACACAGTACAGTCATATATATATATGTGTGTGTGTGTATGTTTATAGATATCTATATGTGTGTGTGTGTATATATCCATGTTTAATTGTAGCCTTCTTTGGGGGTGGGGGAAGACGAAAAAAGAAAATTAAATAGGATTGTTATGAGGATCCAATGAAAAAGAGAGACAAAGAGAATCAAAGAGAGACAAAGAGAAGGGAGGGGGGATAGAGACACAGAGAGAGGCCGGGGTAGGGGAGGAGAGAGAGAGAGAGAGAAGAGAGAAGAGAGAAGAGAACTATATTTGATCCTTATACATTCCATTAGAGGCGAGAAAAAACAGATGGTAGAGAAGTGATAGTTCAAATTTGGCAGCTGTTACTTTTATACCTGTCTGATTTTTGGATTCCTGGAGCCTACTTGCATTGAAATGGATTTGGCAAAATGGGAAGAATCTGTTGTTTGAAGAGTCAGAGAGTGTTAAAAAGCAAATTAAAGGGATGTGTTTTTCATTATTTTATGTAATTGTGATGTATATAACATTTTTAATTTGGGGACACTTATCTCTCTATCTTTTTCATGGTGATGTAGAGGAGTGTGTGGGGAAATGTTTATTATAGTTTTGGTAATAGTTTTTGAGAATGAACAGAGTTGTGTTGTATTCTACTTTTAGTCATTTTGGAAATGGTACATACCTTCACTTCCAAAAGTACATGTTATGGTACAGATTGTTAAAAGAAGTCCACATATCCTTGTATTATGTAGCACTTGTGGCTCTGTGGTCAAGTGTCTTTAATCTTTAATATAAAATTCTCTTTCTTTTTTTGGGGGGGGGGGTAAGAATGAGCATGAATTAGTATTTATGTAAGTAATTCCTGAACTTTATTGTAGATATCACCCATATTAGAGCTGAAAGGGACTGTTGAGTGTCCATTCCCATCATTTTGAAAGTGAAGAAACTGAGGATCAAGGAATTTGTGATTTGTCCAAAGGGACAGCAAAGTGATGGGAAAGTCGGGCCTATCATGTCTCCTAACTGTGGGCATATTTGAAGCTGGGGTCTGTGCTGGTCCCTCTTGTTTTCTCTGTACTCTCACTGTACCTCATAGTTGTGTTATAGGTTCAGTTCGGTTTTCATCTATTTCAAAATGACTGAGGAATAAACAAGTAAGTGTGTGTGTGTGTGTGTGTGTGTGTGTGTGTGTGTGTGTGTCTGTTGGTCTATTCATTTAATTTCCCTAGTTTTTCTCCTGAGTTGAAGTTTCTCATGTCCACCTACCATAAGATCTTTTGAACTGGATATCCCATATGCATCTCAAACTGAGTTTGTTCAAAATAGAGCTAATCTTTCATCCTTTCTTCAAATCCCATCCTTTTCTGGAGTCTTTTTTTCTTTTTTTGTGAGGGCCTCCATTCTTTTAGTTTACCAGCTTTACATCCAGGTTCTCACACTTGCCTCGCTGCTCTTTCTCACCTCACATAATCAGTTTTACTGTAAATATCGATCTTTGTCCATTCCCCTATACCTAGAATGCACTTTCTCCTTACCTCCACATTTTAGAATTCCTGGTTTCCTTAAAAACTCAGCTGAAATGCCATTTTCTGGAACAGACCTTTCCTGGTTTCTCCATCTGCTAGTGCCTTTCTTGCCAAAGCTGCCTTCTGTTGGCTTTGTATCTGTCCTCTGCACACATGCAAACACGTTTGTTACGTGCATGCACTCATACACATACATGCCTGTATTGTCACACATTTTCTCTTCTGTTAGAATGCAAATTCTTAGAAGGCAGATGCTGTGTTTTTGCTTGTTTTGCACCCTTACTGCCATCCCTTGGTACAGAAATGCTTGCTGACTGACCCATTGACCCATGTTCTCATTGGCATTGGAGTGGACATTGCTAAAGGTTTTTTTCCCCACTTAGTTTCTTCCATTTTTGCAGGTTTTGGCCAAGTTTTGATGTTTTCTGAGAGAATAGCTATTAATAGAATTAGAATTTGCTGTGAGCATCAGTCGTTTTCTCTCTCTCCCAACCTTTGTGAGCAGAACACCCTGATGGAGAGTGGTGGAAGAAAAGCTCACTGCCGGAGATGGCTCTGGCCCAGCCCCTTAGGTCTTTGTGTTAGAAATGTTCACAGAGAGCTAGTAAGATATGTTTGGCGTGGTCTTGCAAAACCCTCCTGAAGAGGATTTTGCATATGAGTGAGAAAGAGAAACTGAATAATCCTACTTAAGTGATTTGATGTCAGGAATTAGAACTGATCTTTGCATGGAGGGAATGAAAGTCTTGGTCCAAATAATAGTTATAACAGTGACAACAACCACAAACATTGGTATCATGTTTAATATATACCAGACATTATGCTAAACACTACAATTACTATTTCATTTGATCCTCACAACAGCCCTGGGACTCAGGTGCTGTTAATACCCTCATTTTATGGAGGAGGAGACTGCGGTAGACAGATTAGGTGACTTGTCCAGGGTCCCCCACAGCTAGCTAGTGTCTGAGGCAGGATTTGAACTCGGGTCTTCCTGGCTCTAGCCTGATGCCACCCACCTGCCTCCAAATGAATTCATTCAGAGCAAAATATTGTAGTAAGAAGTAGGCAAGGATTTTTATCATTTTTATTATATTTCCCTCCACTTCTATCTTCATTGATTTTTAAAATTTTTTAAAAAAATTTTCATCGTTTTGTACTTGACCAGTGATCTGTAAACAGCTAACTTCAAATCATACAATAAATTTACCATATTGGTTTAAAAAACTTAAATAGACATATTCTTGGAAGCTGACTATGGCCTAGCATAACATAAGCTTAACTTTTTCTAAAAGTAAATTCATGTATTAAAATGGTCTAATAAGGTAGAGACACAGAAAGTTTTACGTTAGTATTGAGTGATATGGAAAAAGGGGTAAAAGTCAAGGTGATATTGCAAGCTGAGACAAACTTTCCTTTTCACTTTCTGGTGCGACGAGATAAGAGTAAAAGCCTTTGGTCAAAGTCAGAGGAAACTGAGGGATTATTTGTTTTGAGGTTTGGGGGTGCAGGAGGTTGCAGGAGGAGCAGGACTACTGTATGTACAAGCAAGTGGGGGAATCCCAGTGCTGATGGGGGGGCAGTTGTGTAGCAGATTTCAGTGTTCCTTTGCAGTTACTCTGGAAAAGAATCATTGATGTGAAGTGGAGAGCATTTTGTTACTGATCCCATTTAACATTTTAATCCTGTTTTCTACAGAAGATTCTACTAGTCTTCTAACATATCTGCTGAAATTGTACTTAATTTACCATTTTACATTTTTGACTAGGAGAAAAAGAGACAGGTAGACTTCACTTAGTATCTTAGTATTGAAGGGGGTGGGGGGAGAATTAGAAAGGAGATAAGACTTTTGTCTCACCGTATTTCTTCCTTTATTTTTTCATTTAGGTCAGCAGAATTTTATACAGCTTTTGTACAGCATTTAAACGTTCTTCCAGGCAAGTGTCAGATGTAAAGGACTCTGTTCTCCCTACCCCAGACAGTGATGTATTTACCTTCCGTGTGTCTTTGGAGGTCAAAGAAGATGATGGAAAAGGGAACTTCAGGTAAGGCAAATAGCCTGTGATTAGAAGAACAGCCTGTGTAGAAGTTCTGAAAACAAAATGGTAGGACAATGCCTTAAAATGGTGTTGAAAATTTGTGAGGTTTGGGCACGTGGGCGTGTGTGAAATTTGGTTCTTCCTGTATTAAGTACACCCATCCCCTGCATCTTAACATGAAGTCTGGCTTTTCAAGGACCTTTTCAGGTTCAGCTTTGTCTGATCTGAAATAATTTTTCTCTGTAATTTTCATGGCTTTCTACTGACTAGGAGGCAGGAAACTAGGCTTCCACAAAAAGACCATTTGATACTAAAACAAGAAATCAAAAAGGTGATAAAAGGTGACTTTAAAAAAATTATTTATTTGTTGTTAGTTTATATATGTGTATATAAATATAATTTTTTTTAAAGCCACCTTTCTCTACCCACTGTTTACTATTTCCTCAGCTGAAAGAATTTTCAGAAACATTTTTTAAAAGGAGGATGAAACTAATTGGGGAAATCCATAATCAGACTTAACTAATCTTTGCTTGGAAATATAAAAGAAGAAACTAGGTCATACATTGCTGAAAGTTGAGGCAATTGACTTCTTGCTTGATTTCTGCAATGACACAGAGGCTTAAAATATATTGCATCAAGAAGAGCAATGGGTAGGTAATATAGATGAAGGGTGATGATAGTTAATTTAACTATGAAGAATACTTGTAAAAATACTAAAAGAGATGGAGTCTGGGTGTGTGAGAAAGTGACTTCCTGCTTTCTTTTCCTTTTTTAAATGTGGAATGAATCTCCTTGTTCCAAGTGAATATATTGTTGATGATATTGTTAGGTAGCATTTTGTTTTAGGACAAAATATATTTTGCATTCGTGATGAGTGAATTTGAAAGCTACTGATGTTATTTTGTGTGTGAGCAGAAGAGATCACTTTGTTGGCTAAGCCAATTCATAAGTATAGACTGTAGTTAATGAAGACTAGTCAGCTGGAGGCCACTACTAACCACACTGGGATTTAATTGTTGATATGTTAATTTAGTAATGATTTTATTATTTTTTCCTTGTTTTGAATTTATTCAGTGCCTATTATGTGCCAGGCACTGTGCTAAGTACTTAGGATACAGAAAAGGCAAAAGATAGTTTCTGTTTCAAGTTACTTATAGTTAAGACAAGCAAATAACTATGTATAAACAAATCTTGTACAGGATAAATAGAAAATAACTGAGAAAAAGCACTGGAATGAGGCATTGGGGAAGGCTTCTTTCCTTCACTTCCCCCAATAGCTCTTTTTCTCTCCTTTCCCTTTGATTTGAGTCTCTTTTCCTTTTTCTCTCCATTCTAACTTCTCTCTTCCCCTCTTTTTTTTTTTTTATCCATCTCTTGTCTTTTCTCCCATGACTTTCTTAATATAGTTGACATTTCCCACCACTGACTGACTTCTTTTCCACTTGTAGACTCCTGAAATTCTCACATCTTTTCTAAACAAAGGACTACTTTGCTATCTCTCTTTCATCTTCTACTTTTTTTTTTTTTTTTAATTTTTACAAAAAATTTGAGCCTTTTTTGAGCTCTTTTTGAAACTCTTTTGAATTTTAGGCCAGGGTTAGAATCTAATACTCTGTGGTTAGATCTTACTTTTTTTTTGCATTAATTTCCTTTTAAAAGGTAAAAATTCTATTTAGCTTCCATATTCAAAGCAGATTTGCTCATTTCTATTGTAAAGGATTATGTTGAATTGAAAGACATATTTTGGAAAATTAGTTTTATAGCTTTTTTGATGATTAAGAAATACTACTGATAACAATGAGCCTATTATGTTTTGTGAATTTTGTGTCAATTACATTTTGTTTCCATTTACATTTTGTTTCACATTATCTTTTCTTTATATGACTTATCTTTTTATCTTGAGAATTTTTTCATTATGTTAATTTATCTTGGTTTTAAAAATGATGTGAGAGGCTTGTTGATTGATTGTGTTGGGAGACTAAAGGATAGATGATAGATGGCCTGGGCACTGCTCCGGTGTCTTCAGACAATTAAAAGAACTAGGAGGACTCCAGCAAGCTCCCTATGAAGTAGTTAGAGAGAACCATTTTGAGTGTTACACAGGAATGTATGTATGTGTTGAATATGTTCAAGTAGAAGGAAGCTCCTTATGAGTGAGATCACTGGTTCTTTTTAATGCTGAAATATTTAAGTGAACCTGGACCTGAGCTCAGAAGATTTTGTTTGAATCTTGATTTGACCAATGGCTAGTTGTGTGACCATTGGCAAGACACTAGACTTTTCTGATTATCAATTTCCCCATCTTTAAAATTTTGTTACAAATTTTGTTAGCTGCCTCAAAGTTGTTGTAAAGGAACTTCTCTGTGTTCTTTCAAATGCTATTCAAATTGTGAGTTGCTATGAATATTAAAAAGTAGTAAGCATAATGATTTGGAGTTTGCATTTGAAGTCTGAGGAAGAGAGGTACTCCTTTAAATGGAGGAGGGCATAAATAGGCAAAGAGTCCAAATTAGGCATGTATAAAAATAAGACATAATATATCCTGTAAGATCTAAAAATTGACCTTTATATATATTTTCTTCTGATAGTTACAGTTAATTAATTTCTTTGGAAAGAAAGCTTTTGGAATCCAATTAAAAATATTGATAGCATTCTATTTGTGTGAGCTTTTTGTAGTTTAACTGTTGAATCTATACTGCTTATGTGTACTTATGTATGTAGTGAGCACTTGGTATGCTTTTAGCAAAAATGATTATTGGCAGATTACATGGATTGATGTAATTATGTTTTTAGATAATTTCTTGTGTTATATTTTATTCTTGTTATTGTGTACATTTCAGTCCTGTGCCTAAGGACAGGGAGAAATTTTACTTCAAATTGAGACAAGGAATTGAAAAGAAGGTTGTGATCACAGTGCAACAACTGTCCAACAAAGAACTAGCAATTGAAAGGTAAGTCATTTCATTATCGAGAATTTAAAAACTGTTTAATATCTGGGACAAAAATGACTCGGGGTGTTGTAGGTGTGACATGGGTGTGTACAGATGTGCACTTTTAGTACCCGCAGATACATGTATGTGCTTACATACTTGTTATGTTTATGTACCTATAGTTACACGTGCATGTACATCTATGTACACGTGTGTGTACATGAACTTAGTGGGCTGTGGTAATTAAGAGACTTTTATAATTATGTCCTTTGGCAAACTACTTGCTTCATCACCTCATTGATCCATCTTAACTAGAGATAATTTGAATACCTCTTTTGTGTTAGATCCTAATGAACTAATCGAAAAAGGGTACTTCATTATATTCAGTATAGTATTATTATTTCTGTTGCAACTTAGAACCATTTTGAAATGAGTAAAAGTGGCAATATGTGAACATAAATATAAATAGCTCTCTGTGAAATAGAAAGAGCCATGCAAAGTTTCACACAGGAAGAAGTACATGAATGAGCTTAGTAATTTAACTTTTAGACATCCTTATTCTTAATGACTAAATCTTCAGTTTTACAATGATCCAGCAGGTGGCAGTCTTGTCAAGTGAATTTGTAAAATTCATGCACTGCTTATAAAACTGACTGGTTAAAGAGGAATAATTTTGTTTCGTAAACAGTAGGAATGTAATTACATGATGCTGTGTGGTTGCAATGTAGTTTATTTACATCCTTTCATTTTATCTTCCCAACATCATTGTGAAATAAGTCCTAGAAATATTGCGATCTCTGTTTTACAGGTGAATAAGAGAAATTAGCTGATTTGCCCAAGATTATAGAGTTTAGAAGTTGTGGGAAAAGCTCTTTTCACTGTATTGTATTATACTGTACTGTGAAAGAGCATCTGCAGGAAAGAGTAACTTCAGAGGAGCCTGAATCTCATTTTCTTATAACTACTTGAGGTGAAAATGAAAATGCATTTTGCTAAGGGACTTTATTTCTTTATTTGTAGATCAGGTGTTACGGTTAAGAAATAATAGTTCAAATAATTGAAAACAATTATTTTCTGTCTTTTTTTGTTTATACAACAACATGGAAAAAAAACACATTTCCTATTATCCCATTGAAATATGTGCACTTCAAACTAGATGTGTATATCTAGGCAAATCTTGCCTATGGTATACATTTAGCTAAGTCCCTTGAAAGCATGAACTAGGTATCTTCACTACCTAAAATAGTCCCTTACTATCAATTACACTTAATAAGCACTTTCAGAAAGAGAGAATATACATACATGTACATGCATACACACATACATATATATACATATTTGCATATATAAAAACATAGACTCATGCATCATTGTATCTGCATATACATCTGGATAAGTGTCTGTTGATACATTTTTACACAACAGTTGCAGAATGCAGAGTTGTTCACGATTTAACTGCTTAATCTGAGCTCTGAATCATGGGAGATTGCTAACAGTAGTAGTGGGTGGCAGGTTTTACCACCGGTACTTTTTCTTTGTAGGGCTATTTTACAATTGAATTAAATAACTAGTTTAAAGCTCACCTGCAGCTGATTTTATTTTCCTAGATTTTCATCCTGTAAGTTTTATTTAATTAAAAAAAGTTTTCTTTTTAGTAAATAGCTATATTTTCTTTTCCCTATTCAGTTTGTATCTTTTTTCCCCTCATAATTGTTAATAATAATAACTAGTAACATTGCATTTACTATATGCCTAATACTATGCTAAAAGCCTCATCAAAATTATTGCATTTTATCCTCACAATAATCCAGAGAAGTGGTTACTCTTTTTATTTCCCTTTTATAGTTGAGGAAATTTAGGGAAACAAAATGAAGTAACTTGTGCAAAGTCACGTTATTTGTAAATACCAGGCTCATTGCTCTATCCATTGTGCCATCTAGGTGCCTCATGCTTTGTCTGTCTTTTGACCATTTCCCGGTTCATTAATTCCATCTTTAAAAGGACAATTGGGAAAAATAACAGGCAGTACATAAATTGAAATTTTAGATTTATTAGTCATATCATTTCTTCGATTCCTTTGGATATTTGTGGAACATCAAGAAAGTTCTTTTCTTTTATCCTCTATGATTCTACCAGGTATGATGACAGTGTTTTCTTTGTGTTACTCAGAATTTTAACTTACTTCCACAAGTATTGATTTACAACATTTCCATCCAAATGAACAGTTTGGAAACTTAAATACATCTTAAGAAAAGATTACTTTTATTGCTCTGCCAATTAATTTTCATTGGGAAATCCATATTTTAGCTTTCTGTGAAGTTGATAACATATAGAGAATGTTGATATTTCTCCTTTTGCAACCTTCTTGGGGAAAAGTTAAGAATAAAATCTTTTCCCTATATGTATCTGGCACAAAATCTACTTTGATTTTGGAGACAGCTAAAATTTTAAGAAGTGTAAGAAGCTATAGTCTAGAAGATATTGCATGCATTTTATATGAAAAATGGTAGTAATTATAGATTACATAAATATACTAAAGGGAGATATCTTTCTTCATGCAACTAGTTAAGTAGAAGTAAAATAACAATAATAATTAGCATTTATAGAGTGCTCTAAAATTTGCAAAGCTGTTTGTCAATATTGGCTTATTTTATCCTCCTAATAACCCTGGGAAATAGGTACTATTGTAATTCTACTTTATTATAATTACATATATATATATATATATATAGTTTTCATCATATGTAATGAATCTGGTTAAAACATTCAAAATTTATTGTTTTAAGAGGGTAGTGAGGTGATAATGGAGTGCTGGGTTTAGAGTCAGGAAAACTCTTCTTTCTGAGTTCAAATCAGCCTCCAGACACTTATTGCTATGTGACTCTGGGCTTGCCTCAGTTTTCTCATATGTCAGATGAGATAGAGAAGGAAATGGGAAATTACTCCAGAACCTTTGCCTAGAAAACCTCAAATGGGGTCACAGAGATTCAGACATGACTCAAAAATGGTCGAACAATATCATCAAACAACATGGATTTTATACATAGATTTATGTAGAGTTTTTATTGGATTTGGTTAAAATATGCAAAAATTCAGAAGAAGGCATTTTTATATGTTTATTAGTAACAAGCAAACACTTATTATGTGTTTACTGTGTACCAAGGACTAGAAATACAAATTAAAAAGTGAAGCAGTCCTTGCCCCCAGGAGCTCACAGTATAGAACTGTGCTGGTCCATCTCTGTGGACATACGAGATCCGCAGTCAGCCAGCATTTACTAAGTTCTTACTTTATGCAAGGTGTGATGTGACACTTTGAGGATACAAGGAAAGACAAAAACAAAACTCCCTGCTCTCAGGAAACCCATGTAATGATGAGCCAGCACTAACACAGTTACATAGGTTAGAGCAAGGCTGGACGTGGAAGATGTTACTAATGGTGGTGAGGAGGAAAAACCTTCCATAAGTCTCAATTTGAGCCAATTCCTGAAGGAAACCAAGAGGTGAAGGTGAAGAGGGAAACCACTGCAAACATGAGAGCCCACCAGTGACAAGACAAGGAATCAGGAGATGGAACATGGTCTTTGAGGTGCCTTGAGAAGGTGCTGGATGATCCAGCATGGAGAGGGAGATCTACCATAAGAAGATCTAGAAAGCAAACAGAAGGAAATCTTGGCCATAAAGGCTCTTCCAGCAGGGAGATCAGGAAGGGTTTCCTTCAGACAGTGGAATAAAGGAAGCTGGGAATTCTAAGAGGGAAGGAGTATATCATAGGCAAGAAGGTGGAAGCTAAAGTGGCAAATGTGTTGCCAGTGTGGCTGAATTATAAACTGTGTTGAATGTGTTAGGAGCCTGGAGAGGTAGGAAAGGTCCACATTGGGAAAATCCTTAAATGCCAAAGCAGAGTTGATTCTAGAGATAATAGGGAGTCACTGGAGTTTACTGAGGAGGGGAAATGACATAGTCAGATTTACCCTTTGGGAATGTCACTTTGGTGGCCATTTGAAAGGCAGATTGGAATAAACCAATAGACTTGAGGCAAGGGAGACCTAAGAGGAGACTATTGCCTCCTATCCTACTGCCTCACCATCTAAGTGATCTATGTGGTGAGTGAGAAGGAGCTGGGGGTACTTATGATCTCGGTGGTAACAAATTTATTTATCGCTTTTAAGAAAAAGGAGACTTTTCACTTGAAATGGAAACCATATTTTCCTATTGCCTGGTGCATAGTAGGTGCTAAATAAATGTTTATTAATTGATTGATGAATGTCTGTTAGTGAATAATTCATTTTCCTATTATAATTCCTGAGACTTTTCTACCCTAAAAATATCAGGATCATCATAGGGCTTGAAATGTCAATTTTCATATTCAGTAGCCATGTAACTTGTGAAAAGTGACAATCTTTTTTAAAGCTTTAATTTTCTTATCTAAAAAGTGGTGGTGGTGCTTATTTGCTCTATTAACCAGTTATGTAGTTATGTATTATATGTGTGTATTATACTCTATTATAGAGTTATCAATAGAAAGGATTTGTAAACTGTAAAAAGCCATATAAAGTAAAGTTTAGTTGTTATTTAGGTAGCTTGATACAGTAGAAAGGTTACTGTCTCTGCATTTAGGGAGTCGTTGGTTCATATTCTCCTAAGCCCACTTCTGCTTATTACTTTTGTGTTGTTTGGCAAATACATTCTGAGTTATAATTTCTCACCTATAAAATGAGGGAATGGTGTAAGGGACTCTTAGGCCCCTTTCAGCTCTAGATTCGTGATCTATGAGTTATAATAAATCGGGTATAATGGTAAAAAAATATTAGTTTATGTGTGCTTCTTGTTGAATCATTCAGAAATGTATCTAATTGATTCTTAATTTCTTGTCTGGCTTTTTCTCACTATTGTTTCATGGAGATTAACATAGTGAAGCTGAAGAACAGGATCAGGGAGCTTTTCAGTTATATATGTATGTATTGTAAGAAGAAGTGACTTGTATCTTAAAGAAGAGACTGTTAGAATTTATGGTATTTTGGAAAGATAATGGGAGATCTTTTTAGACAGGAGGGGCCCTGTTTTTATTTAAATTCAAACCACTGCTGATAGGAATCGGATATGAACCACCTCAGACAGGTATGCTTTGGATCATTATGTTATAGTTTTCAGCTTTTTAGTTACTATGTGATATGGTGGCTAAGAGAGCTTTCTTTGGAGCCAGGATGATAGAGATTTAAATTCTTCCTCTGTCACAAAGAGGTATTTTGTGTCTGGGCGTTTAGCATCTGGCCTCTTCTATAATTCTGGAATAGTAACAGACTGCTATTGGTAGAATGATTTTCCTTCCAAAAAGGTACCTATCCCATGAAAGCACAGATCTAGACCAACAAGTATTCTAACTAGTGCTGAGACATTTGTTCACAACAACTAGAAATAAAGGAGAATTTTTGTTGAGTTCCATGATATTTACACATACTGAGTTATAAAGCACTGAATGGCTAGTAAATAAGTGATATGGGTTCAATTTATTGTAGTAGAATTAAAAAATATTTTGTTTCAACTTTTGATGAGTATATTGAAAGAGATGTGCTTGCTTTTTGCACTAATAATCACTTGTCATTAAATTCTTGTTTCCTGCTTGCTGGCTTATAGCAAAAATCATATTTAAGGAAATTCGTGATACTGATTATCTTTTGTTGAGTGAATGATTGAAGGATACATTTTCTGTTGTTATTTTCTTGAAGAACAGGTGACCTAACAAGCCAGTTAAGGAATTTGTTTTGTTTGACTGTATATATTTGTTATAAGGAATTTGGTTTGTATTTTCTTCTTTTCTTCAAAGGTGTAGGGAGTGGAAAGGACAAAATATAGATTTCATTTAATTAAAAAAAAACCTAAAAATGGGAATATTGGAGAATTTGCTTTCTAATATTTTGTTTGTGTTCTTTTAAAAGGGAACAAAACATTAATAATATTTTTGACCAAGATTTTTAAAAACCACAATGGAATAATGAGACAACTTGGACTATTCATTGCTTTATAGATTGATTCTTTTTTATTTTATAAATAATAAGTAATTCTTACTGAATTTATACAATGACTTTCCAGTAATTCAGTAGCCCACTTGTCTTTTAGACTTAATGTATGTGTATAATTTTCTTAAGTTATTGTATTCTGTTATAAAAATTAGAGGCACATATTAATTCCCCCGTTATTATTCATTGTTCAAAAGTATTTCCTAAAATTTCTCAAAGGTGACTGTCCTGTGTGTCTTCAGATTCTTTTGCTCTAATCTCTGTGGAAGAGGTTCTCTTTTCCTTTGCCTTTCTTATTTATGTCTTGGATACTGTTTCTTCCTCTGTGCCATAGGGAGGAATTTTTGCCTTTTACTCATCTTTTTTTTTTTTTTTTTTTTTGTATTGGCTTCTTCCTTGAAACTTACAGAGATTTCTTGATTTTCCTCAACTTTAAGACAATCTTTCTCTCTCTTAAAATTTTTTTTCTATCCAAATTTTATCTATTTATTTTCCTTTATTAACTTTTTAAAATGGTTTTATACATTTATAAACTTTATAAATACACATTTCTTTATAAATAACTTTGAGAGAGAAAATCACAACAAAAAGGAAAAACCATGGGAAAGAAAAAATGAAGTGAACATAATATGTATTGATTTACATTGAATTCTCCATAGTTCTTTTTCTGGATGCAGATGGCATTTTCTATTCAAAATTTATTAGGATTGCCTTGGATCACTGAACCTCTGATAAGAACCAAGTTTTTTATGGTTGATCATCATCCAATCTTGCTGTTATTGTGTATAATATATTCCTGGTTCTGCTTGTTTCACTTAGCATCAATCTGTGTAAATCACTTCAGGCTTTTCTAAAATCAATTTGTTCATCATTTTTATAGACCATAATATTCCATTACCTTCATATACCTCCTTCTTCCTTGTCTATTTCCAAAGTGACCCTGACTAGTCTTACTCCACCCCCAGTCCCTCCTATAATCCTCTGTATACACCAATCATCAAGCCAGCACAGGATAGTGGGAAGGGCCATTTTCCTAGTATATGCTAATAGAGTATTGTCCAATTAGTAATTAGCCTTAAGTGCTCAGTTGTCCGACTTCAGTGCATGAACTCAAGTTTCAGCCCTTTACAATATGGATCCTTTCCTGTCCTTTATGATTTCTCTGGGATATTGACCCTATAGTGGCACTGTTGGGTCAAAGGGTATGCATAGTTTTATAGCCCTCTGGGCATAGCAAATTTTATTTTTAATGGCATCTCATTTTCCCAAATACTTGCAAAGATAGTTTTCTCCATACACTTTTGCAAAACTTTGTGTTCCCACTTTGTTTTCCTTTCTCCGCTCCCCCTCCCCAAGACAGCAAGCATTCCAATATAGATTAAACATGTACAGTTCTTCTAAACATATTTCCATATTCATCATGTTGCACAAGAATAATTAGAACAAAAAGAAAAAAAAAACACATGAAAAAAAAAAAAACCCAAACAAACAATAACAACAAAAAAGTGAAAATACTATGCTATTATCCACATCCAATTCTGTAACATTCATGTACCATAACTTATTCAGCCATTCTCCAACTGATGGGTATCCACTCAGTTTCCAGTTTCTAGCCACTACAAAAAGGGCTGCTATAAATGGTTTTACACATGTAAGTCCTTTTCCTCTTTTATGATCTCTTTGAGACACTGCTGGATCAAAGGCTATGTACAGTTTGGTAGCCCTTTGGGCAAAATTCCGTATTATTCTCCAGAATGGTTAGATCATTTCCTAACTCAAAATGTTTTAGTCTTTCAGTTTTTCCACATCCCCTCCAACACTTATCATTATCTTTTCCTGTCATCTTAGCCAATTTGATAGGTGTGAAGTGGTATCTCAGAGTAAGATAATCTTCTTTTGATCTTGTTTCTTTCTTCAAATTATTATCCTAGATCTCTCTTCCATCTCACTGCTAACTCCACTGATTCACTTTTTAACTCTTACAGAAACTACTCCTTTTAAGATTTCTAGCCATTTTTCAACTGCTAAATTCACTATTGTTTTGTCTTCATCTTTCTTGGCTTTTCTGGGATTTTTGATATTATGAATCATCACTTCTTGCTGTCTCTGGGTTTTTTTGCCTAAAGGTACACCAGTGGATTAAAAAATAATCCCCAAGATCATTCCTTCTTCTTGTTCTTTTTGTTCTTGTTCTTGTTGTTCTTCCTTCTTCTTCATCTTCCTCCTTCCATCCTCCTTCTTCCTTCTTCTTCCTTCTTCCTCCTCTTCTTCTCTCTTCTTCTTCCTTGTTCATTCTTGTTCTTGTTCTTCTTTCTTCTTCTCTTTATAACACTGCTCCCTATCCTATAGAAATTGCTTTCAAAGTTCTTTTTGTTATCACTCCTCATTTCTTTTTCTTGGTGAACTTATATGATAACAAATGAATAGTTATCATACTCAGCATATGACATCCAAATCTATATATTCTCTTGAACTTCTCTCTTACATCACCAAATGCTTGCTGAACATATCTACTTAGATGTCCCAATAGTATCCCATACTCATGGGAAGATAGAGGTAGGAGGTTGATTAAATGACAAAGAACAATGAGGTTTTAGTGGATGGTAAATTTAGTAAGAATTAATATTATTAATTATGAACAAAGTTCATTGAAAGCTTTATGGTGTTCAAAAGAATTCTACTGGATACATCCCATGTCAAATGCCATCTTGTATATTTTTCTACATCTGAATATTTAGGAGGTCTCTAAATAAACTTGAGTAGTACTGATAGAGTACAAAATGAATGCTGAGGAGGCTCCATATGTACCCTACATAAGAATTACTGAAGCTAATTGAATCTTTAGAGAAGTTTTGTGGGGGTTTTTTTGGGTGTAAAATAAATATCTTCAATCCTTTGAGGAGCAAATGTATGAAAATTGTTAGATTATTTTTCTACTTTGCCCAGAAGACCTCAGATGGTACAAGTAGGGCCAGTGAGTATGAGTTATGGGAAACAGATTTCAGCTCAGTATAAGAAAACACTTCCTACCAGTTAAAATTGTCCAGAAATGGATTTAGCAATATTTAATCAATGGAACTTTTGGGTTATGGTTGAAAGGTCACTTATAAAGAACTTTAGTTGAGGGATTCACCTTTGAGGTAGGGGTTATCTGTGAGATCTCTTTGAAATTTCAGGCCCTCATGAATCTAATATAGTTTTTTTGGTCTTCCGTTTGGCTAATAATATTTTAGTGCTAGCTAAAATGGCAGGTTGTTTTTTTTTTTTTTAAACAATCCTGATTCACTCGTGAATAAATTAACTTTGCATTAAGATCTAGTTCCGTTCCATGAAGATCAAGTAAATAGTTGGATCAAAAAATCACCATAAAGAATGATTTTATTTTTGTGGCTGAACTTGAGTTTTTTTCTGACAATCTAAATATTAATTGTCTTGTCTCTGATTTCAAGTACTATTTAATTATACATAACTACATTTTTCTTCTTTGTTTATTTTTTTAACCAATTATCATGTATACTCATTCTTAATAGATTTTGCTATTTTTTTATAGCTGTGTAGGATTATTTATCCTTTTGTCAAAATATGATCCAAGATTTATACATGCCTGAATTTCTTTATTTTAAATAGGATTGAGTTTCTAAGATGTCTATATTATCTCTCCCACAGATGTTATCCTTTGATATTATAATATAGGTTTATTTTGAGAAATGATTGCAGGAAATTGACATTTAGTTATTCCTCATTCATCATCTAAGATCCATTCTTATTCAGTAATCATATTCTTTTTTTCCCATAATTTATATTGGTTTCAGGTAGTGTATATTTCTTTTGTGAAGTCCTGTGAGGTCTTGTTCTGATGTTCAAAAGTTCTTTTCTTCTTGGCTTTATAAATACATTAGTATGAAGAGCTTTTTCTGATGACATAAAGATGGAATAGTTATATTGTAATGTCCATAGTTTTGCTATAGGAGAACATAAAACTGGCCAGAATGGTGGTTTTATTTTCTGTGATGTCTCTTTTACATCCTGCATTTGGGACTGGTACATTGTAATTGTTCTGCATCAGAAATATACAGCTAATATTTTTTGAGGGGGCAACTAACCTGGTTCTAGAAGAGGGTATATAATACATAAAAATTTTATTTTTCATAGGCTTTTTATTAAGTTAAGATTAAAATCACTGAAGATTTATTTAGGATAGATAGAGGATAGGTAAGAAATGCATTTTGTAAACAGCTTATTTCATTTTCCTCCCTTTCAGATTAGTTGGCAAACACCAGCAATTTTTAACTTGTATATATGTTAGCTAAAATACAGCTATTTGACAAATAGCTGTTCTAATCATAGAAGAAAGATAGAATTAGTAGGATTTAAAGGAAGAGATCTAGAAAAAGAGAAACTTAGTGAAAAGTAAACCAAAAAGTAAAAAAGACACTTTAGTGCTAGGTACTGGAAATAGAGATGAAACTGAAACCTTGGAGACAAAAATGAACCAAAATATCATATTTTGTTTTGGGGAGGAGGGAGGCTTTAGTAGCTGTAGAGGTGAGGAAAGATTTCATATAGAAGATGATGTTAAGTTAAATCTTGAAGATAACTGGGGATTTTAAAAGGTAGAGGTGAGAAAAGGCTATTTTTCAGGAATTGAAGGCCTGACAGTATAAAGGAATTGACAAGAGTGCTATGTTTGAGGAGCTCCATGGAGGCTACTTGTGCTTGGTCTGAAGAGGAGAAAGTGGGTGAGGGTGAAGTTATAAAGGATATTAAATGCTAAATGGGAGAATTCATATTTGATCCCAGTCCTAGTAGGGATTTACTGGAATTTGAGTGTATCTGCTATGTGCCATTCACTGTACTATCCTTGGGGATACCAAAATGAAATAGGATTTTATAGTCCCATGACCTCAAGGAACTTAGGGGGAGGTGATAAATATTAATTTTAGAATTAGTTAGGGGGAGGTGATAACTATTAAAGAATATTAAAGAAATAGCAGTATAAGTTATGATAGATTGTCAAGTAAGATTTCAGACAGAATTCATACCATTTTGGTGAGGGTGGAGGAAAAGCTTCATTGTGGAGGTAGTAGGTACTTGAATTGGGCCTTCCAAGAAAGTACAGATTTTAATAAGCAGAGATGTAGGTGGAAACTATTTCAGGGAAGGAAAATAATGGGCAAAAAGTCATAAGAAGTAGAAATGGGCAAAAAGTTATAAGAAGTAAAAAAGTCAGGATAATACCCTGATATAGAGTGAAGGCTCTATGACTAGAGAGAAGGTAATGGATGTGAGTGATTTTGTGAAGGCAGGATCAGTGGAATAGAGGAGTGACATGTGGGTGTCCTAACTTTTATTCCTCTGAAGTATGGATCAGAGAGAGCTGGGATTGCAGCTGTTTCGGTAGTCCGGTTGAGAGGTGATGGCTACTGGCTTAGAATAGAGTGGTTGTGGTATGAATAGAGAAGAGTGTGATTATAGAAGGTGTTGATGACATAAAATCAACCAGACTTGACAATCGATTGGCCGTGAAGATGGTAGTAAGAGAGTGAGTTGTCAGAGATGAATCCCAGGTTGTATGTCTGGATGTTTGGTGAAAGAGGCTGTTGGTCTCAAGAGAAATAAGAAAGTTAGGAAAGAGGAGCTCTGGCTTTAGCAGTAGTCTCTCCTAAAGGTAGTGAGTTCTGTATTTTATATATGTGTGTGTGTGTGTGTGTGTGTGTGTGTGTGTAAATTAACTTTGCATTAAATCATATATATATATATATAGATAGATAGATAGATATAGATAGATATAGATATATTCCCATCTCTTCTACTGACTCATTTTGTGACCTTAGTTTTATTCCTGGCTATGACTCATTTTCCTTGTTTGCAAAATGAAGATGTTGGACTAGGCAATTTCTAAGTCTTTCAACTCTAATAAATGATGATTCTATGTAATTGGCAGTCTTATTGGCCTTTTGGGTGGGAATAGGACATCAAAGTTAGTTTTAGGTAAACGATAAAATACTTGGAAGAATTCTTTCAATCAGAAGGACTCTTTGTAATGTGTCCTAATTTGAAGGAGGAAATCACAGAATCTTTGAAACTTGGGAAATGAGAGACCTCAGATGTTGTCTAGTACAAAACCTAACTAAACCATGAATCTGTCTTAAATGATAACCAACACTTAATTTGTATTTACCTAAGATTAAGGCATTGGAAAACTGTAATTATGATTTTTATTCTCAGAAACTCCTTTGACAAATTAACTAGGTTAGTGGTTCTTGACGTAGATATTAAAAATAACCTACTTAAATAAAATGTCTTATTTGGAAAATTAATTCCTTAGGCATTCTTCCTTCTTCTTTTGATCACTTAATTTGAAGACCATTTCTAGGATGCCTTATGGCAAATGCTCACAGTATTATCAATTTTTTAATGGAAAATGACAAACTGGTCATTTGATATTATCATTTCCATGTTATATTGTGCAATTTAATGTATTTTTATAGAAATTTTTAGTTTATATATGATAAAATATGAATAGCCATTTGTATGAATTGAGGTACACAGATGTAAAAATAATTGTACAAATTGATTTTCTGTCTGCTGGGCTAAGATCTTTGATTTAATGGTTTATCATTTCATAATATTTTTTCTTCTTTGATTATTTTCAGATGTTTTGGAATGTTACTAAGCCCAGGTCGAAACGTGAAGAACAGTGACATGCATTTACTGGATATGGTAATGATCATCTTAAGTCACCTTAACTGAGTATAGATCATAATTATTTTTTCCTGATGTCAGATGCACCTGTTGAGATATTTATCATGAATTCCTTAAGGAACTATTTTCTAGCCTAGGCTTGTATTTAGTAAGTTCTTTTGGAAACCTTAACCTGAAATGACTGAAAAAGGTGTGAAATAGGTAAATTCCCACTGAAGGAATTACATGGCAAGTACAAGCATTGTTTTGATATAGTCCTCTTTATTTATGTGTTGTTAAGTTCTTAGGAAAATGTCTTTTTTTTGATGAGTTAAGAATAGTAAGGATGTTAAAATGCTAGGCATCTCCAGAGGGGATATATATTTTTTTTCACTTATTTTAAGATGGTACTATTAATTTGAATATTATGATTGACATTTCTCTAAAGAATTTCTCTTTCCACCATCTTTTTTGATGGCCTTAGCAAAATATCTTACCTTTAGCCATGGCATTTAAAGGAAGTCTTTAAAAACCAACATGAGATTATAAAAATTGATATTTGTTATAGCAGCTGCAAGTTAACATTCAGATTCATAGCTAATTACCAGAAGTACCAGCTATTCCTAGGACTCTTGGTGCAAGTCCTCTAGGAAGAAGCCAGTCTTGGTACTAGATTTTTTGGTCAATTTGGTGTTTTCTTGACTTGAATCTTTGGCAGTACACCAGCCTTTAAAGGCTGGATGTAGTTGGGGATGGAGAGAGGGCATTATCATCAGTATATCTGGTGAAGGGAAACTAAGTAAACTAGTACAGGTAGGATGCCTGGTATATTAGATTTTGTGGATTTTTTGTTATTTGGTTTTATCCATATTATTCTTTCTTTTCATGACTTTAAGTAATTGAGAATTGAATAATTTTAAAAATTACTATTTCACAAAAAGAAATGCCCCCTAGATGAGATTTAGTTCCGATCAACAAATATTTATGATGTTTTTATTGTCATTGGGATAAGAAGACAAAACCAAAATGGTCCCTATCCTCAATGAGTTTACATCTCAGTGGGGATGGCATGGATATGACCTATGTGCAGAAAATGAAATATAAAGTATATATATCAGAATTGTACATGCACTTTTAAGAAGAGCATGACAGTGAAAAGGAAAGGAGCGTTTTAATAATGATGATAGCTAATATTTATATGATACTTTTATGTTTTCTAAAGTCTTTACAAATATTATTGCATCTTATCTTCACCACAATCTTAGAAGTAGGAGCTGTTATTATCATCCCATTTTACAGATGTGGAAACTGAGGCAGTTAGGGGTTAAGTGACTTGCTCAAGATAATACAGTTCTGGATTATCTAGAGCCAGATTTGAGTCCATGTCTTCCTGATTCTAGGTGTAGCTGCGCCACCTGGCTGCCATTTGAGGCCTGTGACACCTGAGTTAGGTTTTAAAGGAATGTAAAAATTCTGTGTGGTAGAAGTAAAGTAGGATTGTACTTTTATTTCTTCAGAGTCCCAAAGATAGGAAATTAAATACTGTGTTTAGAGGATGACTATTAGACTAGTTTGACTAGAAAAGAAAATATATGAATAGAAATAGAAAGGTAAGAGTAACTCATATTGTGGCCAAAATGGAACTTTTTATCTTACCTCTAAACCCGTTATTTCTCCAGTCAAATGGATTCATAACTTTGGAGTTATACTTATTCTTTCCTTTCACTCAGTACCTCTTTCACTTATTTCGTTACTTATTGTTTCTTTACCATTCATTTTACTTCTACAAAATCTCTTTATCTTTGTTTTCTCTTCTCTAATACAACTTTGAACTAGTTGATTGGAATATTTTTCTTTATTATTTACTGCTGTAAATATCCTTGTACAAATTTCTATCTTTGCTCTTCTTGGGGTCTATGTTTAGTTGTGGTGTGTTGCTAAGGTAATGCTAAGGTGTTAAGGGACAGGTCAATTCTCTGAGAGCCTCCACAGCTGTGAATCATAACATCTGAAGGAGTTGCAGGGCAGCCTTTGTTGACACAGGTGTTGCAGACTGGGAATGAGATAAATTGGAGCCAGAGGGAAGAGGAGAGAAGTCAGACAATGCAACGGCCTCTCATTCAGAGAGGTCAGAGAACAGCAACTGCCTCTCAGTCTCCTTGTATCATCCTCTTACAAGAGGAGATCCATTCTGGGTTGGATCTCCAGCAACCATTGTCAGGTGGCTCCTATGTGTTCCAACAGTAAGGCATTGACTATATCATTTAAAGATTTTCTTTCTCCCCTTTTTGTATCCTCAATGCTTAGCACAATGCCTGGCATATCAATGCTTTGTAAATGCTTATTGACTAATTGACTTTTAAAAATTTCTTTTGATTGGAACTTGTTTCATTTAATTTCATTTATTTGTACCTTCCATTTGTTGAACAGTACCTGGATCATAGCAGATGATTGCTTGTTGATAGATAATTCCAATTTTTTCCCACAATGGTTAGACCAATTCACAGGTTCTCTCAAGAATACCTTCCTATACCTTTCTTATTGATACTCTTCTAATATTGACTATTTTTGTCTTTTGTCATCTTCACAAATCTGATAGGTGACAGGTTAAAACTCAGTTTAAAGAAAATTGCAATTCTTTTATTATAAATGATTTGGAATATTATATTGCTAACTTTTAATTATTTTGAAAATTGCCTTTTTTTGTTTCTTTGCTACTTTTCCATTGAGATTTGTCTCTTATTTTTATTTATTCCTCTCAGTTCCGTATATGTTTTTGCCATTAAACCTTTTCCCAGAGATAAATGATAAAGATCCCCCACAAGTTAATTACTCATCTAATACTAACTGCCGCGATTTGATTCATGTAAAAACCTTTCAGTTTCTATCATTTAACTCTTTTGTTTTACCTTCTGTAATGAGAGGTAGCATGTCATAGGAAAAGGAGAGCCAGACTCAGAGCAGAGATGACCTATGTTCAGTTCTCAGAGACTCTGAGATTTTCTGACTCTGTCACCCTGGCTAAGCCACTTAACTTTTCAATATTCTAGATAACTAAGACTAAAAGGCGTAGAAACAGCACCAACTTGCACTGGCAGAGGAAGTTATATATACTGGAAAAATCTATCCCTGGGATTACTTCTATCCTTTATTTAGTTAAGAATTCTTTCTTGAACCAAAGGTTAACTCTTTCTATTCTTCTTCTGTATGTTAATGATGTAATCTTTTATATTTAGATCATGTATTGGAGGTTATGGAATATGACTTGTTGGCTTAAACATGTTATTGTCCAGATTTTCTCAGCAGTTATTTCTAATCCTGTCCCAAATAGGGTATCTATGTTCACCTAATGATTGCTGTTCTGAAGTTTGTTGAACACTGGATGCTATCTTCAATTGCTTTTGGATCTCATTTACCTAATCAGTTTCATTGTTCAATTTTTCTATTTTTAAAAACCTGTCTCAAGCAGCTTTGATGATTACTGTTTTAGAGGATAATTTGAGATTCAGTAATGTTATGCTGCTTCTGCACCTTTTTTTTTCCTTGTCCATGATATTCTTGACCTTTTGATTCCCAATATGAGTTTTGATACTATTTTGTCTAGTTCTAAAAAAGAATCCCCTTGATATTTGGAATGGCATTAAATCTGTAAGTAAAAAATAAAAAAATAAAGTTCTTCCTGAATTTGTGTGTAATCCTGGAGCAAAACCCATGCTAATAATTTTAGTGTTTTTTCCAGTTTTGGTATTTGTGCTCCCAGAGTAAGAACAAAAATGAAATTTAATACCATTGATTGCTGGGAAAGTTTGGAAGAAATCATATTAAATCAACATTTTTTAACACCATAAATTAAATATTCACTATTTTTAGAGCATTGTGTTTGTTAATGAAGGAAATAAAATGCTAAATAAGACAATCTCTTCCTCTTGAATTTTATAATCTAGAAAAGAGGGTAACATACACGAATAGATATAAATCTAAACCAAGTTATAAAATGCTAAAAATTATAAAAAAACTTGCAAACCATTCGTTAGTAATATGTTGCCTATTGTCCTTATATTTGCTAAAGCTTGGAATTACTTCTGGACTCCATCAGACTATGCTGTTAAGGAGAAAATTATGTTTGTACTTTTTTGTTGACTGCTGTATACCAGGAACCATGCTCCATGCCAGGAATGTGGAAATAGAAAGGACATAGTTCCTGTTTTCATGAGCTTACATTTTATCAAAGAAGATGAGAAGTACATACATAAGCATGTATAGGATACATGCAACTAAGTGATGCATTGGATAGTGTGCTGGACCTGGAATCAAGAAGACTCATTTTCTGAGTTCCCATCTGTCCTCAGACACTTACTAGCTGTGTGGTTCTGGGCAAGTCACTTCAGCCTGCTTACCTCAGTTTCTTCATCTGTAAATTGAGCTGAAGAAGGAAATTGTAAATTATTCCAGTATCTTTGACCCCAAAATGGGTCTTAAAGAATCAGATATAACTGATAAACAACAAGAAAAATTTAAAAAATAGATGCAAAGTAATTTTTAGAGATAGGACTGCAAGAGTTGGGTAGATCCTAGGTAGATCCTTGTAGAAGGTGAAATATGATCTGAGTCTTGAAGGTAACAAGGGATTCCAGGCATTGGCGGGGATGTGCCAAACCGAGGGAGCAGCCAGTGCCAAGACTCAGCAATGAAAGGTTGTGTTCTGTATGAGCTCATTTAGGAGCTCATGAAAAAGTGAAGTTGCAGGGAAGCTGTTGTGGCTGGACCTCAGATAGTGAGTGGAGTGATCAAGTCTAATAAGATTGGAAAGGGAGGTGAGGTTGTGGAGGGCTTTAAATGCTAGGAAAGACGGAGGAAGGGTTCATTAAGGAGAGGAGTGATTTTAATTTAACATGATTCAGAGTTAATGGATACAGGAAAAAAGAAAACAAGGTTGCTGTTAATGGTATGATGATGGCATAAGGGAGATTAATGTTGGTATTTAAAAAAAAAAACTTATTGTTCAAGGAAGAGGCTAGCATCAGTTTCATCACTGATAACTTTTTGTTGTTCATTTATTCAGTTGTTTCTGACTTCTTGTGAGCCTGAGAACCTTGACTTTGCTTGGCAGTGACACTGGAGAGGCTTGTCATTTCCTTCTCCAGTGGATGGCGTCAAGCAGAGTTAAGTGCTTTGCCCAGGGTCACACAGCTAGTGAGAGTCTGAGGCTGCATTTGAACTTGGGTTTTTTCTGACCCCAGGCCCGGTGCTCTATCCCCTGAGCCCCTTCCTATTATAGCCTGATCTTTGCATTGTTTCTTCCATTTAAACTTCTTTAGGGCAGGACTATTTTCATTTTTTACCCCCATTCATCCTTATATATAGTTATTCACTTGTTTCATTTGTATCTGACTCTTCATGCCAATAGCATGGGGTTTTCTTGGTAGTCACTGTACTTTTTTGCCATATTCTTTTCCAGCTTATTTTACAGATGAGGAAATTGAAGCAAACCAGGGTTCAGTGACTTGCCCAGGGTCATACAACTAGGAAGCATCTGAGGCTGGATTTGAATTCAGAAAAACAAATCTTCCTGACTCTAGGCCTGACCCTCTATTCATTGTCCCTAGATGCCCTGACATATGGTAGACATACAATAAAAACTTGTTACTTGATTAATTAGCTTGAAAAGGTAACCACATTATAATTTTATGTATTTGGAGAATAGGTGTATATGAAATCAGAATGAAGTTAAAATACTAATGATTGCTACAGCAATTCTATTTTTGTGCTTCAGCTCATTCATGTAATTTGTCTTTTTCATGAGATGAGTTCCTAACAACCTGACAAAATTATACTTTTGTATTTTTGGTGCCCTCAGGGAAGCTACTATTTAGAGGCTTGTATGGCAAATATTTTTCTAGAGAAGAATTTTTTTTGAAGTAAAAGGCTTTTTTTCATATTTTCAAATTTAAAATGTTCATATAATATCTGGTTTCTTTCAAGCTTCTACAAATTCTAGTTTTCTAAAGAGACTCCAAATAATACTTGCTTAAATATTTATGTATCTATAGGAATCCATGGGAAAGAGCTGTGATGGAAGAGCTTATGTTATTACTGGAATGTGGAACCCTAATACACCTACATTCTTGGCGCTTAATGAAGAAACTCCTAAAGGTGAATTTTCTGAAAAGATTGTTCATTGTTTGGCTCAAAATATTGCTCTATGAAAATAATACTATAATGAAATACTTTGAAAATTTTTTCTTTACCGATTGGTAATGATATTAGCCTTAAAATACAAAAGTAGTTGTTCCTGCTTAAAATCACAAAAAAACTTCAGTGTGATAAATAGTAATTCAGGATCTGCTTATGTAAAAAGCTCTGGTAATATAGAGACAAAAGGAAAATAGTTTTGATCCCTAAGGAGTTTACATTCTACTTGGGTTGAAGCTGGATGGGAGAAGAGGGAATGGGAGACAGAAACTATGTAGACCAGGGGTTCTCAAACTACGGCCTGCGGGCTAGATGCAGCAGCTGAGGACATTTATCCCCCTCACCCAGGGCTATGAAGTTTCTTTATTTAAAGACCCACTAAACAAAATTATTGTTTTTACTATAGTCCACCCCTCCAACAGTCTGAGGGATAGTGAACTGGCCCCCTATTTAAAAAGTTTGAGGACCCCTGATGTAGAGCATTTAAGAAAATACAAAGTAATTTCAAGAGGAACTTGGTTCTAGCAGTAGGGATGGGGATCAGGAGACTTCTTAGGAAAGACACCTGAAAATGTTCAAGATGGGAGGAAGTTTGGGATTCTAACAGTGTTAGGAGAAAGAATATTGCAAACATTAGATAATTTGTACAGAGGTACAGAGGGGGCAATCTAATGAGTTTGGGGAACAGTTAGTAGGCAATCTGGCCAGCATCTGGAGTCATGGAAAAGAAATCAGACAGGGAATGGATCTGCAGAGATTGATGGGAGCTACATTTCACAAGATTTTAAAGAATGGATGTAGGTGTTTGTGCTTTATAGTAGAGAGAGTAGGGATGTCCTACAGATTTAGAACAGGGGAGTGACAGTCTCAAGTCTTTGAAGAATATCAATGTCATAGAAGCGTGGTGGACCGATTAGAGAAGGGAGGTAACGGAAATAGGGATACCAAGTTAAAAAGCTTTTATCAAAGTGATTAGAATAGGATGTGAGGGGGGGTTTGTGGAAGTAGAGTTGATAAGATTTGGGGCTTGAGATGATAAAAAGGCTCAAGGAGCATTTTGAGATTGTGAATATAGGAGCAGCTAGGTGGCGCAGTGGATAGAGCACCAGCCCTGAAGTCAGGAGGACCTGAGTTGAAATGTGACCTCAGACACTTGACACTTCCTAGCTGTGTGACGCTGGGCAGGTCACTTAACCGCAGCTGTCTCAGCAAAAAAAAAAAAAAATAAATAAATAAAAGAGAGAGAGAGAGAGAGGAGGAGGGAAAGGGAGAGGGAGAGTGGGGGAGGGGGAGAGAGATTGTGAATATAAAAGATAGAAAACATGGTTGTTAATGAAAATATGGACATTTGGATGAAGAAAAGGATTCCCCCTAAGGGAAAAAACAAGGAGTTTGAAAGTTTGAGTTCCAAATTAAGAATTTAATGAGGTTATGAATGACTAAGGGCTGTACTTCAAGAGAAAGAGTAAGACTGAATGCCTCTACATAAATATGATGATTGAACCCTTGAAAGCTAATCAGATTATTGAAGGAGGACCAAGGACTGAGATGAGGGACTAAGATTGATGTGTAGGTTGATGATAAACAAGATAGACTGAGGTATGGTCAAATATATAAGAGCAGACTGATACAGATCCCCTTCATTGCAGGTTTTACAGTTTCTCTGGTTGTGAGTTCTTATTAGCTAATTAACAATTAATCAGTAAACATTTATTAAGTGTCTACTCTGTAATTACCCAATTCAACTTTACTCTTTCCCCTGTTTTCAAATCCTTTACCCCTATGTCCTATAGCATTGCTTATGCTTTAGAAAGCTTCAATTCTGGATTACCACCGTCTGCCTTCTCCTTACCTTTTGATTAGCCATTGAACAGTGTTGGAAGAAATTATGGATCATTGTTTTTACTACATTCACTGAAAATCTGTTATATAATTCCAGCTGTGTCATGGCTGCAGTACTGCAGCTCTTTTACTCTTTCCTTGCTCCTTATATATAACTAGTTATCTTTCATATTTAAAAACCCACCCTTCACTTGACCCCCATCATCCCTTCAAGCTGTCAGGCTATATCTCTTGTCCCTGCTCCAGCCAAACTATGTGGAAAAAATCTGTTGATGTCCATTACTTCTATTTCCTCTTCACTTATTTCTCAACACCTTGCATTTTGACTCTTGGTTTGTCATTCAACTGAGATTGCTGTCTCTAAAGAGCAATCATTGGCTTGTTGATTGTCAAGTATAGTATCCTTTTCTCAGTCCCCATCTTTCTTGACCATTGTGAGGTACATTTTCCTCTCTGTTTTTTTATACTGGTCTTTTCTTTGCTGTCCTACCTGTCTGGATCCTCCATCTCTGTTTCCTTGGCTGGATTATTATTTCTTTCTTGAGTTATTATGGCTTGTATTTATGGCCTGTATCTTGGCCATAATTGATGAGTGTTGGTATTGTGCCTCAGGATGATTTCATCAGCTCCTATGGATTTACATGTGATTTTTCTGCAGATGATACAGAGAGAGATAAGAGACTTACCAATTTTGTATATCTCTACATGTGGCATGATTTGGATGGTGATCTGACTAAAGAGCTGGAGAAGAAATAGATCAAAGAGAATTAGACAAAAGTAGTCTGAGGAAAACTTATAAAGGGGAAAAACATGTAGGAGAATAGGCAACAGAGTCAAATTGAGCATATAGGTCTTTCTTGATATTAAGATATTATTGATAGTTGAAAAATAGAAGCTTTAGCTGTGTGATGAGATCAGAAACCTGACTGCAAATGATTGAGCAGTGCAAGTATAGTTTAGCCAGCTTTCCCCTCCCCCTTTCTCAATAGTATTTTATTGTTCCAATTATAGTAAACATAGTTTTCAAAATTCATCTCTGTGAGATTTTGTGTTCCAAATTTTTTCTTCCTCCCTTTACCTCCCCTCTTCCCAAGACAGCAAGTAGCAAGTAGTGATATAGGTATTTTATATATATATGTTTTATGTACAATCATGTTATGTTGTGAAAAAGAAAAAAGAACAAAAGAAAAAAAACTATGAGAAACAAAAAGTAAGTAAGTAAAAAGGGGTGAAAATAGTATGCTTTATTCTGCATTTACTTTCCATAGTTCTCCCTCTAGATGCAGATGGCATTTTTCATCCTAAGTCTATTGGAATTGTCTTGGATCACTACAATGCTGAGAAAAGCTAGGTCTAACAGCTGATTATCACACTACCTTGCTATTACTATACACAGTGTTCTTTTGGTTCTGCTCACTTCACTTAACATGTTATGTAAGTCTTTCCAGGCTTTCCTGAAATCAGTCTGTTCATCACTTCTTATAGAACAAGAATATTCCATTAATTCATATATTACAAGTTAGTCAGCCATTATTTGCTAATTAATGGGTATCCACTGAGTTTCCAGATCCTTGCCACTACAAAAAGGGCTACTACAAACATTTTTGGACGTGTGTCCTTTTCCTTCTTTATGATATTTTTAGGATAGAAACCCATTAGTGACACTATTAAATCAAAAGGGTATGCACAGTTTTATTGCGCTTTGAACATAGTTCCAAATTGTTTTCCAGAATGGCTAGATCAGTTCACAACTTCACTAATAATGCAGTAGTGTGCCAGTTTTCCCACATCCGTTGCGACATTTATCATTATCTTTTTCTGTTAGACAGTTTTTTCAAGGAATTTATAGAAAAAGGGAGAATAATTGAAGGCGTAGTAAGGTTGGGTGAAAGATTTTTTAAAAATAAGGATGAAGGAAATTTGGGCATAGTTTAAAGGGAATGGTCAGCCCTCCTTTGCTCTCTGCCTTCTTTCTTCCCTCCATTCTTCCTTCTTTTTCTTTCCTCCCTCCTTCCTTCATTCTTTCCTGCATGTATTTTTAAAATCTGGTTTAATCAAATATTTCTCTTTGAACCTACAGAGATCTCTTCAAACTACTCCTACTTCTTTCACTGATCAGAATCATATCTTTGTTTGTTTGTTTGTTTTGGTTTTACTTTGTCTTGAGCATTTTCAACCCTTCTTGTAGAGATACACACTTGTAAAGAATTTTAGGTCATGGGATGCTGACCACCTTTCCCCTGAACCTTTTGAAATCTGGCCTTGTCAAACCTGTTATGCACATTAGACTGAAGCTTTTGTTCTATACTTCTGTAACAGATTCTAAGCTGCATTGTCCATTTGCTTCCAAGTCCCCTAAATCTCTGTGCTGCTTTATTTTTCATGCTTAATGGATAGAGTCCTGAGTCTCATGTGAGATTTCTGTTATTTTTAGCATTATGGCTCTCAGCATTGTAAAGTGGTAGGAGAAGCCTTGAATTAGGAAGGCTAATTTATAGAACCTTGCATCAGGCCAGGTGGGAAATGATGAGGATCTGAACTTGAGTTGTGATGACAACAGCAAGAGGCCATGAAGAGTTTTGACATAATGAAATTTGTTTTTTATTTGACCTAGTAATCTTTGAAAAAACAGAATTGAACCTGATTAGTTGTAATAAAGACTGATCCCTAGCACAAACTCAGCCCATTAATTCAGGTATTAGTTTAGTGTAAATTTTGCTTGTACAATAAGGGATTTCCTTGCATATTAGGAGCAGAATAAACTCTTGGCAAAAGTGCCAGATCTGCATGGGTAAGAAAGTATTGAGATTTTTTTTTTTTTTTTTTTTTTTGTAATTTGAAGAAGTGCATTGGAACTGCAGAACCAAAACATGTTTGTGAATATATGAAGATAATTCTTGTTTCAGGTTTTTCCATTTTACTGTAGATTGTAGTTTGATTTTTAATGATGAAAGAAAAGAGATGCCTTTTTTTTTTTTTTTTTTTTTTAAACCAATGACTAGTTTATGATTCTGGCTTAGATAAGAAGACAGCTTTTTATAACTTTTGATTAATTACATTGCTACATTACATTTTCTTAGGTATTTTAGTAATAGAAAGTGACCTGAGTTTACATCAACATTTTTAAAATCCTGAAATAGCACTTTATAATTCTGTATTTTGCTGCTTTGTGGATATGAATTCTCACAACTTTCTGGCTAAGGGCAGAGATTGTAAATATTATCTTAGTTTCTTAAATGAAGAAAATCAGAAATATAGAAATTGAATAATTTGTTTAGGTTCAAATATTGGTATGGCTGAACCAGAAACAGAATTTAGAGATCTTATCTGTTCTATACTAGCCTTTTTTTTTTTTTTTTTTTTTTTTTTTTTTGAGGAATCGGGGTATAGATGGTGTTGGATGAGAATCTCACAATTTTTGGTGTAAAATGATTTTGGTCTCATTTGACAAACCCCATACCTTTTGTCATTTATTTTTACAAATTCATCCTTCAAAACAATTTTACAAATTCATCCTAAAAAAAATAAGCACTTATCAGGGGAAAATGTGACTATTTCCTAGTGGGTATGAATGTAAGCTATATAGTGATGTAAATTTAAATAATGAGTTGGAACAGGCATAACTTTACAGCATTTAATATTTATATCCTTGTTTAATATTAGGTTAGCCTCCATAAACATTTATTAAGTACCAATTTTGCTCAAAACACTATGTATTAAGAAAGACAATAAAAATCAGTCCTGATCTTATAGAACTTGCTATATTGCAGAGAGAGTACTAGAATATATATATATATATAACCATAACAAAAATAGAATATGATAAATGAATTAGAGTAGTGATAGCCTTTCCAGTCTTCACTTTGCTTTGAGTCCATCTGTAATACTTTGTTCACTTGTAAGCCCTATAATTTAAGAAGGGTATTTATAAGCTATCTAACAAAGGAAGAAGACTGGGGTAGAGGAGACCTTGAAGGCCATGTCAAATGAAGAGCAATTGAAGGAACTGGGCATGTTTATCTTATGAGGGAGATGACTTTGAGGAGAATATGGTGGCTGTTTCCAAATATTCGGAAATCTGTCATCTAGAAAAGGGCTTAAGGTTTGCTTTGTTAGGTGCTAAAAAACTGACATGGGAACCTTGGGTGGAAGTTGCAAAGAGGCACTTTTAGATTTGATGTTAGGAGACTCTGCCTAACATCATTGGATAGCCCAAAAGTAAAATAGATTAGTATGGGCTGTGATGAGTTCTCCCTTATTAAAGATGTTCAAGCAGAAATTGGATGCACACAAACTGGTTGAGCAAGCTTTGGTGGGGTACTATTACAATTGTTCATTGGGCTAGATGGCTGACAAGTTCCCTTCAGCCTCAGTGCTTTTGAGATATAATGTAAAGTGTATAATGAGGTCCAAGGAAAAAAAGCCCTTAAAGAAATCTGGGGAAATAAGATGAGTAAATAACAATGTTATAGTTGAATACAAGGCTAGCTTCCTTTAAGACTTCCTTGGAGCCATGAATACACCACATGCAGTTATTTATTTATAAGTATTTATGTGATTTCATCTTTTCCTGGCTTCCTTCAATGAGATTATAATCCCATTTGGTGTTGGGAAGGCATAGGATATTTTGCTTTTTAGCCTTCAGACTTTATGAATTAGAAGCAGAAGGTACTCTTTGGATCCACCCTCTCCTTTGTGCCATAATTCTCCTGCTTTCTTCTTAGTCTACCAAATGTTTTAGTCAATTAGTAAACATTTATTAAGCACTCACTATGTGCCTGGTACATAGGTATTGAGTATACAATTTAAAAAAATGAGAACGGTCTCTAAGAGAAACTAACAAAGCACACATTTAGGTCCCTTCTTCATGAGACCTTGGTCTGCTAGAGCCTATATTGCAAAATATGATATTATTGAGCAGAGACCTGAGATACTGTGTATTTCTTTTATATCCCAGCCATTCTATAATATGGGTTGTAGCAGATAGAGCATTTGGAGTCAGTATGTCTAGATTCTATCTTGCTTCTAACAATTTACTAACTATATCACCATGGGAAAGGATATTTTGAGCTTTACTATGGGGGACAGTTTTACTTTAATTATCTATTTCATGAGCAGGACCAAGAGATCATTATATACTTCAACAATAATACTGTATGATGATCAATTCTGATGGATGTGGCCATCTCCAGCAATGAGATGAACCAAATCACTTCCAATAGAGCAGTAATGAACTGAACAAGCTACACCCAGCGAAAGAACTCTGGGAGAAGAATATGAACCATAACATAGAATTCCCAATCCCTCTATTTTTGTCTGCCTGCATTTTTGATTTCCTTCACAGGTTAATTGTACACTATTTCAAAGTCTGATTCTTTTTGTTCAGCAAAATAACTGTATGGACATGTATACATATATTGTATTTAACATATACTTTAACATATTTTACATATATTGGTCAACCTGTCATCTGGGGGAGGGAGTGGGGGGGAAAGGAGGAGAAAAGTTGGAACAAAAGGTTTTGCAATTGTCAATGCTGAAAAATTAGCCATGCATATATCTTATAAATAAAGAACTATAAAAAATAAAAGAAAAAATATCTATTTCACAGAATTATTAGGTGGAGGGGCATTATAAACATGAAAATATTATACAAATGTGAATTGTTATTATTTATAGCTTAAGCAATGACTCCAGAAAAGTTGATACTTTTCTAAGGTTACATAGCAATCTCAAACCACACTAATTTCTCCATTTTCTCAACCAATTGATATTTATTATGTCTAGCAAGTATCTGACATTTAATCACATAGTGTCTTATTTGTTTCCTCCATGGCTATTGTCTCCCTACTGAGATTGTAAATTCATTGAAGATAAGAACTTATTTTTAAAATTTTGTTTGTGTCTGTCCTAGGTCTAGACACTGAGTGGACATTTAGTAAGTGAATGCTGAATCCTGTTCTGTTTTTTTTACCATGGGCCATGTACTGTCTGTACATTGATGAGATATTCAATGTTTGATAACATGATTTGTGACCATAAACCTATTTTTAATTCTAGATAAAAGGGTATTCATGACTGTAGCTGTGGATATGGTCGTCACTGAGGTGGTGGAGCCAGTCCGCTTCTTGCTAGAGACCTTGGTGCGTGTGTACCCCACTAATGAGCGCTTTTGGTACTTCAGCAGAAAGACTTTCACTGAGACTTTCTTTATGAAACTCAAACAGGTATGGTCATCTTTTTCTTAACAAAGCAAAATCTCTTCTTTTTGTGCATAGTTGTTCTGAGGAAAGGTGTCCAAATAAGGAACAACTGAAATCGTGAACAATTAAAAGTGCCAATAGTATTTGGAATTTAGATTTAGGCGTGTACAATTAATGATTTCTTGATTAGTTTATTCTTTTAGGGATATACATTGAATACCAGAAAGTATTGTTATTGTGCCTACAGTGTACTGGTACCATATTGAGCATTTTATGATTATCTCATTTGATCCTTACAATAACCTTGAAAAGTAAGTGCCATTATTATTCCTCTTTTACATTTAAAGAAACAGGCAGACAGTGACTCATCCAGGGTCACACAGCTAGGAATTGTGAGGTCTGACTTGAACTTAGGTCTTCCATTGTAGCACGTGTATTCTAGAAGGGCTCTCTCATGACCCAAATTAAATTTCTCTAAGAAACATTGGTCAGTATTATGCATGTGAAATAGTTACAATTTATAGCATGGCATTAAAAGTCCCTTAATAGAAAGAATAGTGTTTCTATGATAATATTACTTTAAAAAGTACTGTTTTATTATTAGATTTCTTTTTTTCTTAGTGGGAAGAGTAATTGGTTTTTTTTTTTTTTTTTTTTTTTTTTCCCCCTTAGCAGTCAGGAAGATTGGAGATTGAGTGTTATTCAGTAGAAGAAACTTGTGGCTATTTAGTAAAGGATAGAAAAAGACACCTAATCCTCCTAACTAAATTGAAATCCCTTTTAAGCTGTTGTCAGTGGCACTCTCACTATCTCATGTTTAAAAATGATAGTTGCTTTAATCTACGAGAGGAGGCTGAATATAGTGTAATAGAAGAAAATACCAACAGGGTGAAAAAATGGTAGAAATCAGCCACCAATTTTAATATTAAAAATGATCTTCATCATGACTCAGTTAAACCTAATTTGCTAGATGCTTCATTCGAAATAGTTATGTTATTTCCCAAAATGATTAGAGCTGTGATGTGACTCAGCTTTCCTTATTCCTTGCACTACATCCCACAGGATATTCTAATGAGGACTTAAAAAAACAATGTTTAGTTCTGGAGTGTGTTCAGAGTATCTCTTAGAACTTGGAATTTAGTTCTTTTTTCTTTGGAACTAAACTGTTTGAACAACAAAACCTCCTTCTGTCTGGACAGACAGAAGTTTTTGCTCCAAGGTGATATAAATACAAACAGAAAAAGTGATAGTGTCTGACCTCAAGAAGTTTATATTCTAATTGGGGAAGACAGATCATAAAAGGAAGCAGAAAAACAGAGGGGAGGGAAAGAGATGAAGAAGGTGCCGCTTGGGGGGGCAAGTTGGATAAAGTACAGAGAGCTAGGAGTGCTACCTGGAGAGGAATGAAGCCATGGTCACCCTGGGCATCTTTCTTCCCAAGGAGCCAGTCTGAGCAAGAGGCTTCAGGTGGGAGGCAGATCTAGCGATGCAGTGAGCTTCCGTACTCATCAGCTCTCTGGCATTGTAGACGGAGGGTGCCAGTTAGTAGTGTGGCCCAAGAGGCTGATATTCTTCCGGGGTGAGCATTTATCTATCACTTTAAGGTCTGCCCAGTGCTTTATATATCATTGAATCCTCACAGCACTGCTGTGAGGTGAGATTATTGTACTCATTTTACATGTGAAGAAACAGGCTGAGAGAGAGGTAGAGTGATTTCTAGGGTCCTCAGCTAGTAAATGTCTGGGGCAGGAGTCAAACTCTGATTCCAGCTCCAGCCCTTTTCTCTCTCTACTGTGCTACCTAGGTGCCTGTGCTTAAAAACTTGTTCAGAAATCTATGAATCCCTCCTGCTAGGTTCCTGAGAAATAGACAATTGGTTACAAAAGCTTATCTGACTTTTTGCCTCAATTTTATGTAAAAGATTTTTGTTATGGAATTTTGTGTTCTTATTTTATTTAAAGCATCTAATGATTAGTGACATATGCCCCATCTTAGTAATTCCTCATCTTTAAATATTATATGAAAAGGTCATCTGTGAATCAAAGAGATTAAATTTGAAAGTATTCAACTCTGCTAAATATACATTCTAATTCAAATGAATCTTAAATGTGAGATGATGGCTTCCAGCTTGAATGGTTTAATGTTGAATAGTCATTATTTTCATTAGATGAAGTCTAAAAGGAATTCTTCGGAAAATTTTTAAAGTAATTTTGTTGACCATCTCGTTGTTTAAAGAAAAAAGTAGCCTTAAATCAGTGGGCAAGTGCTTCATTCTGTGGTGTATGAATAATTCATTTTTGGTGGAATCGGTACTGGTTTTTATTGGAAGCCATAAATAATATTCTTCTAGAAATATTTCTGTAGATGTGAATGCACATGCATTTGTGGGTAAAATCAATCATAATGGAAATCTCTTTTTTGACCTTTTTATTTTCCATAGCTTTCCTGTTAATGAATGATGGATATGTAATATATTCTTGGTTGAATGTTAAGTTTTTCTTTCTTTTTCATTTTTGTTTGCTTGTTGTTTTTATAATTATTTGGAAGTAGTGATATGCAAATTGACACCACTGGCAAAACCCCAAGGGACATGTGATAAAACAGTTGGAAAGAATAGTTACAGCCTACATTCCCAGTGATAGCCAGTCCTAGGGTCTGTTTCTACTACTACTTTATTCTCCTTCATTCATTTATTCCTCAGTACTTTCCCCCCTCAAGGGCTGTTCAGGCTCCCAAATGTTTGTCTTTTGTGCTTCATGTTGATCCCCCAAAATGGATTTTAGAGCTGAAAGGGACCTGAGAGATCATATAGTTGAACACTCTTATTTATGACCGAACTTGAAATCTAGACAGATAAAATGACTACTTCTTTGTCACTAAAACAGGTGTTAGCAAAACTAGGACTTGAACAGAAGTCCTTGAAATTCAGCACTCTTTCCATTTCATCAAAATAGCTTGTCTTTCCATAAGACAGCCTTTGAAAGAAAAAAAGTATCCTTCAAAAAGGCAACTCAAGACAAACCAAGCCTTTCAACAGATTCTGGAAGGACAGAATTCACCAAACAAAATGAAATAAAGCAATTTTCCTGTTCAAGATAGCTTGAAAGGTCAGTCAGGAAAGGTCAGTCTTATTTGAGTAAAAGGAATATGCATCTCAGCTCAGATGGTATCCAAGTCACACTAAAATCTTAGCCACAGCACAGATCAATAACTGAAACTCCTTATAACTGGCTTAACAGGACAGTAGCACAACAGACCAGTGGTGGAGACCAGGCTTTTGACATAGAAAGCAAATTGCCAGTCCTAGAAGCCAGGCAACAACAGGTGAGACAAGATTGGGCCTATTCCCAGTGCTGTGAGGAAGTCACTAAATATCAGTGGTCCCTGTGCTCAAAGTCAAAACTCACACATGCAGAGAGACATTGGAACAGCATTGCCTGGACCCCAGAAGCATTGCTCAATTTTAAAAATCACAAAGTAAGTCTCCTCCCAAAAAAGGAAAGAAAATGAGCAAGAAACAAAAAAGAATATTGACCATAGAAAGCTACTATGGTGACACGGGAAAATCACCGTAGTAATGGTGGGAACAATACCCACTCAGAAAAGGACAAAATGCCTACATGTGAAACCCCTAAGGGAATAGGAATTGGTCTGAAGCTCAAAGAGCTTTCTTGTAAGACTTCAAAAAATTTTAAAAGTCAAATAAGAGAGACTAAAAATTGGGAAAAGAAATGAGAGGTATGCAAAAGAGTCAACAGCTTGAAAAAGGAAGGGAAAATTGACTGAAGAAAACAATTCCTTAAAAGATAAAGTTGGCCAAATTTAAAAAAAAAAAATCTACTGAAGAAAAGGGCATTAAAAGTAGAATTAGCCAGATGGGAAAGGATGTACAAAAGCTAATTGAAGAAAGTCATACTTTATAAACTGGGACAAAGAAGATAATAACTTTGAGACATTGTAGAGGGCCTGAACTCTGGAGAAGTATACTTGAAACAAGGATTCTTACAATAAGGTGTTAACTCAGTGGAATTGATGAGATGATGGTTCTCTGGTTCACATATATACTTAGTACTTAGTATGGTGATGTAATGCTTCTTTAGTTCACACAAATTCTGCTGTAATGATGTAATTGTAATAGGGTATTTTTTTTTTTTTAATTTAATAGCCTTTTATTTACAGGATATATACATGGGTAACTTTACAGCATTAACAATTGCCAAACCTCTTGTTCCAATTTTTCACCTCTTACCCCCCCACCCCCTCCCCTAAATGTCAGGATGACCAGTAGATGTTAAATATATTAAAATATAACTTAGATACACAATAAGTATACATGACCAAAACATGTAATAGGGTATTTAAAGGGCTGAGAGGACTGGAAATGAGACATTCCATCTATGACCATCCTCCTAGTGGCTCTCCTGCCTCCTGTACTCCTCCACTAAGATCAAGACTGGGTCAGACTGTGACAATAAAGACTTTAGACTCTATTCCTGATTATCCTTGTGGTGTCTATCCTGCTGAGACCAAAACCTGTCCGGAGGTCCTCCAGAAAGCTAGCCCCGAGACATTACAAGACATCAAGAATCAGTGAAACAAAATCAAAAGAATGAGAAAATAGAAGAAAATATAAAATAGCTTATTGGAAAAACAACCAAGTTGGGAAACAGATCTAAGGAAGATAATTTAAGAATTATTGCACTACCTGAAAATTATGATCAGAAAAAGAATCTGGATATAATCTTTCAAGAAATCTTCAAAGAAAACTACTACCCTAGAATCAGAGGGCAAAACAGTAATTTAAAGAATCCATTGACCACCTCCTGAAAGAGATCCCACAAGAAAAACTTTAAGAAATGTTGTAGCTAAATTCCAGAATTATAAGGACAAAGAGAAAGTACTGCAAACTACCAGAAAGAAACAATTCAAGTATTGAGGAACCACTGTCAGAATTGCCCAGGATTTCGTAGCTCTCCATTAAAGGATTGTAGAGGATGACTAGGAATCAACTATTCAGAAAAATTGAGCATAATCTTTCAGAAGTTAGAAGTGGTATACATAGACAGACTTTGTATAACCATAAAAGGAATATACATAAGTTGATTTTGATTTCATGATATAAAAAAGCATATTAAGGGGTAGAAAAAGGATTGTACTGGAAAAAAGAGGTAAATTATGGTACATGAAAAGTCATCAAAGACCTCTTACAGTAGAGGGAATGAGGGGAGGAAGATGAACATTGTCTGAAGCTTAATCTCAACAAATTTGGCTCAAAGAGAGAATAATAAACATACTCAGTTGTCATAGAAGTTTATCTTATAGGGAAGTAAGAGAAGAAAGGGGAAAGAAAAGGGAGGAGTTAGATAGAAGGGAGAGCAGATGGGAAGAGAGGGATCAGAAGCAAAACACTAGTGAGGAGTTATAGGGTAAAAAAGAGAGAAAGAAGTATAAACAGAAGAAAATAGGATGTGCTGAAATACATACCTTGTAATCATAACTATGAATGTGAATGGGATGAATTCTCCCATAAAATAGAAGTGTATAGGAAAGTGGACTAAAAACTAGAATCCTACACAATATGTTGTTTACAAGAAAAACATTTGAATAAAGGTAAAAAGCTGGAGCAAAATATATTATGCTTCAGTTGAAGTTAAAAAAGCAAGCATAGCAGTCCTGATCTCAGACCAAGCAAAAGCAAAAATTAGACCTAAATAAAAGAAATAAGGAAGAAAACTACATCTTGCTAGAAGAAATCATAGACAATGAAGAGGTAAAATATCTAAATTCTTAGAAATGTCAAATTAGTTATAGGAAGAAAAAAATGTGAAAACAATACTAGTGGGAGATCTCAACTTCCTTCTCTCAGAATTAGATAAACATGACCACAAAATAAACAGGAAAGAAATTAAGAAAATGAATAGAACTTTACCCACTAATTGCTGGGAAAACTGGAAAATAGTATGGCAGAAACTACACATAAACCAACTTCACACACCATATATCAAGATAAGATCCAGTGGGTTCATTATTTCTTATTCATAAAGGGTGAAATTATAAGCAAATTAGAAGACCAAGGAATAGTCTATTTGTCAGATCTTTGGAGAAGGGAGGAATTTATGGCTAAAGAAAAACAAGAGATCATTATGAAATGCAAAATGGATAATATTGATAACATTAAATTTAAAAGTTTTTGCACAAAGGAAACTAATGCAGCCAGGATTAGAAGGGTAACAGAAAGTTGGGAAACAATTTTTATAGCCAAAATTTCTGATAAAGATTTCATTTCTTAAAATATAGAGAACTGAGTCAAATTTATAAGAATATAAGTCATATCTCAATTGATAAATGGTCAAAGGACATGAACAGATAATTCAGAAAAAAAATGAAAGCCATCTATAGCTGTACGAAAAAGTGCTCTAAATCACTGTTGGATAGAGAAATGAAAAGTAAAACAGCTCTGAAGTATCTCCTCCCACCTATCAGGAAAAGATAATGGTAACTGTTGAAGGAGATATGGGAAAACTGGGACACTAATGCATTATTGGTGGAGTTGTGAACTGATTCTGCCATTCTGGTGAGCAGTTTTGGAACTGCACACCTTTTGATCCAGCAGTGTATCTACTGTGACTGCATCCTAAAGAGTTTATAAAAGAGGAAAAAAGGATCTATATATATAAATGGTTGTAACAAAGAATTTGAGTGGCTGTCCATCAATAGGAGAATGACTAAACTCTGATATATGATTGTAATGGAATACTATTACTCAATAAAAAATTATGAACAGGCTGATTTCGGAAAAGCCTAGAAGGATTTACATGAATTAATGCTGAGAGAAGTGAACAGAACCAGGAGAACATTGTCTACAGTGACAGCAAAATTGTATGTTAACTATGATAGACTTGGTTCTTTTCAGAAATAGTGATCCATTAGATTGCATTAGACCTGGGATATGAAAGAGCTGTGGAGACTGAATGTGGATTGAATCATCTTGTTTTCACTTTTTTTTGGTTTTGTTTTGTTTTTTTCTTTCTTGTGGTTTTACCCTTTTGTTCAGATTTTTCTTTTACAACATGACGGATATGGAATTATGTTAAAATGATTTTATAACTTATATCAGATTGTTTTCTGTCTTGTGGAGGGGGAGGGTAAAGGAGTGAGGGAGAAAAAATTTGGAACTCAAAATCTTATAAAAATGAATATTGAAAAATAAAATAAGTACAAGATAAAAAAAGAGACAATTGACAGATAAGATTATCCTGTATTCCTCAACCTCACTAGAACCTTTGTTTATCATTGTCTTTTTGAGCCTCTGTTAGCCTTTTCCCTGGGCACCTTGGGTTTGTAATGCTGGGCATACTTCTCTAAATTTCTCTATTCTTTTCTCTTTCTTCCTCTGTTGTATTCCACCTAAGTAGAGCAACAAGAAGACAGTTATTGTAGATCTGTACTGTTGTCCGTTTCTCCTCCTTGTGCTCTTAAAGAAAGCTTCTTTCATGGAGGACTTCTCTTGATGTTAGTCTCCCATTTGCTTTTCTTTCTCCTATTTTGAATTTCTAACCCTGTCCTGGACCAGTGCTCTAGAATTACATGTTCTTTCTTATCACCTTTGGCTTCCCTTGACATTTGATATCTGAGTAACACAGTGGTTAGAGTGCTGGGTTTGGAGTCAAGTGAACCTGGTTCAAATTTAGCCTTAGACTTTGATCACTACATGACTTTAGGCAAGTCAATGTAACCTCTTCCTGCCTCGGTTTGTTTAATCTGTAGAAGGAGTGATACTAGCATCTACAGTCCCCCAGTTGTTGTAAGTATCAAATAAGATAATATTTGTAAAGTAACTTGCAAACTTTAAAGCAATATGTAAACAAGTCATTCTTTTTTTCTTCCTTCTCCTAATCTTCCTTATCTACTTTAGGCTCCTTTATCTGTATGGATGGTGCCATTTAACTTCCTTCCACTTCTTAGTAACTGGCTTTGCTTTTTATAGAGCTAAGAGAGTAACATCTGAGTCTTAAAGGCAAAATTGACCTGCTTTAATCTTAAGTAATTCTGCCCCGATGGTGGAAGTCATAGTTATCCTTGGGAACATTTATCAGAGCTTGATATCTGAGTACTAATCCTTGATTGAAACAAACAGGATATAGATGTATTGGTTTATTTTTGGCATCTTTGGTGTATTGTTATAGATGCCAAACCCTGACCACTGTCATTAGCTGTGTCCTTTTGATATTGCTGCTTTTGCTTGTGCTGTCAGACATATTTTTGGCCATTTTGCAATAAGTAGTGTAGGTTGTATAGAATTGAATACATTTTTTGTTCCTTGTGTTTAGGCAATGTCAGATATCATTTGCAAAATAAGCCTTTTTTCTTTTGGTTATATTTGAGTGGACTTAAATTTTTTTCTTTTTTTACAGTAAATACAACATACTTTTATAACAGCTAAAAGAAAATGAAAGTTTGGGAATGTCATGCTGTGACAAATATGTTATGCTTTGGTTGTCAACACAAATGGATTTTTATAGTGGAGCTGAAGAATCCAAAAATAGGATTTCTATTACAAATATTCATTGCTTTAGCTTACAATGGCACTAGATATAGCCACTCTAATACAACCCTATGAACTTTGATTACTTTTTTTTTTAATTACTGAAAATGCTGTTTTCATGTACCCTGTTATCCAGAGTGTTGTGAGAAGTACTATGTCAAAATGCTGATGGTAAGCTGTCTAAAATAGGGCATTTTTACTATAATCCAGCAATAGCAATAGTACAATATGCTACTGATGGTCTGTAGACTATAAAGCACTGCCTACAAATTCAGGTCCCACTGTGTGTTTGTTTAGGTTATTGTACACTCTAAAGAATTTGTCTTTGTCATAACTCCCATTTGGTGAAAGGTGGCTAAGTGCCATATAGCCTCCCGACTCCCGACTTTGGGTCACAAGTGTTGGTTCCAATCTGGTCTTAGACACTTAGTAGCTATGTGATCAGAGATAACCTCTTTAAATTTCAGTTTCCTTGTCAATGAAATGTGGATTATAATAGCACCTATTTCTTAGAGTTGTTTTATTAAGATCAAATAAAACACCAATCATCAAGTACTTTTTGAGCCTATAGTACTACATAAATGTTATTTATAATTAATAATAATAGCAATAATAAGCATTATTATGTGCCTTAGGAAATAGAGTTCATTTTGGGTGGCAAGTCTTTAGTGTCCTTTGGTTACATGGTTTTAAACTTTCTGTATTTTCTTACCAGAGCAGCATTTGCTATTAATATTGCCAATATTACAGTCTACTTCTTGCAAAGATCTTCAGAAATTATACATTCCTCTGGCAAATAATGGAAACATTGTAGTAGAAACATTGTATATTGTAGTAGAAAAATTCTATAAGAATAAATAGAAAATGACTAATGATAAGAGAGGAATATAAAACCCATTTATATAATTACTCATATTCTCTGAATTGATCCATTAAAATAATAATAATAATATATGATATATATTTTATATAGCATATATGTATCATTTATATTATATAATAACTTGGATTAGGTGCTTCAAACTCAGTTCTGTCATTTGTGTGTTGTGTGACTTGCTAGGGCATCATATGCTGATGTTGTGTCTATCAAATCAAAATTGAGGTGGGGGTTAGATTTTAGGTCTTGTCTGAAGACAGAGCAGCCAGTGTCATAGTATGACAGGTAGATGGCTGACTGAATAATACTGAATTGTACTTCATTTGAAAAATAACAAAGTTTTTCTAAGAAAGCTCCACTTTTCCTCCCTATTTTGCAGCAGGTTTAAAAAAATATCAGATACCATATTTTGCACAAAAGCTGATTATTATTCCACTTGAAAAATTGTAAAAGAGAATCTTTAAAAAACTCATAAGATGAATTTAATCCTTCGATATAAGGACTTGGTTTATTTTTTTAATTTGATCCTGTAGCACAGTTCTATCATAGAAATTGGAGTGGTTAAACTATTTATAAGGATTCCTGTGAGCCTGATATTGACTTAATAGATGTAATGTTATTTCTATTCTATTGCATTTTAAAATTCATTAAATATTTCCCAACTTATTTTAATCTAGTTCAGGCTGTATTTGGCTATAGGCTATATTTGACAGCTTTCTTGGAGGATATCAGCAATAGAAAACCCAGTGGATTGACCATTGTCTAAAAAAGAAATGTGGTAAGCTGTGTACTTGGGAAAGGCTACTATTCAAATTTAGTGAAGGAAAGGCTTTCTCTTATGTAGTATATATGAAGGCTATAGTTTCTGAGCTCCAGATTAAAAAAAAAAAAAAAGAAAAGAAGCTTTTAAATTAATTTCTTGTTTTTGTTTTTAATTTGTTTTGCAAAAATGTATGTTGATTTTGGCTTGTGTCTCTATAGGGTTAGGGAATAAATATGCTTAAATGGAATTTTTTCCCAGCAATTTTATTTTGCAGGATAAATTTAGTTTTCAGCTATTTCTGTAGTTAAACTTTTGAGGTGCTGTAAATACCTTTAAATTAAAATTAAATGAAAAATTCTCCTTTTTTGTCATAATGATGGAAGACTTGTAAAATAATATTTTTTAATTTCATTTTTCTCTGTAGTAGATTATTCTTTTTCTTTGTTTTTTCTCTTTTTGCCCAGATTTTTAGAACACAGCCAGATGATGGGCCAAGTTATTTCAAAATAAGATTAGAAACATGAAGAATACAATTCTGTTATGAATTAAGTACTCTATGATGTACTTTTCTGAGGTGATATCTTATTAATTGTTGTTTCACTGTTAAGAGTATACAAGGATTACACAAATCTTGAAAAAGAATTTTAAGTGGTTTTTATATGAGTGTTATAGTTGAAGATTTTGGTTAAAAAATGGCTTACTTATCAAGGCTATAATTGAGTCAGCAGCATTTTAAGCAATGAAATGCCCTTCTGGGGGTGGTTCTTACACTTTTGCTTATTTTGAGGATGTCTGATGTGCTACTCAAAGGACAACTTGATTTTTTAAGTACTCTCTAAAGAATTAAGATAATGGGATTTAGAGGTATAATAAACATAGGGCATATCAGTAGTAAAGGAAAAAGTGCCTTACAACACTTAGTTCTTTAACAATCACATTCAACATGACAGACAGCATTAGCAGCTTAATTTGGAAGGCAATTGTTCATAATAGGAAAGTTGGTACATTTCCAGTACGTATCCACAGTCTTCAAGATAAAGAACATTTTATTATTAGTATTGCTAAGATATTCCAGAGAAGAGCTCTAATACAGAAATGGAATTCTGGGAAGAAATATAATTTCAGCTGTTGCAGATTTCATCGAACAAATATAAGTTAATTCTGTGTAATACCTATTTTGGTGCAAGACACTATGCTAAAAGATGGGATACAGATAAAGAATGGTATAATCTCTATTGTCTATATTCCATTGGGCAGGAGGGGCATGTGACATTACATGTTGTGATAGTGACAGATGGAGAAAATATTTTTGAACTGAAGGAATCAGGAAAAGCTTTGACAGAAATGTCAGTGGCTGAGCCATTGAAAGAAGAGAGGAGGATTCTGAAAGGCATAGAAGATCAGGGAGTTTATTCCAAAAATGGAAGATGGCAAAAAAAGAGCGTTGACTTTGAGCAACATCTGGTAATCCATTTTACTTAAAGTAGGTGAAAGAAATAGGTCAAGACCAGATAAAAGAGAACCAGAATGGAGGGACTAGAGTTAGAGAAAGATCAATTTAGTTTTGAACTTCTTATCTTTGAGCACCCAGAGGAATAGCCAGCTGGAAATGTAGGACTAGAACTCAAGAGGGTTTAAGAGAGGCATTTATAGGTTTGGGAGCTATCTGCCAAGTGTAATAATTGAACCATAGATGTGGGTAAGATTGCTAAGCCAGAGATTATAGAGAAAGGAGAAAGAGAGCCTGGGATATACCTTCACTTAAGGGGCCAGCTAATGATGGCAGATCATCACTAAAGACTAAGATAGAGAGAAGGAGAACCATGAGAGAGCAGGATCATGTAAACTAAGGAATGAAAGAGAGTTAGAAGAAGGAAGCATTATAGTTACATTACATGCTGCAGAAAGAGATGGGTAGGTGAGGAATGAGAAAAGCCCTATTTAATTTATAATAAATGAGATTAAGCTGAATAGTAAAGGATCAGGGATAGGAATGCCAGACCAAAGGATTTGAAAGGTGAATGAGTATTAAGGACTTTATAGTGTAGGTTGCACTGTTGGGAGTTTGGCAGTGAGAGTGGGGAGTGTTCTGTCTAGGCCAATTGCCTCAGTAGATAATGGGATGGAGAGAAGGTTGTTAAAAGTAAGTAAGACAGGAGAGTGTGTTTCCAGGTAAGCAGTGAATGATTAGCCAATAATGACCGATGGAGCAAACTCCCAAAGTTGGGGATCCGTGTGAATGGAAGAAACTATGGGGGAGTAGAGAATACATGAGGATCAAGAGAAGCTTTTTCATGTGAAGGGGGAGATGAATGCACCTCCGCTCTTAGGAGAGTTCATTTGAGAAAGAAAAGTTTAAGTTAAGTGAGGGGCTTGAGAAGAGAGGGTGTAACATAGTGATAAGGTCTTCGTTTAATTTGTCATGGAGCTATTTGTAAGATTCTATAGCTTTCTCCAGCAGCAATCAGTGTTTTTAGAATAAAAGCAGAGAAGGTGGTTGATAGGAGTGACTTAGGGTTGAATAAGGAGCAAGAGGGCTGGGGGGTAAGGTATCTAAAGCCTTGATGAACTTGTATATATGCAGCATGACATAGTAGATAGAATGCTGGATATAGAGTCAGGAAAATCTGTTTTGCCATGTATGGATCATTTAATTTCTAAGTTGCAGTTTCCTCATTTGTGAAATAGGGATAATAGCACTTCTGAGTCAAATCTGGTTTTAGATACTTACTAACTGTGTGACCCTGGGCAAGTCATTCAACTCTATTTACCTCAGTTTCCTCATGTCAGATGAGCTAAATAATAAAGTGGCAAACTGTTAGGATTTTTACAAGGTGCTAAGTCAGTGGAATTGATGAGATAATGACTCTCTAATTTACATGTACTTAGTACTTACTATAATTCCATAAGATTCACACTTTAAGAGAACATATATAAGGAAGAGCTGTCAGGGCCAAGGAGAACAAGCCCATTAGAGGACAAGCCCACTAGAAGGTCTCGGAGGAGGAGACAGATTCATTCCATCTTCCACCTTTGTGCTGGGTGGAGACTGAAGTACAAACCTTTGGATTCAGAGGGAGCTAGAGACGGAAGCCCTCTAGAATCTCTGAGCTTCAGCCAGGATTCAGTAAAGGAGATTCACAAGCCAGAGAAGGCAGCTTAAGCTCTCGGAACCAAGAGAGAGATAAGCCTCCAGAAAGTTAACCGGGCTAGGAGAAAAGAGACAAAACGTGGAAAGAGAAAATAAAGGATTTGGACTTTTAATTCCTGTCTGCATTTGGGGTGATTACACTGAACTGAAACTAAGGCTGCTCCCAGAAGCCTCCCAGGAAACCTGCTCCCAGAGAACTTTATATTTTAGAGCGAATATTACATTTTGGCACCCAAATGTGGGATAGACATGATTCTGATTTCAGTGGAAAAGTCTCCTCGACCCAGAAATTAGGATGAGTACAAAAAGAGACAGGAAACTTTGTTTAAGGACTAAAGTACTATTTCAGCCAAAATGGGACAGATGTTTAGAAAACAGCTTTTTTTTCCAATTTAAGGAAAATGTGTAGCGAGCATTGTCAGACTTATGAAAAGCCAAGATTTGATTATAATTTGGGAGCAGATCACTGAACTTTTAGAAACTGTACAGTACACATCTCCTTGGTTTTCTAAGGAAAAAGAATTGGATCCAAATGAATGGAAATTAATAGGAGAGCAACTATGTCAATTCTACAATGAAAATGGAACTGACTCAATTTCCAAACACACACTTAATACATACAATTTAATACAACTGACTTTAGGAAATTATATAAGTTATAAGAAGAAAAAGCAGGAGGGGAAGGATCCAGATAAGCTAGGTGAAAAGGATGAAGAATCAGATATGAATGGAGTTAAAGACAATTTTGAGTGTGATACTTCACAGCAGGAGAAATTAGGTCATTCCCCATCCCCTGGCCTACCTCCCTCAATTAACCCTTCATGGGTGGAGGGAGAAGGAGGAGGGGAAGAAGCAGTAACACATTCAGGACCACCTATGACAAGATTACAAAAAGCATTGGTTAACAACTCTGAGATACCACTATACGCCTGTCAGATTGGCCAGAATGACAGGGAAAGATAATGCAGAATGTTGGAGGGGATGTGGGAAAACAGGGACACTGATACATTGTTGGTGCAGTTGTGAATACATCCAGCCATTCTGGAGAGCAATTTGGAACTATGCCCAAAAAGTTATCAAACTGTGCATACCCTTTGATCCAGCAGTGTCTCTACTGGGCTTATACCCCAAAGAGATACTAAAAAAGGGAAAGGGACCTGTATGTGCCAAAATGTTTGTGGCAGCCCTGTTTGTAGTGGCCAGAAGCTGGAAAATGAATGGATGCCGATCAATTGGAGAATGGTTGAGTAAATTGTGGTATATGAATGTTATGGAATATTATTGTTCTGTAAGAAATGACCAGCAGGACGAATACAGAGAGGATTGGCGAGACTTACATGAACTGATGCTGAGCGAAATGAGCAGAACCAGGAAATCATTATATACTTCAACAACGATACCGTATGAGGATGTATTCTGATGGAAGTGGATTTCTTCAACAAAGACAAGATCTAACTTAGTTTCAATTGATCAAGGATGGACAGAAGCAGCTACACCCAAAGAAAGAACACTAGTAAATGAATGTAAACTGCTTGCATTTTTGTTCTTCTTCCCAGGTTATTTATACCTTCTAAATCCAGTTCTCCCTGAGCAACAAGAAAACTGTTCGGTTCTGCACACATATATTGTATCCAAGATCTACTGTAATCTATTTAACATGTATAGGACTGCTTGCCATCTTGGGGAGAGGGTGGAGGGAGGGAGGTGAAAAATCGGAACAGAAGTGAGTTCAAGGGATAATGTTGTAAAAAAAATTACCCTGGCATGGGTTCTGTCAATAAAAAGTTACTTAATTAAAAAAAAAAGAACTTTGTACATAGTAATAACAAGATTATATAATTATTAACTGTGATGGACCTGGCACTTTTCAACAATGTGGTGATTCAAAGAAATTCCAACAGACTTGTGATGCAAAATAGATAACTATGTAAATGGAGTTAAAAAAAAAAAAAACATTGGTTGAGGCAAAAAAATGAAGGACAGGATGTATCTGATTTAATAAATGCATACCCTGTGATTGAAGAGCTTGACTCTTCAGGTCAACAAAGAAGAAGATACACTCCTTTTGATTTGGAAAAAAATCAAGGATTTGAAAAAAGGTTGCACTCTTTATGGGGCTACATTGTCTTATGTTAAGATGTTACTAGATAATTTGGCTTATGAAATCTTAACCCCAAGTGACTGGAAATCCATAGCAAGGACATGTTTAGAACCTGGACAAAACTTGTTGTGGCTTTTGGAGTATCATGAATTATGTAGGATTCAAGCCAGATGCAATAGGCAAACAGGAGTTAATGTACAAATCACTTTTGACCTACTAGCCGGTGAAGGTCAGTATGGAGAGAATTCAGCACAGATTAATTACCCCACATCAGTTTATGAACAGATTGCTACTGCTGCTATAAAATCTTGGGGTTCCCTCCCAGGGAAAGATGATGGTAAAGCCTTCACAAAAATAGAGCAAAGTCCCACTGAACGCTTTCATATTTTATGGGACATTTGCAAACAACTGTCACAAGAACTATTGGAGAAAATACAGCAACAAGATTAATGATCAAACAACTGGCTAAAGAAAATGCCAATGAGGTTTGCAGAAGAATTATATAGGGACTACACAAAGATGCTCCTTTAGAGGAGATCATAAGACACTGTACCACAGTGGGCACAAATGCTTATTATACCCAGACTATGATGAATATGGGAAGACAGGGTCCCTCTTGACAAGGGACTTCTAGAGAAACTTGTCGAAGTTTTCAGTGTGGAAAACTAGGACATCTGAGAGCTTAGTGTAGATACAGAGATAGTGAGAAGACAGGGTGAGAGAACACCTAAAATCCTATCTCAAAATGCCACAAGGGCTTCCGAATGTAGATTGACCCAGAGAAATGAGAGGCAGGGCCCAACTCCAAGATATCATACAAAACACAGGTGAGGCATGATGGCAGCTGAGGTTACACCTAGAGAGTCTTTAGAAGGTCAGGACTCTGATGTGATCTATCAGCCAAAAAACAATCACATGGCAGAAAGGGATTACGTGATCAGTCATCCAAAAAGCAATCAGATGTCAGAAAGGGATTACAATTGGGGAGAATACAGGCTTTTTAACCCAACAGAAGAGCAGTGTCCAGTGAGAGCAGTTCCAATGTCATTGCCAGATGATGAGGAAAGATTTAGAAAGTGGTAAATAGAAGGGACTAGATAGTTTAACTGCTTGGGAGAAAGGGTTTGCTTGTATTCCTACGGATGGAGAAGGAAATAGATGGGTGGCAATGAGCACCTGGAGAGAGACAGAAAAAGAGAAAAATCTGGAAAAAAAGGAGATCTAAGAACAAAATCTACAGGAATCACTGGATTCCCTAACACAAGATGAGACTGTTGCAGGACTTGAAAACCAGCAGGAATCATTGGATTTCTTGAGATGAAAAATTGTTGATGAGATTACTGCAGGACTTCAAAACTTGCAGGAATTATTGGATTCCTGGCACATGAACTAATGGACAATAGATTCCTTTTGGACGATTTCTAGGGCTTATGGACATGTGTAAATCCTCATTTTGATTCATGTTATTTGTTACATCACTACCAGCCTGTGTTATGTTACTATGTGATTTTGTAATTTATGTAATTATGTATAATATCTACCATATTGATGGATTTATGTATACTTGTTTCAAGTGAGCCTCTTCAGAAACCCGCTAATCTGATTTGATTTCCCATTTCCTTTGCTGTTGTCATCTCCCTTCCTGAGACGTCAGGGAGGGCATGATAACAACCTCTTTTTATTATGTTTTCACTCCTTTTTTGGTCAGGGAAGATGTGATCATCTTCTTTTTGGGGGGTTCCCCTCTTTGAGAAGTCAGGGAGGTCATGATCACCTATGTTCTAAATCAAAAGAAAGGGGGAGATGTTAGGATTCTTCCAAGGTGCTAAGTTAGTGGAATTGATGAGATAATGATTCTCTAATTTACATGTACTTAAGACTTACTATAATTCCACAAGATTCACACCTTTAAGAGAGCATATATAAAGAGGAGCTGTCAGGGCCAAGGAGGACAAGTCCACTAAAGGATAAGCCCATTAGAAGGTCTCAGAGGAGGAGACCGATTCATTCCATCTTCCACCTTTGTGCTGGCTGGAGATTGAAGCACAAACCTTTGGATTCGGAGGGAGCTAGAGACGGAAGCCCACTAGAGGCTCTGAGTTTCAGCCAGGATTCAGTCGAGGAGATTCACAAGCCAGAGAAGGCAGCTTAGGCTCTTGGAACCAAGGAGAGAGATAAGCCTCCAGAAAGCTAACCAGGCCAGAGAAAGGAAGCAAAACTTGGAAAGAGACAATAAAGGATTTGGACTTTAATACCTAGCTGCATTTGAGGTGATTATTACTCTAAACTGAACTGAAGGCTGCCTTCAGAAGCCCCCCAAGAAACCTGCTCCCAGAGAGCAATATATTTTAGTGAAGAACATTACAACAAACGATTTAAAAATCTTTGCCAAGAAAAACCCAAATGGGTCATGAAGAGTCAGATGCAATTGAAATAACCAAACAATAAAATAGCATGTCTCATTGTGACGATAAAATGAGGTTTGCAAATCTTAAAGTGCCATATAACTGTAAAGTGTTATTATTGTTGTCAGGATGACGATGGTGATGACGAGGAGGAGAAGGAGGATCATCCTACTCATCACCAATTGCATAATTCTAAGATTAAGGAAGGAAGACCAAAACACATTAGTGGCCTTGGAAAATAGGGAAAGAATTGTTAATCACAGTGGACAATTTAGGATGAGTGAGTGAGTAGGAGAAGAAAGCCAGAACCTCATGATCAGAGTGGTAGATAAGAGTTCAAGATCTTTGTGGTAGAGGATTTTTGAATGATATTGTGTGTAGCATTAATGTTTGGGTGCATGTGGAGATCATGGAAGTTAAGAGGATTTCTGAACTCAGAAGCCAACCTGTGAATGTTGAATGTGAATATTGAAGATACTAAAGGTAAATTCAAGATTTGAGTGGAGAAGAAGTCTGCGAACTAAAGTCACTTAGGAAGTTCATGTTCAGTAGAGCATCATGGAAGAGGAGGCTGGGCACTAGGGACAGATATGAGAGTGTGGGTGGAGGTTAGAAATTTTGCACGGTCTTCACCTGGATAAGTAGCCATTCTGAAACACAGGAATTAGAAGAGCAGAAGGTCAAGACTTGTTAACTATGAGCTCAGGAGAATACCAAGTAGTGAGAAGCCTGTAGATGAAATGGATCCACCAAGGTTCTAAGTAGAATATTGATGTGAAAGGGCTTGTCCAAGGTAGTTGTCCATGCACAAGGGGAGGATCCAAGTCCATTTATATGAAATTTTATGTAATAAAGTTTAGCTGTTGGAACACCAGACTCAAAAAGACATTTCTACTCAACAAATACTATGTGCCTTCTGTATATCCCTAAAATAAATGTGTTCAAGATACAAAAAAGAAAAAAGTTCTTGCCTTAAAATGGAAAGCCATGAGCTCAACTGAGGCTATCTGCTGCATCTCTCGTTGTACAGGAGCTTGTGAACTGGATACAGTCAGGGTTATTAGGAGGACACCTAGAGGACACCTATCCACCCCTTCCACTTTGTAAAGGAGGAACTTAGAGCCAAAGAGGTTGTCTTTCTTATAATCTTCCTCCTTCTCTTCCTCCTCTCCTTGTTCTTCCTTTTCTTCTTCTTCTTCCTCCTCCTCTTCCCTACTGACAATTATGTGTTAGGCTCTTTGCTAATTGCTTTGAGATTCTTGTGTGATCCTTATAACACTCTGAGAAGGAGGAGCTATTGTCATACCCATTTTACATTTGAGGAATCTGAAGCAAACATAAATGAAATAATTTGCTCATACTAATAAATGTGTTAGAATCTACATTTGAACTCAGGTTTTCTTAAGTCCAGATCATTTTTTAAAAAATATTATACATCACAGTCTTCTATGCATTTATCTCATTTAAATTTTATATCTGATTAATTAAAAACTGTAGAAAATACAGACATTTATGAAATAATATAATAAAAAAACTAAAAATAATGTATGCATATTGACTGCAACTCTGTAAGGTTTTTACTTTGTCTTGTCTTGTTTTTTGTTTCTTTTTGATGACTTTATTTCCCAAATCAGTTATTGCGGTTTTCTTAATAGCAAAACCTCAAATAGCCCCCAAAAAAAAAATCTTAGAAGATTCCAATAAGTCAATCCTATTAAAACACTGGAACTTTATCATGGCATATTTCAGTTCAGAGAAATGAAGACCCAAAGCCTAAAATAAGACAGTAGGGGCTAGGACCCTTAAGGTGGGGGGTCATGTATAGAATGCTATAACTAGGGCAGTTGCCATAGTCCTGGGTCTTGTTTTCTCCAGGCCACAAGGAGGTGTGAGGGGAACATGGCCTACGAGAAGAGGCAGTTTTCAAACTTGGCACACCTGTACTTTACCAGTACTTGGTCACTCATAGTTAATGTGCCACTTTTTTTTTTTCCTGATGATACCCTGTCTATAAAACTATTCTCACTGGTTTGTTGGGCTTATTTTAATTGCAGATTCTTAAATAGTTTTGACATCTATTATCCACATTGCTTAATTGAATGGTACTTGTAGTTTTTGTAATAGATGGTAGTAGAAACCAGAGTGAATTCATTATTCTAATTAGCCATGAGATAGACAGATCCCTGTAATGATCTTGATGAGGCCAGTTCATCTCATTAAGATCTTTGTTTTCTTGCTTCCAACTGGACTACTATTCAATAAATATTGGACTGATTTCAATGTGAAGATTCAAAATGCTATTTCAGTGTACGTTTTTGTTCCATGATAATTTTGAAGGACTTGACCATTTTGTTCTTGTTTGATATAATACTGAGGTGCAAAGAGATATGTCTTACACTCAATTTTTTATCGAGATTGTCATTCTGAAATAAAATAACACCCACAGAAAGTTTTAACCTTCAGAGACAGGGTTATGGTGTGAGTTATATTGCCTTGTCTTTTATCTTCTCATGCCTAGCACAATGTTTAGCAATTAGTAGACACTCAATAAATACCTACTGGTTGATCTAAAATTGAATTTTTTTTCTTATGAGATTGAACAAAATGGATCTATTAAACATAAATTTTACTTCATAAAATTTTTGCTTTCTATACCTGTGAGTTGATATGCATTCAACAGGGAATGTAAAATCTTGTATTTGGGTGAAAAAAGCTCAATCTCTGAAGTATTAGATGGAGGCGAGATAGTTAGAAAATAGTTCTGAAAAATAGGTGTGTTGTAGAGGCCTGAAACTTTATTTTGATATGGCAGCTAAAAAAGCTAAGTAGTCCTCAGTTGCTGCATTAAGCTTTTTAGCAAGGTGATAGATAGTCTGCCTTTATCAGGTCACATTTGGAGAATTCTGTTCAGTTCTGGGGACCCTGGAGAATGTCCAGAGAAGGGCATCCAGCTTAGTGAAGAGTCTTGAGCCAGCCTCATGTGAGGATCAGCCAAGGGAACTAGGGATGCTTAGCTTGAAGAAGACTTGGGGAGGACCTCTCAGTCTCTCCTTGTTTTGTTGAACGGTTATAATGAAGAAGATGGATCAGCCCTGCCCTGTTTGTGACTGCTGGGCCGAGTTAGGAGCAGCCACTAGACTTAATGGCTGTCTGTCTGAAAGTGTAATGGGCAGCTCTGAAGAGGCGGCATGGCTGCTTGGTGGGAGTAGTGGAGTGCCAGATCTCTGTGGGCCTTCCTGACTCTGATTCTGGGCTTTTGTGCTTCTCTGTCTTTCTCACTTGACTCTTTAGTGCAAGGTTTCTAAATGTTTCTTTCTAAAATGGACTTCTTTGGGAGTCTATTAAAGATTATGGACTCCTCAGTTTAATGACTGTTTCCTACTTTTGTAATTAAGAGATACTAAATATTAGTCAAAGTTTATTGAAAATAAAGATAGAATTTTCCTCTCATTCTATTTCATGGCCCCTCAGCAGGCCATATCTATGGGCTTCTTAGGGTGTGTGAACTGCAGTTTAAGATCTTGTGCTGTAGTGAAACCTTGGGTCTTGTTTTCTTATCCATAAAATTTGGATGTTAAATTAGATAATTTTTAAGGGCTCTTTCAGCTATAAGTCACCTAGATGACATGATGGATAGAATGTTAGATTTGCAGTCAGGAAGACCTGAATTCCAATCTGGCCTCTGACCTTTTCTAGGTTGTGTGCCTCATTGCAAGTCATAGAGCCTTTTCCTGTCCCAATTTCCATATCTGAAAAGGGGAATAATAATGTCATCTAGATTGTTGTGAGAATCAAATGAAGTAATATTTATAAGGGTTTTTCAAAACTTAAAACATTACATAAATGCTAGCTAATAATAACTATGATAATAAAAATGATGCTGATAAAATCTTACGATATTATGACAAATAAACTGAGTCTTGCCCAATGTCACATAACTATTAAGTCACAGAACCAAACTAATTTCAAATAATGCCTTCCAAAAAGTAAACTATTTTTCTTTCATTACATTGAGGCTACTTGTCCTTAAACCAAACTGCAGATCACATACTTTGTGCCGCGCCTTGATTGAGCTTATTTGAATGAACTATTGAGTATATTTCTGTATTTACTTGATGTTTCTGATATTGAGAAATACTTAATGTGTTTTCAGTCTGAGGGAAGAGGCCATGCCAGTGCTGGGGATGCCATCTATGAAGTAGTTACTCTCCAGAGAGCGTCTGAGAAGGAAGAGCCAGTCACTCCAACCAGTGCTGGAGGCCCAATGTCATCTCAGGAGGATGAGCCAGAAGAAGGTAAGGATGAAAGATTGCACAGCGAGGAAATTGATTCATCCTCCTTTTTCCTTGGAGTTATCCTAGGCTGGAATCCATTTCTTGTTCTCAGAAGCTAGAGCAAATGATTTCACTTCTCAGTTGCTTAGTACTTCAGGTTAGACTTGGCAGGTTTTTGGATATTTGTCGGCATCATTTCGCTGTTTTTGTTGCTTGTTATACTTCATTGAAAAAGTAATTGAAGCGACAGATAAAGTTCAGTGGGAACAGTTCTCTGAAGTGTTTTTAGAAGTGACATCTGCATATCTTCATGTTTGTTATTATTTAATTTTGATTTTCCTTGGTACTGATTTCAAAATCTTTACAGCAGCATCACTGGCTTCTCTCCATTTACAGTCTTGGTATCTGTCCTGTTGAAGACACCTATCGACAAGCTTAGAGAAATCCCATGTAATTTTCCTTTCCTCACAGCCTTTGATATGGTACCCTGTACTCTTTGAAGTATACTGGATTATAATAATATCCTTGAATCATCTTTTTTAGGTTAAAAGATTAAAGTTGTTTCTTCATTTTAAAATTTTCTTTCCTGACCTTATATATGGTTATGACTGAATAAAACATTTTAGGATTCTTGTGGCATTTTTCTTTGTGAAATTGCTGTTTTCTTGAGCTCCTTTCTATTTTATTTATTTTTTAAAAATTACTTTATTTGAAAAAACTGAGTAAGAAAAAAGAAAAGGAATACGAAACAAAATAAAGCAAAACAAAAGATAACATTGTCATGTGCCCAGGAGAACATCAGGATTCAAAATATATAATAACAAATTACCAAATCAAAATACTCTATATATTAGAAGAAATTATATTCATGAATATCCATTTTTTCTTTGCCACCTTGTAAATTGTTCTTTGGTTCTCTGCTGTGCACCTTATTTATTTTATTCTTTGCTCCCCTTACACCGCCCCCCCCTTTACTCCTAGCAAGCTATAATTAAGAAAAAATATATTTATGTGTACATATATAGACACACACACACACACACACTCTTGTTTTTCCTACCCCTGCTGTCTCTTTAATTAAATTCTTCTCTATAACTTGCCTTGCTATTATTTAACCTCCCTCCCTCGTCTTCTTTCCTCACCCTTTGCTTCTCCGTCTGCCTATCCCTGCTCCCTTTTTTCTATATCGATTTTGGAGGGTACTGTACTCTTTGTGGTATATATGTAGTGTTGCCTATTGAACTTATTCCTAATATGAGTAGGTTTTCAGAACTATGAGCCCCTTCTTCTCCCTCTAATGCCTTTGTCTATTTTTTCTCTGCATCTTGTTTGTATAACATGATTACTATTTTTACCTTAACTCTGCTAATCTTTCTTTTGAGCTACCTTATTGTTGACTTGAATCTTAAACACATACATTTTCTATGTTAAAAAATCATTTTGTCCATTTTTAAACAGTTTGTCCATGTTGAATTTCTTAAAATTGATCTTTGATATTGACTTGTATATGTTAAATTTTCTGTTAAGTTCAGTTTTGTTAGGTAGAAGGCCTTGAAAATCTATAGGTTTGCTAAATGTCCATTTTTCTCATTCAAAATTATAGATAATTTAGCTGGATAGGATATTTTTGGCCGCAAGCCTAGTTCTTTTGATTGTTGGCAATTATGATTCCAGGACTTGTGGTCTTTTATTGTAGCTGCTGATAAATCTTGTACCATTTTAATTGTAGCTCCAGTGTATTTGGATTTTTTTTTCTGTTTCTTGCAAAATGTTCTCTTTGAGAATTTTGAAATTTAACAGTAATATTCCTGTGTGTTTTCCATAAAGGATCTCTTTGAGGTGGTAATTGGTGGATTTTTTCTATTTTATTTTCTCCCTATGTTCTGTCACTTCAGGACAATTTTCTTGGATTATTTCCTGCATTATTGTATCAGGGTTCTGTTTTTGGTCACAACTTTTCGGCACTCCAATTATTCTTATATTTTCTCTTCTTGCTCCATTTTCCAGATCTGTTGTTATTGTTGTTGTTTTTAATGAGATGTTTCACATTCTTATTTTCTCATTCTCTATAATCTCTTTTGTTATTTCTTGGTCTTTAATAGCTTTACTGACTTTTCCTTGAGTAGTTCTAATTTTCAAAGAATTATTTTCACCTTTGAGAATCTGTACCTCCTTTTTTAGTTAGTTAACTCTTTTTTAAAATAATATTGTTCTTCTTGGATGATTTTGTTTTTGTTTTTATTTCTTAGTTTTTCCTCAATGTTTTTCATTTGATTTTTGATTTTTTCTATAAATTCTTTGTGGGTGGGGAGCCATTTCATGTGACTCTTTATTTTTTCAAAAATTATTTTATTTGAAAAAATTGAGTAAGAAAAAAGTTTTGTTTTGTTTTGTTTTGTTTTTAACTAAAGTGTCTCTGAAGATGAACCCTGGTCTTCCTTGTTCCTATAATATGTATTAGTGTAAACATCTCAAATGTGGGGAAGGGAGATGGTGATTCAAGCTTTCTCCTAATACCTGGATCCCCAAACCAAGAGTTCCCCCTTCCTCAAAGAGCCCAAAGCCAGCAGTGTCCCTACCCCATTGCTTCTGCACTCACTAGGTGCTGGTTCCTTCTCACTCATGGCCCAGGCTCAGGAACACAGCTGGGCGTGGCATTCCTGATCTGCCAAGGTTCCACCAGTCTTCCCAGACTCAAACCCCAGGAAGTGAAAATCTCTGGTTCCTGCTAAGATTTGGGCAACACCCAGCTAGCCTGAGGGGACTCCACTTGACATTTCTGCTGAGATGGCCAGGAGGTGTTTATACCTCTGACAGGTTAATCCCCAGATTTTTCTTCAGTTCTTCTTGGCTTATATCTGGAGGACCCCCATTCTGCCCCAAATCTTCTTGATTTTCACTTATCTTATGTTCGCCCTGGGGCACAAATTTGTTCTATTTGTGGGGGTAATTGGGAGAGCTTGAAATTTACCAATCTACTTGATCATCTTCCCAGGATCCTCTTCTCCCCTTCTTTTTTTTTTTTTTTAAACTAAATAATCAGAACCTTTGTGTAAATCTTTAACTACAAATTTGATACAATTGGCATTAATTCTGTGTTCTTTCATTTTGAGTCATTTACATTTTTTACCTTGAACCTTGGTACTATGGAAAATTTGAATTTGATTGGAAAGCAAGGCAATGAAAAATCTTACTATGATTTTTTATGTGGTATATATACTTGTTATGTGTTTGAAAAAATACATGCACACACAAATATCTACATATAAATAATACATATCAACAATACAAGTATCAGTCAGTAAACATTTATTATATACTCACTACATGCCAGATACATAGCTGAGCATTGGAGATATAAAGGCAAAAAAACAATCTCTACTCTCATGGAGCTCACAGTCTGTCTTAAATACTTTGTTTGAAGCCTTTATCACATTATCTAAACTTTGCTCCTTAGCTTTCTCCTTTCTCCTCCTCTTCCTTTTCTTCTCTCTCCCATTCCCCTCTCTGTTTGTCCCTCTTTTTTCTTCTTTCCTTTCTATTCCTCTTTCTGGTCATTGATAGTAAACAACTACTGCTATTTTCAATGGGCTTATTACAAAATGTGAATATTAACTCCTTGGCATGGTTCTGAGTAATATTAAAACAATTCAGGATTGTCAACTAAAGCATTTTAAAAGCAAAAAAAAAAATTAATAACAATTTTAGCCTAACAAAAGTTTTAGTCAAAATATTTCCTCTGGCATTTCCCCCCCTTTATTTCTTAATTTGAATTCATGGAAATTACAGTTTAAAAATCTTTGACCTACTGATTATTCTAGGGACAGATTATCTGTCTTTGGCTGCTTAGTCTGTATATTATTTGACTTTTGGCCTGTGATGACCGTGTATTTTAAAATCAGCTGGAATCAGGAATTCAGGTTAAGGGAAAATCTTCAATCTTTATTCTCAGTAGAGGTGAAGAAGGCTTGGAGGTGAAGGGGGATTAGCAATGTGAGCAGCTGCAATAGGAAGCCAGCCAGCCTTCTCTCTTTGCTCCTTTGCCTCCACCCACCAAAATCGTCATTTCCAATATAACACATCAGGACTTGGACAAAGAGTGAGCGGGGGCCATTCTTTCTCCAAGATATATATTAAGAGAGTATGGTCCAATTACTATTTATTTAGCCTCATGTGCTTGGGACCTCAGTGCATCAACTTGAGCTTCAGCCCATTACATTGGCCATTTCAGTACTTCTCATTTCTTCTGGGAGTGATTATATATGATTGTCTTTTATTTCTTTTTACTAGCAAGAGATTTTGTGGAGAGGTTATCATTCTATCTTTTACTCTTTTGCCTTTATGGAAGTATGCGTTTTATCAGGAAGATATAAATTATCATCAAAGGTAGCCATCATCAATAGGCTTATGTTTTAAACATATTTGAGCCACAAGAAATTTCCTTTTCGAGTTATGGCGGAAGATGTCATGACCAAAGAATAGATAAGATCAAAATAGATAAAATGGATAATTTTTATTACATAAAATGAAAAAAAAATTTCCATAGATAAACTGAGTACAACTAAAATTAGAAGAGTAAGAGTTAACTGGATTAAAAACACTGTCACAAATGACTGTGATAAGTCTTATTTTCAAGATCAGTATTTAATGCCCGAAAATGAACAGAAATAATGATGATGAATATTGCTCACATTTATTTAGTACCCTAAGGTTTTTAGTGTGCTTTATATGTTTTCTCTTTTTTGATTCTTTCAGAGTCCTATGGCATTGGATTTACTCTGATTATTGGGATTGCTAGGGAGCGCCATAGTGTTTAGGGTGCTGGGTCTGGGATTAGGAAGACTCGTCTTCATTAGTTCAAATGTAACTTCGTTAACTGTGAGACCCTGGGCAAGTCATTTAACCCCACGTGCCTCAGTTTCCTCATCTGTAAAATAAGCTAGAGAAGGAAATGACAAACCACCCAAAGGAAACTTTGCAAAGAAAATCCCAAATGGGGTCACAGAGAGACACGACACAGAACCTCCTTTATTAATGAAAAAACTCAATTCCCACCAAAAACTCTCACAAAATGTCTTAGGTAAGATTTAAACCTATTATCTTTCAAATCCAGTATTTTATTCATTATGCTATATTGTCTCTTAAAAACCATTTTCTGGAAGCATACCATTTCTTTAAGCTGATGTTTATTTCAAGCTGATTATAACAGACTGACTGAAGATTGTTTTGTATACATGTTGAAAGGGCCATTCAAGCCCCCAGAGTAATTACTGTGGCATGAGTCAGAGAGAGAAGAAATTTACTTTCTTTAATATTTGTCGTCTGGGAAATGATCTTAATGGAGTTGTATAGAAACTGCTATTGAGTTTCATCTTTGTGAGCATGGACTTTTAAATAGCAAGCTGATTTCTGTACGATCCAGATAACAACAATGTTGATCATTTCACTTTGTATAGCATCGGCTTTATGCCAGGCCTTTGTTAAGTGCTTTAAATATTTCAATATTTTAAATAATATTTGATCCTTACAATCACTTTGGGAGGTAGGTGCTGTTATTATGATCTTCTTACTGTTGAGGGAACTGAGTTATACAGAAATGCAGTGGATTGTCTACAGTCACACAGTTAGTAAATGTGTGAACACATTCAAACTCAGACCTTCCTGTTTGTTGCTAGTCCCAGTGCTCTATCCATTACCCTACATAGCTGCCTAGATTACATGCTTAAGATCATAAACTGTAGAAATTCTGTGTGGCAGAATAACCTCCCTTTCCCTTGTTCCTTTTCTCTTTAATTGCCAAAATATTTGTGTGCTGGAACATTTATTGAAAATCAATTTTTAAGGAAATTTTAGATATTGAAAACTGTTACATAATTTTGCATGCTGGGGTTACAGGGCCTTGTGGCTTTTGATCTGTTTTAGACCGGAACTGAGACCTCTCTATTTTCTTTTCAATATTCTTTTGCTTCTTTGGAATTGATATTAGTGTGACTGGTATGTAAATATATTTTCACAAGGTAGACTTGGTGAAAAATTGATTTCTTGCCACATCCTGCCACATCAAGTTCTAGAACCTTTGTGATTTGTAAAGCTTGTTCTGTAAGTAATTGATTTTTGCAACCTGCTTTTCTGCTGTGCTTAATCTTGCACCAAGAAAATCTGTCAGTAATTATTGGTCTAATTATGGACCCAGACCATTCATTGTTTTTTCCAGATCTCCACAAGTTAGGGCAAGATTTTTTTCCTTTTCTTATAAAGGCCAGTTCTCCAGCCCCATAGTGCTCGCTGCCCTGACTCTCTCCATTCAAGGAGTTGGCTTCTCTGCTTTTATTTTCCTTCTTCTCCTCTCTGGTCCTCCCTGTTGGCTTTGTTTTCAGAAGCAAGTTTGACTTTCTGGGCTACCTTTGTGAAAGGAGATGTAATTACATCAGGGCATAGATGGGCCCCATCTCTATACAAGGGTATTGAGATTATAATTAGGTTGCACATACAATATTGCTGCTATCCCGAGACTAGTTCAGTGTCTGACAGACTAAGTCCCATTCCTGACTGGCATTTATCACAGCCTACTAATCTAGAGAACTGATAGTTATGAATGTCTGAATTTAGGTCTTGGGGAGAATGGGATTCCTGGATCATAGATAGAGTAGAATAGAATCTTTATAGCGGACAATGTATAGCGTGAACCTCGAGAAAGGAGCAAGGAGAACAAATTTAGGCAATGTGAGTTGCCTTTGATTCAACATCCAGCCAGTATTTGCATGAATGTTATATGAAAACCACTGTGCTTCCTTTGCATTGGGATTGCAAAACTAAAAGATGGCAGCCCATGATGATTAGGAGTTTAATTTATGGCCTTAAAAAATTGAGAAAACTACATTCTGAGTAAATCTGCATCAGATCCATTTTAGAAAGCAAAAAGAAGTCAGAAGTTAGATAACTTGGACATAGTCACAGTATTGATTGGCACAAGCCTTAATACTTAACATAAAGGAAGAATTATTTATGTCCCTACAGTTGCCCTTCCTACCTCCCTTTTCTGCTCTCTTCTCTTCTATTTTACCTTTGTTTCCCTAAAAGAAAATTTTGTATTGACTTTAGTCTTTGTAGGATTTCAAGAAAAAGCAAAGATAACTTAGATTTCTAGAATTCGTTGCAAAATGCTGAAAACAAGTATTTCTCATTCTGTGAATACATGTAATCAGTAAGAACAAGTAATCCAAGATGTCTGTTTTTCTGCAAATTTTTCTTCCATTCTTAACAACAGATTTTGGTTCTGTCACTACTCAAAATGTCAGCTTGTCTTTTGAAAGTCTCTTAGCCATCACCTGTGTGAAAGGTACAAAAATCACAGAGTAGTGCTTAAGAGTTTCTTTTCTTTTATAGATCAGGCTTTCATGCATTTTCAATACATTTTATTATTAGTTCTGTAATTGATGTTTCTGTCAACTCAAACATCAAAAGTCAGAGTCGTAGGTGGCATATAAATGTTTCCCTGCTGTGGGGGGAATCACAGCATTCTTTTATTTAATTATTTTTAACAATTTGCCTGTCAAAGCAAAAGTGGAAGTTCAAGTCATTCTAAATTGTCTTGCCTTGGTAACAGCTCTCTTTAATTCAGCCTGTAATTTGCCTAAAAAGGGATCAAGATTTAAGATGACTGGATTATCAGTTTTCTAGGAGAGGTCTAAAGTGAAATGAGTGAGGCTTTCTGTGTACAGATTTCAAATGGATATAGCAGAAGGTCCAGATGCATAAAACTGAAGACTATCAGAATAAACACATGATAATTATATATGTATTTCAGATATCCTGAATTGTTTCTGCCATTGAAAAATGTGTTGTTCTTTGTATAGTTTTAAATGAATTTCATGCAGTGATTTTCTGACGTTGATTTTATATCTCTTCTATATCTATCTAGTCATTTGGAACATAGTGGCAAGAGTAGCCTCTTCACATGAATAACTCTAGATGTAGGTGCCAGATGGTAGATGTGTTGTCATTGAAGACAGATGGCTTGGTTTTCGACAAAGTCCAAACTGATAAATTGTTAGGTAACTGAAACTCAGCTCCTCTCCCTTCTCTCATTTGGTTTTTTTACTATTGTTCATTCATTTCAGTCATTTCTAATTCTTTGTGGCCCTATTTGGGGTTTTCTTAGCAAAGATACTGGATTGGTTTGCTACTTACTTCTCCAATCTGTTTTACAAGTGAGGAATCGAGTCACATACCTAGTAAGTGCCTGAGGCTAGATTTGAACTCAGGAAGGGGATACTTCTGGACTCCAGGTCCATTTTTCTACCCACTGTGCTTCATAACTGCCCATAATTAATTTAATTTGGAATTAATCCGATTGATCATCTTCAGGATCTTTAGGAATAAAATCAAATAAATTAAATTGACCATCATTTTTATTAAATTAGCCCATCATTTTTCCTCTCATTTTATTGTATAGTGAAAATATCAACTCCAAAACAAATTATTTCATAGCCCCTTTTCCTAGAGCAAGTTGGCACTCACAAATAACCTTTTATTATAGTAACAGATTTACTAATGACAGTTCTCCATTTGCAAATAAAAAGGACATAGAGAAAACCTATTAGAAAAAAAAGGAGCTTGTCTACTGAGTAGCAAGTCTGTTATAAGGAATGGCTATAGGATATTTCTTCATCTACAATATATTTTTTTGTCTTGACTAATTTCACATATTTATATAAATCTAGGTAATAAAGATGCTAAAATATTGTTGTGGTTGTATTACTTTTTAAATATCCATTTCAGCAAGTAAGAAAAATGGAAGGGGAGAAAATTTTGCATGCTTCAAAAACAGGTGTACCATTTTAATCATCTAGTAGAGGAAAATGTTTTTCGTTTAGTACTCTTTCAATGGAAGCACTCATATGTTGAAAAGACTTAATCCAGTACAGTTTGGCCTTGAAATTGGCCAACACAAAAGTATTTATCCCAGCCCTCAGCCTGTACTTGTGTATGGAAACCTTCATTCAAAAACAGTGCTTAGTATAGCAGAGAAGGCGTGAGATAAAAGAACCACAGATTTCTTTTTGTATAAGATTTTACTATTCTAATTTTATCTCCTATGCATCCTGTATTAGGGACCTGTTGCTATATTGCAGTCTCCCTATATGACTTCTTGACATGATTATGCAAGGATTTAACTTGTAGATATTAAATGAAGTTTCAAATATCTTAGCTTCCTAATTCTCCTTATGAATCAATGATTAAAAAAAGGGTTCTCTATTTTTTTTCTTCCTCCCTCTCTATTTCTCTCCATCTGTCCCTTCTCATTCTCTCTCTCCTATGTCTTCTCTCCTCTCTCTGTTCTCCCCTTTTCTGTCTGATGTCCTGTTCATTTGATGGCCCTTTAAATAATTGATCACTTATCAATCATGATACCAATTACACGTTAGTATTTTTTTGGAATGTACAGAAGTATGAAATAGTATGTTTCTTAGCATAAAAGCATGTTTTAGACCATTTAAAAGCATAATAAAGTTAATTTGTCTTGTATTTTTCTTGGGGCAGATGAAAAGTTAATTATGTACAATATCAATGTAGAAAAGAGAAATAAAGCTTTGTGACAAATTCACATATTAAAATGAAGCAGATCCCCAAATTGATTGTCTCCCTCTTAGAGAGATAATTGCTGATCCTCTGGAATTATGGTTGGTAGTCGATGTATATGGTCAGAAATTGTTTTCTTTTTATAATGTTATTATTGTGTAAATTATTCTCCTCATTCTGATCTTGCTTAAATTCAAGCAAATTTTAGCAGATTTCTGAGAAGCCATTCCTTTCATCATTTCTTACAGCACAAATTTATTTCATTCCTTTCATAAACCATAACTTGTTTAGCTATTCTCCAGTTGATGAGCACTTTAATTAAAATCACAAAATGAACTGCTACAAATATTTTTGTATACTTGAGCTCTATTATTATTTAAAGAAAAAGCTCTTTTTAGGTCATCTGTTGGATCAAAAGGATCTTGCTTAAATTCCTTTTGGGGCCTAGTTTGAATTACTTTTCATTATAGCTAGGCCAATTCATAGTTCATGCAACAATGCATTTGTTTTCTATTTTCTCATGGCCACTCCTACATGTATTTGGCAAGGGAGCTTGGAAGAGTTGGGGAAGGGGGGGGGCCACTTGTATTTGCTAGTATGATGATACTTCACATTTGCTTTAATTTACATTTTAAAAATTATTAGTCATTTAGAACATATTTTTCATATTGTTATTCATAGCTTGAATTACTTCCTTTGAAAATGGCCTATTTTCATATCTTTTCATAATTTATCTGTTGGGGAATAGCTCTTATTATTGTAAATTTGAATCAGTTTCTTTATATGGCTTAGAAATGAGAAAAGCAACTTAATTTAAAAATTTCTCCCAGATATCTCTTTTTCTTCTGAATATAATTACTTTGGTTTTATTTGTAGAAAACTTTTAAATCTTATATAATCAAAATTATCTATTTTGTTATCTGGAAATTTTTACATTCTTCTATCCCTTGACTAAAAGGTAATTGTTTCATTATTTCTTTATTTTGCTTATGATACCCACTGTAGTATTTCTTATATCATTTGGAGCTTATTTTGGAATTTGTAAGATATTGCTGTGTGTCTAATTTTGAACAGATTACTTATTTTCAGCATTTTTTTTTTTTTTTGGTCAAATAGTGGGTCCTTTCCCTAGGAGGTTGGATTTTTGAGTTTAGCAGATAGTGAACTACTATGTTCAGTTGTTTCTTTATTCTGTGTACCTAAGTTATTCCACTACTTAACTGCTTTGTTTTTAAATCAATAGTAGGTAGTTTTTATCATTAATGCCTTGTAATATATTTCAAGGTCTGATACTACTGGTTACCCTTCCTTTCCATCATTTTTCATTATTTCTTTTGAGATTTTAAAAATCTTTCATTTCTCTAGATAGATTTCAAAATTTTTTCTCTCTTTGTGAGTTGATCCATTGGTTGTTTGATATGTTTGGCCCTGATTAAGTACATTAATTTAGGTGGTATTTTAATTTTTATTACATTGTACAAACTAAAAATGTACAGTTAATCCCTCAGTAATTTATTTATTTATTTATATCCATAACAAGTTTTCCAATTTAAATCTATTTTGCATTTATTTTGGTATAAATTCAATCTGGTCACAAATATATAATCTTAGCAATATATTGCTATAGGCTCTCTGCTAGTATTTTATTGCATCAATATTCATTAGGGTTTTTGGGCTACACTTTTCTTTTTTGTTTTGTCTTTCTCTGGTTTTAGATATCAAGACCATATTTGTGTCTTTAGAAGGAATTTGGTAGGATACCTTTTTCCCCACTTTTTGGGGGTTAATAGTTTATATGCTATTAGAATTCATTGTTCTTTGAATGGTTTGAAGTAAGTTACTTAAAAATACTACTGCTGATATGAATTTTTTGTTGTCATCTTTGGGAGTTTATCTGTGGTTTATTCAATGCATATTTTTGAGACTGGATCACTTAAATTTTTTTTCAATCTGTTAATTTGGATATTTTACATATAATGTATGAATATATAAATATAATCCACTTTTTAAAATCCAGTTTTCAGTTTTATTGGCATATAGCAAAAATAATTGCCAATAATATCTTCTTTTGCTCTGAATTCTCCTTTTAAATTTTGCTGCTGATCATTTGGTTTGCTTTTTTAAAAATTCAGATGAGTTATTTACAGTTAGAGGCTGAATTTGATTCAGAGCTTCTTGACTCCAGTCCCAGCGTTCAGCTTGTTGTGTTACCTCATTGCCCCTATAATCTGGAAGCGTGGTACTGCATCTGATCTCGATGGGGCCTGTCCTCCTGCTCTGAGCTTTTAGGCTCCTAACCCCATTGGGTCTGGGTTGTACAAATGATACATTCCCCTGGTTGGAACTCCAGGAGAAAGTTGTTGGTTTTAGCCCTTTCTGGTATCTGGAGAATTCTGGAAAACTGTCTCTATATATATCTCAGTTGAACTTTATGCCTATTATAACTGAGTGGTCAGCCCTGTGATTCTGTGATCTTGCCCTGGGCTTGGTGATGCCCTTAGTTCCCACTTGCTGTGCTGGCCCCTCAGCTGCAGGCCGCAGTCAGGGCTGGGGGCTGGCTCTGTGCTCCTCCTCCTGGGGTGCAGCAGGAGCTGCAGGCCCCCTCTCGTCCTTGCTGCCTTCCCCTCCTGCTCCCTGCTCCATCCTCAGCCAGCAGCCCTGCTTGTGCACTGCGGCTCTGGGCCTTCTGGCTTCCTTGCTTTGCTAACCTGGCTTGGAAAAATGGGCCTGCCGTGCCTGAGCCTCTCAGCCGTCCTCTGGTCTGCTGCTCCTTTTCGCTCTTCACTGGCGCCCTCGTGGGCAAGACCTCTCTGGTCTCTTGGAAGAAGTTTTTTCCTTTCCCACTTGGGAGCATTGGCATTCCTACATTGTCTGCTGCGCAGGGTGAAGGGTATTTGACCAGACAACTGAACCAAGTCTTAAATGTTTATTTAAGATCAAAGGGGCTTAGATCCAGAATGAGAAGGAACTTCAGAGGCTGTCTGTCTCGTTGGGCTTCTCGTTTTAAAAATGAGGAAGATGAGATGACCTGTCCTAGGTCACACAGGTTGTGTTGGAGGAAAGATGGGGACCCGGCTCCTGGATCCTTGAGCCCCTGGGCTTTCTCCCCACCACATTGCCTCTTCTCTCCTACTTCCTCTTTTCTGTTTGTTTTATCATGCATTTAAAAAAATACAAAATAGCCACGTTAAATTCATGAGGCAATCTGTTAAGGTCTGATCTTGTTCTAACTTCAGTCCCATGCTGACCTTTGTTTTAGCCTCACAAGAGCTAATGGGGTGTGTGTGTGTGTGTGTGTGTGTGTGTGTGTGTGTTTTGGGAGAGGAAAAATGTTAGGGTTCTTACAAGGTGCTAAGTAAGTGGAATTGAGGAGATGGGTTGAATCTAGTTTAGCATTGATTTAATCTTACAACAAATAATGGTTTCCTAGTGATGTAATGATTGGTGAATACTCAATGTGAAATATGTAAGGAGGAGCTCTCGGGGCCAGAAAGTGCATTAGAAGCTTTCTGAGGAATACAGATTCATTCCATCTTCTATCTTTGTTGTGGCTGGAGGCTGAAGCTGGCAGAGGCAAAGAAAGGGCTAGCAGCAGGAGCTCTTGGAACCAAGGAGAGATATAGCCTCTAAGAAAGCTAACTGGGCCCCAGGAAGAGAGACAAGACTTTGAAGGAGAAATAAAGGATTTGGACTTTAGTCCCTGGGTGCACTTGTGATTACTGAACTGAAACTAAGACTGCTTCGGGAAGCCCCCCCAGAATCCTGCTCCCAGAGAATTTTAGAGGAGAATACTACAGAAAAGGGATGGGGGGGGGGCAAGTCCTGCCTCCCTCCTTCTTTCCTTTCCTCCCTCCATCCCTTTCTTCCTTCTTTCCTCTTTTCCTCCCTCCCTCCTTCCTTTCCTACTTTCCTTGAGCCTTCTTATTTTAAAGAAAAACAAACAAAAACAGATGGAGCAGCTAGGTGGCACTGTGAGCTGGAGTTTGGAGGATTTGACTTCAGATGTATCCTCTGACATTTATTAGCTGTGTGATCCTAGCCAAGTCACTTAACCCCAGTTGTCTCTCAAACAACAAGAAGAAAACAGATAAAGTATTTAGAATTATGGTAATTTAAGGCTAAAGAGACCTTGGCATCATCTTATCCAATGCTGTTACATTATTTTACAGATAGGAGTCCCTGAGAAGTGATCTAAGGAAACACAGCTAGTAACCCTAACCCTAACCCTAAATTCAGACAGTCATTACATTGTTCTTAATATTGTACCACATTGGTCTTCTCAGGATCAACTATCTAATCAATGGACACACTTTGAAAAGGATGTCAGGGTTGCCTCTTAATATCGTTGTCTATGTAAAATGATTCATGAATAATGTTTTATGCAGATGGTTAACTGTCTGACAGCTTATTCTTGAGTGTAAAGTCTTTGTTGGTTGATATGGGAAAAATATAACATGAAATTTAATTTTTATTGACATAATGGAAATGATTCTTTTAAATCCTTGCACATTTATTTAAATAGATTTTCCTTTAATCCATAATTTAGATAAAGAATATTGAGGACCTTATATTATAATCTGGAAAAGTTTAGCTTATTATGTTCTCAACTCTGCTGTTTCACAATTGAAGATCCCTCAAAGAGAAATAGAATAGTGCTAGGCAGGAAGATTGATCATCATATAATCTTGCTATTAACTGTATACAGTATTCTCCTGGTTCTGCTTACTTCATTCAGCATCAGTTCTTGTAAGTCTTGCTAGGCTTTTCTGAAATCAGTTATGCAAGTTCTAAAGAATGTAAATGGATAGCATTCTGTAGACAAGAAAACACATTTGCATATAAAATCCTAGATTAATATCATAAAATCCTTATGTAAACAGACAAGTTCACCTTTCAGTTTTTACACAAAAAATATATTTTGGTTCTTAAAGCAAAATTATTTAATTTTGAAGCTTTTCTTTCTCTTTTAACTGGTAGAAAATTCATTGGAATATAATGTTTTCCCTTCCTCCATTCAAAGTACAGCCCATTATGGCCTCTCACCAGAGCCCTTTCTTTATTTCCCTATTTGTAAGTGCTTCTTATGGCCACTCAGATGACTTTATATTTTCTTGCAGTATAACTTATATTTTCTTATATGTTGACCTGGTTAAAAGATAAACTCCTTGAGTGGAGGACTATTTTTGTTTTTCTGTTTGTCTGTCTAGATCAGGGATTCTTATAGATATTAGTATCTGAATTTGACTGGGAAAAAATACATCTTTATCTTCACTCACTTCTGATGGAAATTTGGCATATCCTTCAATTGGGGCTAACAACTAGTACTCTTATAAGGGGTCTGTAACCTCCACCAAACTGCCAAAGTACATAGAACAGATGAAGGATCTTTTTGCTTTTCATTCTAGAATAGGACCCTGACACATAGTAGATGTTTAATGCATGCTTATTGAATTGATCATAGACTTGATGGAACTAAAGTTCGCTATAACATTTGTTGGAAACAGGAAACATACGTTGTCTGTCCTTCAAGATAAAATATAATTTTTCCTTTTAAAATGGTAAGACTGCTCATTTTGAATGGAAAATATCTTCTGTAACTTCTTCAGTAATACAGAGTCAGTCTTTTAAAAGTGAATTATAGCTAAGAGATGATGTTTATAGTGCATGCTTAGTTTGCAGGTGGCCGTTGACATTTTAGATATCATCATCATCACCAAACTTACTGTATTTCAGCTTCTCTGTGGGGCCACCTTGTAATTGAGATTGACTTTGATATATCAGGAACTAATTCCATAGAATAAGGTACCCGGGATAACCTGAATTTTGACTAAAATTTGTTTCATTATGCATAATGTCAGAAGGCTATTTCAGTATTTCTGCTAAAAATTATGTTCAATGCAAGGTTAAAGAGCTCACTTGGATTGTGAGGCCTTTGAAGGAGAATGCCTTAAATTTGAAGTGTCCCTATTGCCCTTGAGAGAATCCTTATTTTTTTTTTTTTTGATTGATTGAAGGGAAACACATGAAGAGGAACAGCACTGAGAAGTAAAAGTTTTTCATAGTCATCTGACTAGGACAGCAAGAGCTGCTTCTTTTCTCTGACTTGGCCATTAAACATGCAGTATAATAAACAAGAGCCATTTGTCAATCATTCAGGGCTGAATATTTAATATGTGTTGATTTGGGGAGCCCCACGTATGGAATTGATTCATAGGTTTCTTATCCTTTTATTCTTTAAATGGATTTACTAATGTATACCTCTATGTTAGAAAGCAAAGCAAACAAACCCAAAAAATCTAACCCAAACCTCTTGTTCTAGTTCTCATAACATAACATTGCATACATAATTTAAGTATGTTCCTGAAAATGTCTACATAAGGTTTATTTTCAGTGATATTAATATTGCCATCCTATGTGTTTTGCACAATATATTTGAAAGAGTTATGCGTACTTGAAGGCAGTTTAATTTTAATGCTATTTTCTTTCAAGGCAGGAATATGGTTATATTTTTGTATATGTTTTTAAATGTTTAAGTTTTCTTCTTCACTTGGGAGATAATGGTATTCTTAGAATGGAGTGGACCACACAGCTGATCCCTTTGATAGAAAGGTAGCAGAAAATTCATGTAATATTCCATTCAATATATATGTATTTAAAATGATCCAACTCAAAACCTATCATACTGAACTTTTATGGGGTTATTTTATATTTTCTTTTCATGCTGGTATCAAATTCAAGTGATTTGATGTGTCATAAAAGTGCTGTTTGTCCTTAGAGGAGTGTTATCAGTTGTATAGCTATTAATTGGCTTTGTAATCAAGGTAGGAGGGAAACATCCAAGAGACATTGTCAGACATTAAAAAAAATTAGACATTCTTTGCTTCTCCACCATATCCCCTGCTTCTGGCCATTTGCCTGTTTTGCTCTCTATTTTTATAATCCTTCATGGACATTAGAAAATGAGCACTACCTTGGCCAATTTTCCAAAAAAGAAATATAGTCATCACCTTTGGCCTTTTGATTAGTAATAATTTCTGTGTCACACTCTTCATGTTTTCAGCATTCTTGTGCCTATTTTTTCCCCAGCTATTCTTTGATCAGAAGATTTTAAAGTTGAAAGAGACCTTTAGAAATCATCTATTCCACCCCCACCATTTTTGGATGAGGAAAATGTGTGATTTTTAAACTTGTGTTATCTTATGTCATCCTCATAATAACTCTGTGAGATAGAGGCTATTATTATCCCCATTTTATAGATGAGAAAACTGAACCGGACCTAGAGGTTAAGTGACTTGCACAGCAATAACCAGCTTGTGAGGATCTGAGATTGCATTTGGATCAAAGTCTTCCTGTCTCCAAGTCCCAACCTCTGCCTTCTCTCCAATTGGCAATTTGCCCTCAAGGCTCTATACAGTTAGAGATAGGAGGGGATCAAAGAGAGATGGCGAGAATCAAATGAGAGAAGTATTTAGCACAGCGCCTGAGATGTGATAATAGCTATATTGATCTTATTATTATTTAAATTGTTATTGTTAGATATAGGATCACAGAGTTACAGCAGAAAGGGACTTTAGATGCATTTGGCCTAGTTGGAAGCTAAATGACTTGTCCCAGAATACACAAGTGATTTATTGGCTGTGTTGAACAATGGTTAGAGTCCTGGACCTGGCATCTGGAAACCACGAGTTCAGATTTGGCTTCAGACATATGTGAATTATGTGACCCCAGGAACAACTTTGACTTTTGTAGGCCTCAGTTACTTCATATGTAAAGCAGAAATAACAATAATAATATAATAATAATAGTAATAATAGTAAATAATAGTAAAAATAGTAATAATAATAGCTCCTATTTGTTGAGAAATTTGTAAAGTATGTTACCTGTGTGAAGGTGTTATATATATTCTGTTTGTCGATATTTACTATTATCTGAGGAAATGTTTTGACCTGTTTTCTGAGTCCTGAGGGTGTTATCCAGTATGCCACAGGATCTTTAAGAAAGGAATTTAAAGATCTAGTTCAGTTCTCTTATTTCCTAAATGAGGTTACTAGAGCCCTATAGTGTTAAGGGATTTCCCTGAGGTCACAAATGTTCCTACTAATGTAGTTCCTGAACCACAATTGATATACTTGCCAACTCACTTAACTTTTACCAAATATCCTCAGAAAGCAAAGCAAGAATAATAATTACTAAATAGTGCCTACGTTTTCTTTCCAGCAGCTTACAGGGTATTATTGCGTGGAAAGTGCAACAAATTTAAAATATCCAGGTGGTGAGGTACATTTATAGGGAATGCATGTGGCCAAGGCAACTCTTAACCGGGGTTGATCCTTGCAGTGCTATTTCTTTGGGGGAGAATATCCCACAAAGTTTTCTGCAGTGTTTGTTTGAACCTGGTGACTCTGCTGCAGACTGAGTTGGATTTCTTCTCTGCTGGCTGTTCTGTTATTGGACCAGACTGTTCTGCTGCTTCTCGCCGCTGTGAGGCCGGGCCTGCCATTCTGGGAGTGGGCCTTTTCACCACATTGCTGTTTCAAAAAGGACAAAGGCCCCAAGCTTGCTACTGGGAGTTGTTTCTCCTATTCTGTTCCCATGGTTGGACCCTGAGGTGTTAGGAAGCAGGGAACAATGCATAAAGATATGACTTCTCTGTCACTGGTCTGAGATCTGAGACTGCTCCCCCCTCTTCAAGCTTCAGTCCCCTTAGAAAGAAGTCTCACTTGAGCTCAAGGTGCTTAACAAATATCTTGATGAAATTATAATCTCTACTGGATTAACTGTAACCAGGAAATATCTGTTTGCCCAGTAATCACAAAATAGTTGTGGGGTTCAGAGCTCCCCATTTTTTAAATCCCAATTCTTCTTGTTCATATACAAGCGGGCAACTGAGAAACAGAGCACCAAGGCTCATCTTTGACTTGGATATGTTTATTTTCTATGCAGATTACTTTCTTAGTGTTTTTCATATATGAGTCTCATATTAAGCCTTGCCCTTGTTATTTGCAGCCAGAAAAATTACCAGAGGCTCAAATGGAGGAGGGTTGGAAGCACACTCTTAAATACATCCTTCCAGTGACACAGACTGTAGGCAAGGTACACTGAATATAGTAGCTATTTAATAAAGGTTTGATTTGGGAAAATATTTAGAAATTTTTCAACTTTTAGAAAAATAGTAAATTTACAAACTTTTCATATTTGGAAATGTACATCCTGAAAGTACAGGTATTTAAATGATTGGCAGACTCAGTGATATAACAGTCAGGAAAGCTATACTAATGTAATCTTGGGTTTCATTAAGATTTTTATTGCTTCTAGTAGTAGGCAGTAGCTCCATTGTTCTCTGTCCTGGTCTAATCACATTTGATGTATTGTCTTCATTTCTGGGTACTATTATTTTAAGAAAGTCATTGATAATTTGGTAAGCATCCATACAGCCAGTTAGTATAAGTGAAAATGATTCAATTGAATAGTGTGGAAATACGGTAGTAGCCTTGATTGGACCCACATGTAGTAAATTATGGTAATAATTTTACTCCAGCCAAAATGTATAAATTGTAATTATTCTTTCTTGTACCATTTGGAATTATGTTAGTCAAATAAGAATATAAATGTTCAGAAGTAGGAAGCCTAGTGTTTTTAAAAACTAAGTATGTTTTGTGATGCTTTGATGTTATCAGTGACTCTTTTTCTACACTCCATGTATTCATTCAGCTTCCAAATCTTGTCAATTCTAACTCTGAAGTAGCTCACACATCTGTCCCTTCAAATAAAGCTACCATCTAAATTTAGGCTTTCTTGCCTGAGTTATTACAGTAGCTTATTGATGAGGTTGCTGGGTGTTACAGTGGTAAGAAAAATAGGTCTGAAATCAGGAAAGCCTGAGTTTAAATCCAATCTTACATACTTATTAGCCGTGTGTCCTTGGCCAAGTTAATGTCCATTTGCCTCAGTTTCCTCAACTGTGTAATGTGGATGATAATAGCATCTGCCTCTTAGGAGTTGTTGTGAGGATAAAATGAGATATTATTTATGAAGCACAGTACCTGGCACATAATATACACACAATAAAATGTTGATTTCCTTCCTTCTTCCTCTGAGGGTCATTGGCAAGATTGTCTTCATGATTGATCAGCATCATTCTCCTGCTTAGTAGATGCCAGTGGCTCCCTATTGCTTCTGGAATAATTTTATTATTTAGATTTTTAAAGTCCTTTCACAGCTTTTCTGCTGTCCATCTTTCAAGTCTCATTATATATTCAGACCCCTGCCTCATTTTGCAGTCCAATCATAGGGGCCTTCTTCTGTTTCTCTTACTTAATGGTCCATCTTCTGGTTTCCTGATCTTGTTCCCATGTTGGGCTGTTCTGAACCTCAGGCATGTATCCTTTGTTTATTCTTGCTTTGTGTAATTTCTCTCTTCCTTCAAGAAATAGTTCAGGGATCCTCCTGAGCAAATGTAATCTTTGCAGATCTGCTCTGCTGCTAGATCTCTTCTAAATATGTTCTGTTCTAATACTTTGTGTTTTATTTATGTTTATTCTGATTACATTTATTTATATACTTAGATATGGATGTTCTATTGTCTCTCCTCCAGAATGTAAGCTTTTTAAGAATAAGGATTGTTTTATTACATATATATATTTCCCCAGTGCCCACTGTAGTTCCTAAAACTTATTTTAATAAATACTTGTTGATTGAATAATTTAGAAAGGACAAGATGTCAGCAGACAAAAGCCATCCTTTTAAACTGTTCATAGTTTATCATTGTACAGAATTGTAAGCAATCTTAATATAATGTAATAGAATTTTAAGCCTTTAAAGCACCTTAGGGAGATCTGTTGAGAGGAAAGCATGTTGTAAATGGTAAATCACTACAAATATAAGCGATTGCCATTTATTTAAACTCTGTAATTTATAGGAAGGATAGTGAGGGTTAGGGAGGTTGAGACTTGCTAATGTCCCATAGCTTTAGTGACAGAGATAGAAATAGAATCTATATTCTCTGACTCCTATTCATACATCTTTTCTAGAATGTCATAGTATCAAAAAACAAATCCTGAGAATTATTTTTCTTATCAGATAAAACATTTCTCACATGCTAATCTTCTCCATGTTAGCTTTTGAGAGAGAGTTAACATTCAGAATTTTTGATCAATGAAGGTGGCCTAGCTGTACCTGATCTAAAACTATATTATAAAGCAACAGTCACAAAAACCATTTGGTATTGGCTAAGAAATAGATTAGTTGATCAGTACAATAGATCGGGTTCACAAGACAAAATAGTCAATAACTATAGCAATCTAGTGTTTGACAAACCCAAAGATCCCAACTTTTGGGATAAGAATTCATTATTTGACAAAAATTTCTGGGAAAACTGGAAATTAGTATGGCAGAAATTAGGCATGGATCCACAGCTAACATCATACACCAAGATAAGATCAAAATGGGTTCGTGATTTAGGCATAAAGAACGAGATTATAAATAAATTCGAGGAACATAGGATAGTTTACCTCTCAGACTTGTCGAGGAGGAAGGAATTTGTGACCAAAGATGAACTAGAGATCATTATTGATCACAAAATAGAAAATTTTGATATCAAATTAAAAAGCCTTTGTACAAATAAAACTAATGCAAACAAGATTAGAAGGGAAGCAACAAACTGGGAAAACATTTTCACAGTTAAAGGTTCTGATAAAGGCCTCATTTCCAAAATATATAGAGAGCTGACTCTAATTTATAAGAAATAAAGCCATTCTCCAATTGATAGATGGTCAAAGGATATGAACAGACAGTTTTCAGATGATGAAATTGAAACTATTTCCACTCAGATGAAAGAGTGTTCCAAATCACTATTGATCAGAGAAATGCAAATTATGACAACTCTGAGATACCACTACACACCTGTCAGATTGGCTAAGATGATAGGAAAAAATAATGATGATTGTTGGAGAGGATGCGGGAAAACTGGGACACTGATGCATTGTTGGTGGAGTTGTGAACGAATCCAACCATTCTGGAGAGCGATGTGGAATTATGGCCAAAAAGTTATCAAACTGTGCATACCCTTTGACCTAGCAGTGTTACTACTGGGCTTATACCCCAAAGAGATCATAAAGAAGGGAAAGGGACCTGTATGTGCCAAAATGTTTGTGGCAGCCCTGTTTGTAGTGGCTAGAAACTGGAAAATGAATGGATGCCCATCAGTTGGAGAATCGTTGGGTAAATTGTGGTATATGAATATTATAGAATATTATTGTTCTGTAAGAAATGACCAACAGGATGATTTCAGAAAGGCCTGGAGAGACTTATACGAACTGACGCTGAGTGAAACGAGCAGGACCAGGAGATCATAATATACTTCAACAACAATACTATATGATAACCAATTCTGATGGACCTGGCCATCCTCAGCAATGTGATCAACCAAATCAGTTCCAATGGAGCAATAATGAACTGAACCAGCTACACCCAGCAAAAGAACTCTGGGAGATGAATGTAAACTGTTTTCATTTTTGTTTTTCTTCCCAGATTATTTTTACCTTCTGAATCCAATTTTTCCTGTGCAACAAGAGAACTGTTGGGTTCTGCACACATATAGTGTATCTAGGATATACTGTGACATATTTAACATGTATAGGACTGCTTGCCATCTGGGGGTGGGGGTGGAGGGAGTGAGGGAAAAAGTAGGAACAGAAGTGAGCGCAAAGGATAATGTTGTAAAAAATTACCCAGGCATGGGTTCTGTCAATAAAAAGTTATAATTATTAAAAAATATATATAAATCTAAAAAAAAAGAATTTTTGATTAGAAGCTATTAACCCTCCAAGATTATCTCTAACTTACCATGAATATATAGTCTTTGTACATAGCTGTTTTTGTGTTGTCTTTTATATTTGGCTGTAAACTTCTTGAAAAAGGGACTGTTTGTGCCTTTGTTTTATCCCTAGTACTTAGCACAGTGTTTTGCAAATAGAAAGGGTTTAATAAATGCTTATTGACCACTGGCTTCGGTACTATATGGTCTAATGATTTGGATTTGGGACCAAGAATTTGAGACTCAAATGTCTTAAAACAGGAGGAATAGAGCTGAGCATTTTGAAAAGTGTTGCTAAAAATACTCCATTTGATTTAATATTTGGGATGGAATCAACATTTGTAAAGTGTATGTCAGCAGAAGGGTTACATTATACAGCATGGTTAGCATTTCCATTAAACTGTAAATAGAGAAAGCAAGATTGCTCTAGTCTAAGAATCCTAATAATATCCACTCAAACACATTAAGATTTTTTTCCCTGAGTATTTTAGCATTAACACTTATCTGAATATGAAAGCATCAAAACAGATTTGAAAGAAAGTAGACTGTTTGAGGGCTGCTACTTTTTTTTCCTTTTTAAATTAAAAGTCTCTCCACATTTTTTCCTCTTTTCTGCGTTGCTTAATCTCACCACTTTCCTATTCTTTGCCATGTCTTGCTTTGCCTCCCTTGGCTTTCTTTCAGCTTCCTACTTCCTTACATTTGAACTCTGGACGTCCTAGAGTGATACTTATGAACTCTGGGCAAGTCACTTAATCTTGACTGCCTCGCCAAAAAGCCACCCCCCCAAAAAAGCAATCCCTTCCCCAACAAAACAAAACCTCTTCCTGTATTTTAAGGTAGAGAGCAATGGTTCAAAAATCATCTTCTGGATTATCATTTCTTTATTAAAGAGATTGTTCTTAATGATATCGATTTTTTTTTTAAAGAGAAACCTAAAGATTTATTTAATTTTTATCTCCTCAGTGCCCCAAAACTTATTTTTATTTTGTTTAATGAATTGACTTATCCTCTGACACATATTTTAGAAAAGAACATTTGGATTGGATAAATTAGTGAGAACCTGATCTTCATAAACTCAGGACTAGATTCCATGCCAGTATGGGTCATTTGGCATTGCACAGTGAAGCATGTTTTCCCACATATTGGATATTCTGTCTTCTTAGCGGATGGTTTGAGATATGAGGAGGATTGTGTGATAAAGGTGAATGACTCATTGTAAATGTATTTGTATTTCTTGGGGAGCGGGGAACTCCAAAACATGATTTGTTAGGTTTTGATCCAATAAGGGTCAAGAGACCCTTAGAAAGTTGTGATAATGCCTTATGATATTCTGGGAATTTCTTTGAGAGCTTTTCTTTTTAGATTGTACCTCAATGTTTTACAATCTATCATTTTTTTTAAGAATGAAAATGTACCATATATAGCAAAGAAAGATGTCAGTTATATAATAAGAAATTTGTGCATGAATGAGCCAAATCTCTCCCCCTTCCCCTCCCCCCAACCCCAAGCCTCATGCTGTTACATGCCCAGGAAGTTCAATAATTGACTGTGACAATTTAAAGGAAAGATGTTTTTGACATTTAAAAAAATGTTACTTCCACAAAAGTTGGAAAAATGCAGTCATTGTAATGTTAGAGAAGAGGCTTAACAATTACTGTAGTGATAACTATAGATAATTTTGGCATAAAAGCACTAAATTATTTAGCATACACTATTTTTCTTGTACTAACGGCTTTATTAAAGCCGTCAATGGCAGCTGTAATATTTAAGAGTATTATGTCTCTGAATTCCTTCTAATAACTCGGTGATAAAATTAAAATAACAATACAATGCATAATAACAACAATCTTATTGAATATGAAAACAAATTGAGAATAGACTAGGTTATCGTGAGATAGATAAGAATTTTATCGATTCAAATTTACTATTCAAACTTAAAAATATTCTTCCTCTCGATATATCTGATTTTAAGTGATTATTAATTTAGATTAAGTTATTTTTATAGTAAAATTTTATTGATTTTTTTTGGGTCTTTTATATCTCCAAAATTTTACCCAGGATCCCTCTTTTTTTTTTTGGAGGGATTCATTCCATATAACAAATAATAACTGGAACATTAGCATCATAGTAACACTATTCCACAAGACAACCTATTTTAATGAGAAAAGTACCAAATGGAAATCTAAAGACATCGTTAGCCTTGGTTCTACCACTTGGTAGAACCTTGGAAAACCTTGGAAAAATCTTCAAGGAGAGTTAGCTTTTTCCTTTTTCCTTTTTTCTTGGGTAACCTACCTTCTTGCCTTTCCCAACTTTGAGGCCCGCCCCTCCCATATCTGGTAGTGAATACAAAAGGCTGAGGAATTTAATCCAAATACTTGCTGGCTTTTTTTAACCAAAAATGAAGTAATTTAAAATTTCTTTACTTAATTAATGATAATTTCATTGTTTCAATTGGAGAAAAACCAAGATGAATTGCATTTTCATGTATTAATAGAACTGGCAGATTGCTGAGCAAGTATTGGGGACCTCCAAAAGATTATGGAATATGGAAGTAGCAAAAAATGGGGGAGGGCAAATGATTTCCCGCAAATTAAACTGTTAACTTCTGGGGTGGGGGGTGTAGGGGCATATATTGTCTTCTGAGTAGCAGTAATGACAAGAACTGGGGTCATGAGTCCTTTCACAATACCAATATTGTCTAGAATGGTTGGGAGTGTATCGGTGAACCCAAGCAGTTGGTAGTGTAGAAGCCATTACCAACAATCTTAAGATAATTATTATTTTTCTCATGGCCCATTTCCATAATAAATGGAGGGATATGAGCAAAAGGAATAGAAATGATGACATGGTTATGTCCATTCTTCAAATGAGCCCCAACATTTTCTAAGGTAGGAAATCTTCCCTTTCCTTCTCCCCTTTCCCAGTTGACTCTTCCATATTGCAGATCTGGTCACTAAGCACTTGGTTCAACCAACTTCATTAATTCTGATATGTATCATTTTGTCTCAGTAATATGGAGACAGCAGTGGGCACTGGTACCTAGGATGGTTGAAGAGTTGAGAGCTTACAAAAATATTTATAGTAACTATTTTTGTTAAAGCAGAGAATTGGGAACAGAATAAGTGCCCATCGACTGGGAGAATGGCTGACAAATTATGGCATAGGAATGGATTGAAATATAGTCGTTTCTTAAGATGAAAGGAATGGATTCAGAGAAATGTGGGAAGACTTTTATGATTGAATACAGAGTGAACTGAATAGAACTGAGAGAACTATTTATATAATGTCTAAAAGTATAAATAAAATGACTTTGAAGGACTTGAGGACATTAGTACAATGACCAGTCATAACTCTTGAAGATTGATGAAGCATCCATGCTGCTAATCTTTTGGTAGAGAGATGACCAATCATAGGTAAAAAACAGGACATATATTTTTAGGTGTGGCTAATGTGTGAATGAGTTTTGATTGACTATGGTTATTTGTTACAAGGAAAGGCTATTATTTTGGGAGTCGAAACTTGGGGGAACTTTATAATGGAATTTAGATATTAATAATGATGCAAAAAAGGAAAAGTATCATCACAAAATGAACTATTATATCGAAAAGCAGAATAAAGTTTAGAAGGTACAGATGAGCAAGACTGAGTAGCATTATCCCGTTAAGTTTAACTTAAGTGTATAAAACAAAAAGTTTTTGGTAATATAATGACTATTTCTTATGCCATCCTTTATTTCCTATTCTGTATATATTGAAATTTTTACTTGTTTGTGCTTAAGTTCATAAGAAGATAAAATCTTTTTTTTTTTAATTAAAAGGAAAAGATCATTGGTAATTTTAGAATTAGTGGTTTTGAGTGAAGCCAGGTTAAAGATTTAGAAAAGAATGAGAGGCAAAATAGAGGTGATAAATGTAAACAGATTTATTTTTATAAAAAAGAAATTTAACTGGGTGGAGGGGAGCAAGAGAGAGAGATTTGAAGTGTTTGTTGTTTGTTTTTAAGGGATGGAGATGACTTGAATATGTTTGTAGGAATCAGGAAAGGAGATTAGAGAGAGATTTAAGGTTGTTGTACTTAGAGTTAAAGGAGCTGGGTTCAACTCCCTGCTTTTGGATTTATTAGCAAGACTCTTCATTTCTGTGTGGCTCAGTTTCATTATCACAACATTTTATAATATTTCACAATACTAGATGGTCTTGTGTGGTAGCTTCAGTAAAAGAGTGAGAGAGTTGGACAGGATTTATATATATACATAATGTGTATCTTCTAATGTCTGGCATATAGTAGTCACTAAATAAATGCTTATTATTTGATGTCCATATAAACAAGGTCTTGTGTTAATCACTAGTCAATCAACAAGCATTTATTTAATCTTTAGAAGAGATCTGGGTTCAAATTCCACCTCTTCTAACTAGATAAGTGATAATGGGTAAGACATTGAATTTCTCTGACCCTCACTGTCCTCTTCTAAAATGAGCTAATGGTATATAACATTTTAGATTAGTTAGATTGACATGTAGGTTAGGTATTCCTACTTTTCCGATAGGGTTGTTGTAAATTTCAGATAAGGGTAATGCATGTAACATACTATATAAATGTCTTCTATTATTGTTGTTATTGTTATTATTGATAATAAGGATGACAAGGATGATGATGATAATAATAATAAATAATCTCTTCTTTATTCTCTCATGCATAGTTTTCATGAGCTTATCTGCTAAGCTGCCATTATTCTTTTACTCTTTTCCAGTAAGTGGATCTTCTTGGTTTTCTTTTTTATTTCATGGTTAAATTTGCAGTGATATGTTTTAAAAGAACAGTATCTTTATTATTCTTTCTTTTTTGTTACTTTACAGGAATTGGTTAGTCAGAACTTACTTTCCTTTTTTCCATCATTCCATGGTATAGATTAAAAATTTAAATCAAATATTTTGCAGTACTGTGATAGATCAGTTTGGGGAGAAACTGCATTTAGCCTCTAAGAAGGTCTGTATAGTCTGTTTGCCTTTCAGAGGAACCCCACTAATAAACTAAAATAAATATTGCTTTTTTCCTCTGAGGCTAGGATAATACTGTATCCTGTTAGGGGATATGCAAAGGAAGTTGGAAAAAAGGAAACTGACCTGTATATATCCCTTTATTCTAATGAACTCAAATATGAGCTTACTTGAAATGAGCTTAAAGAGAGTGTGTTTACTGCTATAGATAAAAATAAAACTATTTCCCTACCCTTAGGGGAAAATTGTAATGGTAATTTAAAAATTTAATATAGTAGCATGCTAAAGAGAAGAAGATTATCTTAATAGGAATTAGTTCCTATTGAATTATAGCTGATAGTCTGAGATTATGAAAAAAATTAGAAAGTGAAAGTTAAGCATCTCTGGAAAACTCTTTAGTAATTCTATTTTGTATGATTTGGCTTCTTTTTCTTTTGTTTCATGAATAATTACATTGTTAGGAAACTGGGTTTTATTTTGTGCTGCTAGATAATCATAATCTTGTGATGTTCTTTGATCATATTTATTAGACAATATCATCAAATTTAAACTATCTGTTGCCAGTTGGAAGTAGGAAATTTCCTTTTCCTTATAAATGGGATAAAATAATTTAATAGATGCATAGTAATTTTTCTCAGAAATCTGCCACAAAAGCTAAACTAAATGTCTTATACTATTTTGATTGATTGATATATCATGTATATTTATTTTATTTGATCTAAATTTGATATCTTTTATATCTTTGCCACTTAGCTTTAAAAAAACTATTACATTTGTATGGAAAAAAGATGCAGAAGAAAATTTGTGATGAATTACTACTTCGTTTTGATGTAATACCATTGAGTTCACTGGAAATGTCTTCTCTTTTTCACGTTATTCTCCTGAAAAAGTGATGTCACTATTTGTGTTAAAATTTACTAGTCCTCTTTTATATCATCTATAAAGCTCTTAGAATTTTTAATGTTAAACCTAGTTAGTTGGGTTTTTCAAATCACTTTATAGTATCATTCTTTTTGTCTAAATCATGAACCCATTTCGACTTTATCTTGGTATAGGATCAATACCTAATTTCTGACATACTTAATTCCAATTTTCTCAGCAATTTTTGTCAAGTAGTGAGTTTTTATCCCAGAAACTGGAGTCTTTTGGTTTATCAAACACTAGGTTGCTATAATCATTGTTGTGTCCTGTGAATCTAACCTACTGATTGACTGCTCTATTTCTTAGCCAATGCCAACTGATTTTGATGATAGCTGCTTTATAATATAGTTTTAGGTACCCTTCATTTGCATTTTTTCATTAATTCCTTTGAAATTCTGGACCTTTTGTTCTTTCAGATGAACTTAGTTTAATTATTTTTTCCAATTCTATAAAATAATTTCTTGGGAATTTGATTGGTATGGCACTGTCTTTCAAATTACTAAATGTGTGATTATATGTGTTTTATTTTGAAGATTTAATGTAATTTTCTTCAGTAATGCTACCAGCTGTCCTCAGCAGCAAAATAAACATCTTTATGTAGAAATAGAAAATCCCTAAAGAAATTTGGACTTCTTTATGATATGAAAATTTATCTTGCAGGAACAGAGGGTTTTGGACTTGATCATTTAAGATCCCTTCCATCTCTAGTTTGCTATGAATTTCTAAGGCACCTTCAGAGATTTAACAGTTATGAGGAAAATAGATACTGCAAGCCTTCAAAAGGAGGTGAAAAGGTACAGAAAATGTCAGGAGAGAACTTTTTTCATTCTTAGATGAGCTCTCTTCCCAGTTTGATGCTGCTGCCATTTCATCTGGCTTTAGTTTATTGAAAGGAGACCAGTGATGCAAGTTTAGGGTAGGACTGGATTTCAGTCTTGTGAACTCATGTGCCAGAGTCATTAACTTTCTTCCAATCTCTTGTTTTCTTTTTTTGAGCAATAACTTTTCATCGTTCCCTTCTGTGGCAGGCAGGCTTTGGATAGGGGTTGGACTTGTGATGACAATGGTCTAAGGAACTGTCAGATGAAGAAACTTTCTTGAGAAAGGTAGATGATTACCTTCTCTGCAATTTGTACTAAAACTCCAGGCCTGTGGATGACATTCTGTTCCTCATATGTGGAATGGGAATGATAAAACCAGCAGGGACCCATATCATGTGGCTGTTATAGCATCACATGAATAGTGTTTGTCAAGTGCTTTGCAGAATTCAAAACATTATACATTTGTCAATTTTTTTTTTTACGACTTTTTGCTTCTTGTTCTTCCTTCTATTCACCTCTCCACTCTCATTCACTCTTGTGATTAAATGATGTTGACTTCTGGAGAATGAAAATTTTACACATTTCTGTCTGCCAAACACAAGTATATAATTGTTCCCTGGTCACCCAACAATTCTAGGCAATATGGTGTCACAGCAATCAATCTCCAGTTCTTCATGTGAGCACATACAAATTAGATATTCAGAAACAAAACATTTCTGCCATCTTTCACTTAAGTAAATGTTCATTTCTCTGAGAAATTGCTTTTTTAATGATTTTTACACAACTATCAAATTTTTTTTCTGTTCCCTTCAGTCAATAAAATATTAATCAGAAAAGGCTACCTACTTTATACTCATACTCTTTAAAAATCAGTGCAGTAATTAATACTTATTAATGCTGAAAGATGTGTATAGTTCTTTACACATATTGTGAAGTTTACAACAATTCTTTGAGGTAGGTACTAATGGGTGTTATTACCACTATTTTATGGATGAGGAAACTGAGGCACAGAGATGCTGTGTCATCCTCAAAGTTCCATAGCTAATAAATGTTATAGGTGGGTTTTGAAGTCACAGTTTCTCAATTCCAAGACTGTCTCTGTAGCTAATAGGCTTCTTTGCTTTTAATTTTCTTGTAGATAAATAACTATGGTGATTGAGAATCATTTTTCCCAAGTGTAGGTAGATCAAGCAGGCCAAAGTATAATGCTGGTAATATAGATATATAAAAATATTAACTTTTGATTTTTCATATTTGCTATAAAATGAGTGGATTTAGAACTTGTAGTAAATTTTTTTTCTTTATATTTTCTCTTTTTATCTTTCATGATACAATTTTGGTCTTGAAACTGCTTTTTGTAAAAAATATGGAATATTACAATCGACAAGGAACTTAGTAATTATTTAGGGCAATCCCCCACCCAAAGTAAGATTCCTTTATAGATAGCTGTTTTGTCTCTAAATGCATCCAGTGATATAGAACTCAGCTGCTAAGTGAGGTAGTCTCCTCTACTTGGGGATAGCTTTTGGATCATGCAGTAGCACTAATATAGGACTGAGTGTTGGGAAACACTTTAGGAATTTCCTAGTTCAACTTATACCTGATAAGATAACTCTGATTTTTTTTTTTTTTATCCCTGACATTTATGATCTCTCTGACAAGTGGCTGTTAGTCACTGTTGAAGACCTTTATTGCTAATCAGCATACTTTCTCTCAAGTAGTCCATTCTAATTTTAGGAAGCTCTAACTGTTGGAAAGTTTATATTGACCCAATCTGTTTATTTTCAATTCTTAGATCTGTCCTCTAAAGCTAAGTGGATATTGGCAGATTTCTTCCTTTATAGAGCAACTGTCAGATACATGAAGATTACCATCAAGCTATACCTCTGTCTTCTCTTTTCCAGATTAATAATCTGGAGTTTTGGTGAAAGTAGGAACATATGATCAGAAATGGAATAATATGAACATGGATTGTAACATTTTTTTTCTTAATTATCACTTGAATGTGATTAAAATGTGTAATACACACAGTGTCTCTTTGTAGTCATTTTGTATTTGAAATAAAATTACCAAACCTTCATAATTAATACCAAACCTTCATAATTAATTAGTAATAATTTCAATATTCTAGAGCAATGTATAAAATACCTCATTATTTTAATTATAATTTTTCTCTTACTCAAATATTGCTATTGAAAATTAAACTGAACGAGCAGAACACTAGAAATAAAAATATCTATTTCGAGGGCTTTTGTGATGCTTCCCTTATTACTATACTTAGGTATATTCTCAGTATCTGTTCCTTAGGGCCAACTAGGTGCCCCTAAGTGCACTGGATAGTGGATAGAGCACTAGCCCTGGGGTCAGGAGTACCTGAGTTTAAATCCAACCTCAGACACTTACTAGCCATGTGACTCTGAGCAAGTCACTTAACCCTAATTGTTTTCCCACCTCTTCCTCATCCCCCCCAAAAAAAACCTCTCCAAAAGAATCCACTTCTTAAAGTCAAATGGATTTCTGATTCTAAGAGAAACTTTTATAGTCCAGTCTCATAATTTTAAAAGTGAGAAAACTGAAGTTACATAAATGACCGTTCTCCTCTCCTTACTTGTCAACGTGATCTTCATAAAGCTCAGATGTACCATGTCATACTCCAGCGACTCCCTATTGCATCCAGGATGAAGTACAAAACTGTTTGGCTTTTTGAAAGACCTCCATCTCCTGGCTCCTTCTGGCCTTTCAAGGCTTCTTCCATCTTATGTCCCAGCCCAGATGCTCTTAAGTCAGATCTCAGGCTCAGACTCCTGGCCTTTTCACTGGTCTCCCCTGTGCTTCAAATATTCTCTTCAGAAGCCTCCTAGTTTCTTGGGCTTCCTTCAAGTTTCAGGTAAAATCCCTCATTCTGCCACAAGCTATTCCCAGGACTCCACAGTCTTAGTGGCTTCCCTCTGAGATTACTTCCCAATTATCACATATAGCCATCTTGTTTGGGCATATTGACAGTTGTCTTTCCCATTAGGATGAACCTCTTAAAAGCAAGTGTTATCTTTAGCCCTCATTGCAGTACCTGGCACATGGTAGCTTCTTAATAAGTGCTAGTTGGCCGACTAATTAATTAGGGAGTGAAATGAAATATGGCCAAGGCTTTCCTGAAATAGTAATCGGGAAGAGAGAGTCACCGAGTGGGACTCAAGGTAGAAATTCCAGAGGTGACAGGGCTGGTTTGAGTTGATCATAGACGTCAGAGACAAGATTTCTTGGGTCCGTGACTTGCTCTCTGTCATTTTGACAAAGCTACTCACTTTTCTTCATGTCAGACCAAAATCTGTCTCCCCTTAACTTCCTTTCCTTGGTCTTTGTTTATAAATTTTATAAGTTTTTAAGTTTGTAAATTATATTGAAGACCTTTTTTAAAAAATCAAGTTAAAACTGTTAGTTTTCACCTTTTCTTATACAACATGGTTTGAAAGCTGTTCATGGGGCCATTAGATTTAGAGTTAGAAGAGCAGGGACATCTAGTCTAATGCTGATTTTCATTATGAAGAGACTGAAGAATGGAGAAGCACCACGTGACACTGTAATGATTAGAGACAGAAATCTAACCAAGACCCTCTGGCTCTAAAATCAAAAGTCCTTTGACTAACACTATACTGTCCCTTTAGTCTCATTCCATTTTCTTGGACTCATTTACTTAACATGTAATTAAAAATTGATTTTGCAAAGGTACATTTCTGCCTAGACCCTGTTCAGATTATTAAAAATTCCAAATCAATACCATTTTACATTAAAGAGCAGTTTCTAAGGTAAGGACAAAAACCAAAGGGTAACATTCATATAAAGCAAGGTCTTAAAAATTGAGACTGACTTTTATCCACTCTCTAAGGCCTAGTGGAATGTTTCATTCATCAGTGTATCTTTAATGTCAATTTAAAATTCATTTTCTTTCATTAGTACAAGAAGTCTTATAAATGTCTTTACTTTTTTAAAAGTGGTATTGTGTCTAAATGTGTTTTAGATGTTCTAAGGAGAATGCCACTCTTTTTTAAAACTGATGGCCAGTAGTAAATGATTTTCCAGTTGTGGTCTGATTAAGAAAAACATATAGAAGGCATCCATTTTATTTAATTTTTTAAGTGGGATTCATTTTAGAAATGAATTTACTCTGCCATTATATTAAATTGTTAGAGTAGCATCGGATTTTGGCTTAATTTGTATTTGTGATTATCTAAAATCCCCCCTTTTTTTTTTCCAGGTGAGCCCCTTCATCCCAAGTGTGCATTGGCTTTTCAAACTTAGGCATACTTCCTTGTTCTCCTTATTCCTAATAGTAGATAAAATACTTTAAAAAAATATTTAGCCCATGTTAATAAATTTCAGCTTACCTTTCATTAGACATTCCAGTTTCCTCTCTTGAGGGTTCTGGGTTTCTGAGTTACATGATTTCTAGCCAAGCCCAGAACCCTCCCATCTCATTGCTTACTATCTTTGTGCTTTGCCTCTGTACCTTGGAGTGTCTCCCTCCTCCCACCAACATTCAGTCTGCCCAAGAGCTTGCCGGTCAAAGTTATTGTGACTTCATTTTCTCTGTCATTTTCCTGACCAAAACACCCCTATCTAAATATCTGCTTGTGTTGTATATCCTCTTTGTGATTGTGTGGGAAGTTACTGTTTCTTTATCAGATTCCTTATCTGTGAGAACCTCTTTACTTATTGAATCTTTTTAGTGTAGAATCTTTTTCTCTTCCGCATTCTACCTCTGAAACATCCTGTGTCAATTTATGCACAATTCTTGTTCATCTATAGGCTTTCTTCACAAATCTGAATTTTTGCTATAGCCTCCCATTGTATCTCTGCTCTGAATGTATCTTGCTATCAGGTTTCCTTATGGATTGATTTTTTTGGCCATGTTTCACCTCTGCTTAAAATTTCCCATTGGCTTTCTTTTACCAAAGGATAAAATTCAAATAACTCTGTATGGAATTTGTCACTGTCTGTCATAATTTGTCAACATAGAATTTTTCCGGTCATATCTCCTTTTACTCACTCCATGTATTCTGTCTTCCAATAGAGCTGCCTTATTTGCTAAGCTCTTTCAATACTTGGTCCTTGGCTGTTGCCCATGCTCTATGTTTTGTAGTTATTCTTTACTCTACTCCTAATTCTAGCTCTGAAATGCCTTTTACTCCTTACCATTCTTCTTGATTCTTTCTTGGGCTGTTCAGATCAAGTTCTTGTTGTCACTAGCTGTGAAGACCAAGTAAGCACCCTGGATACCTTAGAATCAGCCAAAATCAGGATAAGCAAAACTCTTTGGTGTTTATTCTTGGTCTTTAGGGGTAGAAGTGAACAGGATGGACACAGGACCTTCCTTCTCTTCCTCTACCTCCAAAGTGACCCTGGCTTATCTTATCCCCCCTAATCCTTCCCACAATTCTCTGTATACACCAAACGATTGAACCAGCACAGAATAGTGGGAAGGGCCATTTTCCAAGCATATGCTAATAGAATATTGTCCAATCAGTAATTAGCCTTAGGTGCTTTGTTGTCTGACCTCAGTGCACCTTTACAACTAGCCTGTTCTACTTATGATTCTCCTACGTTTGTACTTCAATCTGTTCATTATATCTGATATAATAAATCTCTCACTTCTTACTACTTCTATAAAGCCCCTCTCAAATGCCCCTAATCTTGAATAAACAAAATTTCTAAATGTGTTAGTCTCAGTCTTTGAGGTAGAAGAGTCCACTTATGCTATCTCTTTTTTCATACCTTGAACCCCTCCTGACTCACATATAACAGAGATCCCATTCTCATCTCAAAATCATAGAATCACCACATTTGAGAGTTGGAAGAGACCTTAGTGGCTGTCTAGTCTAACTTATGCCCTTTAAAGGATCCCCATTAAAACACAACCAACAAGTAGTAATCCATCTTTTTTTTTTTAAAGATCTCCAATGAGGGGGAAAACCACTCCTTCCTGAGAAATCTACTTCTAATTGTAGATAGCTCTAATTGTTAGTAAGTTTCTCATGGCATACAATCTGAACTTTGCTCTTATGACACTCACTCTTGGTACTAATCCTTCCTTCTGGGACCAAAACCCGAACCAACCAACCAACCAAAAAAAAAAAAAAAAAAAAAAAACCCAAACCAAAAACAAACCTTTAAACCCTCCTTTTCTCATGACAATTTTTCAGACTTGAAGCTAGCCATTGAGTTTTTAAATTGTGTGTGTGTGTGTGTGTGTGTGTGTGTGTGTGTGTAGCTAAATTTCTGTAGTTCCTTCAGTAGACCCTCTTTCAGCATAGACTAAAAATTCTTCTTTTATTTTCCCTTCACATTCTGAGGCTTATCAATATCTTTTCAGAAATATGACGCCCTAACTAGCCTAAGTCCTCCAGATGTAGCCAAGCCAAGTACAGCAATACTCCCCTTTACTATTGCATTAGTCTTCTTCAGGTATAGCTTGGACTAAAATTCCTTTGACATCTTTTCCATGACTTAGAATTTCTGTTGCCTCATCTCCTCTAATACGACCTTCAAAATGTGAGGATGATAGGGAGCAGAAATAAACTTTATTAAATAAAGGTCTGCTCACATCACTCCCTTGTCCCTGTGGAGGTTTTCTTTGAGGCAGCCTTAGTCTCAGTTGAAATAAATAATTATTCCAAAATGCAGCCAGCTGATAAAAATGCAAACGTTTATTTCTCCTTCCAAAATTAGCCCGGTTAGTTGAGGCCTATCTCTGCCTGGCTCCAAGAGATCTTGCAGCTTTGTCCTTGGCTTCTGCCTCTGCTTTCTTCAGCCTCCAACCAGCTCAGACTCAAGGCTTCTCAATCTCCAGTCTGTGGCGAGTAGTCTTTTTTTCCAGAGTGTTCTGTCTCAGAGCCCTGTTAATGTTCTGGAGAAATTCTTCCTAGCTCCAAGAGCTTCCTCTATATATATCATCTCCCAAAGGTTAACTCCTCCTTCTTGAGGCAGGGATTATGGATTATCTCCCAGAGTGCTCTCTGGTCCTAAGAATTTCAAGGGAGGTGTGAATTCAGACTAAGCCAGTCCTGAATTCTTGTGTGAACTCCATTGAGTACTTAGATACTTATGAACTCTCTAAAGGTGTGAACACAAGCATTGTTCAATCAGTTCCACTTAGTATCTTGTTTCAAGTTCTGGCCCAAAATAACTCTAAGATTAAATTAACTCCAGTGTCTTTAACACTTTGTAAAGAAATGTCTTAACACTTTAGTAAAGATTCCAACATGTACCAAATCTCTCCATCATTCCCCATTATTGTAGAGGGCTGAAACTCTAAAAAGTTGTGCTTGAATCAGACAATGGAGCAGTTAAGGCTAATTACCTATTCAATGTGAGACAATGTCTCTATTAGCATATATTTGGATAAATGGCTCTCCTCATCATTGGTGCTTGCTGAATGTTTGGTGTTAAGATAATCATAGGCAAGGATTGGAGGGTGGGGGAGAGAGGAATTGGCTGCAGGACGAGGAGGAGAGAGGCTGGAGACTCTGGACTCCAGAAACCAGGATAGATCTTTGGCAAGCCTTGATGCAACTTGCCTGCCCCCTTCACTTCTCCCCCTAAAGACTAAGGACTTTGATTTATCCAGACTCTGGCCCATCCTGAGGCCCTCCAGGGAACTAGCCCATACTTTACACATTACTTACAGGATAAAATATAAACTCTATAGCATAACACTGATATGCTACATCTCTTTGGTAAGCTCCTTGAAGGTAGTACTTGTTTAGTTTTTACTCTAGTACAGAGCCTTTCACATAATAATTAAAAATCATTGTTGAGCTAAATTTGAGTACTTCCATGATCCTCTCTTAATTCATCATTTTTGTCTTTCTTTTCATCCACAGGGCTATAGCCATTTTAAATTATTCATTTGATAATAATTGCTAATTATTAACCATTAAAATTATTCTCTTAAATACCATAGATGACTGTGAAAATTATATTTTATAATTATAGTGCTTGACTCTCATCAAGAGATTTGTTGTTCCTTGTAATGCTTACTATTTGGAAGCACTTTTACTCTCCTAGACCTGTGACTTCAGTTATATAGTGAATTAGCTTCTTGTGAAAAAAACTTGCTCTACTATTGCAGGTCAATAACTTAGTTTTTGAGCATTAATTTGGGTCACTATGCATGGTTATGTGATATAGCCAGTTTCACAGAGCCAATATTGTTTGAGAGTAGACTTGAACCCAAGTGTTACTGATTGGTTGGCTCCCTATGTCATATGTCTTGTTGCCTTTTACTCTTATGACATTGGAAATGTAAATTAGCTTTTTATTAACATTATACAAATTATACAAGAAAGTTTATATGGCTCAAAAACTATATGAAATGAAAATTAATCACACTTTGAATTTTAAGTTTAAACTCAAAACTGCTTGAAGGACAAAATCCACATAGTTGAGATTAATGGTTGAATGCCAACTTGGAGGCAGATCCCTAGTGGAATTTGCCAAAGTGATATCTTTCATTTTGTTCTATTCAGCATTTTTATCAGTGACTCACAAGAAGCTGTTATTAGCAGATGTGCACATAACATGGGGGTGGAAGTTACAGCCAACATGTTGGGTAACAGAATGAAGATAAAATAGAGATAATAGTTTAAGTCATGGATTATATATCTTTTTTTTTTTTTAAATAGCCTTTATTTACAGGTTTATATGTATGGGTAACTTTACAGCATTGACAATTGCCAAACCTCTTGTTCCAATTGTTCCCCTCCCATCTCCCCACCCCCTCCCCCAGATGGCAGGATGACCAGTAGATGTTAAATATATTAAAATATAAATTAGATACACAATAAGTATACATGACCAAACCGTTAATTTTGCTGTACAAAAAGAATCAGACTCTGAAATATTGTACAATTAGCCTGTGAAGGAAATCAAAAATGCAGGTGGGCAAAAATATAGGGATTGGGTATTTAATGTAATGGTTTTTAGTCATCTCCCAGAATTCTTTCGCTGGGCGTAGCTGGTTCAGTTCATTACTGCTCCATTGGAACTGATTTGGTTCATCTCATTGCTGAGTATGGCCAGGTCCATCAGAATTGGTCATCATATAGTATTGTTGTTGAAGTATATAATGATCTCTTGACCCTGCTTGTTTCACTCAACATCAGTTCATGTAAGTCTCTCCAGGCCTTTCTGAAATCATCCTGTTGGTCATTTTTTACCGAACAATGATATTCCACAATATTCATATACCATAATTTATTCAGCCATTCTCCAATTGATGGGCATCCACTCAGTTTCATGGATTATATATCATAAGCTTCTATTTAATAGGGACAATTTGAAAGCCTTACATTTGAGCATTTATACATCCAAATCAGGTGCATTTTTACACTCAAAATTGAGTAAAAGAAATACTGGATTTAGTATACTTCAAAGTCAGGATGAATGAGCAGTTTCTTCCAAAGCTACATTAACATCATTATGGTATTCTGTATGAGAGAGGTGATGGTTCCACTAACATGGAATGTTGCTTCCAATTCTAGATGTCCCATTGTTAAAAAGACGCTTGGAAATCAAGAGTGGCTACAAGAAAGAGTTTTACTGTACCCTTTAATTGTTTGTTTGTTTTTTTTTTAAATAGCTTTTTATATACAAAACATATGCATGGATAATTTTTCAGCATTGACTCTTGCAAAAACTTCTGTTTCAATTTCCCCTCCTTCCCTCTACCACCTCCCCTAGATGGCAGGTAGACTAATACATGTTAAATATGTTAAAGTATATGTTAAATACAATATATGTATACACATTTATACAGTTACCTTGTTGTACAAAAAAGATCAGATTTAGAAAGAAGATAAAAATAACCTGAAAAGAAAAAACAAAAATGCAAGCAAACAATAACAGAAAGAGTGGGAATGTTATGTTGTGGTCCACACTCATTTCCCAGTGTTCTTTCTCTGGGTGTAGCTGGTTCTGTTCATTACAGATCAATTGGAACTGATTTGGATCCTCTTATTGTTGAAGAGAGCCACATCTATCAGAATTGATCATCATGTAGTATTGTTGTCTAAGTATATAATAATCTCTTGGTCCTGCTTATTTCACTCAGCATCAGTTCATGTAAGTCTCTCCAAGCCACTCTGTATTTATCTTGCTGGTCATTTCTTACAGAACAATAATATTCCATAATATTCATATACCACAATTTATTCAGCCATTCTTCAATTGATGGGCATTCCCTCAGTTTCCAGTTTCTGGCCACTACAAAGAGGGCTGCCACAAACATTTTGGCACATACAGGTCCTTTTCCCTTTAGTATCTCTTTGGGATATAAGTCCAGTAGTAGCACTGCTGGGTCAAAGGGTATTCACAGTTAGATAACTTTTTGGGCATAATTCCACATTGCTCTCCAGAATAGTTGGATCCGTTCATAACTCCACCAACAATGTATTAGTGTCCCTGTTTTCCCACATCCCCTTCAACATTTGTTATTATCTTTTCCTGTCATCTTAGCCAATCTGGCAGGTGTGTAGTGACATCTCAGGGTTGTCTTAACTTGCATTTTTCTTCTCAGTAGTGATTTGGAACATCTTTTCATATGGCTAGAAATAGTTTCAAGTTCTTCATCTGAAAATTGTCTGTTCATATCCTTTGACCATTTATCAATTGGAGAATGGCTTGATTTCTTATAAATTAGAGTCAATTCTCTCTATATTTTGGAGATGAGGCCTTTCTCAAAACCTTTAGCTGTAAAAATGTTTTTTCAGTTTATTGCTTCCCTTCTAATCCTGTCCACATTTGTTTTATTTGTACAAAAGCTTTGTAACTTAATATAATCGAAATTTTCTCTTTTGTGATCAATAATGCCCTCTAATTCTTTTTTGGTCACAAATTCCTTCCTCTTCCACAGGTCTGAGAGGTAGGTGATCCTATGAATTTCCAATTTATTTATAATCTCATTCTTTATGCCTAGATCATGAAACCATTTTGATCTTATCTTGGTATACAGTGTTAAGTATGAGTCAATGCCTAGTTTTTGCCATACTAATTTCCAGTTTTCCCAGAAATTTTTGTCAAATAATGAATTCTTATCCCAAAAGCTGGGGTTTTTTGTGTGCCCTTTAATTGTTGATGAAGGTTCATGAAGGAACCACCGATAATAAATGGGAGAAGAGTAGCGTGGTGCTGGGGTGTATGGGAATGGTGATAATGATGCAATAATTTGTTTTAAAGTATTTGATGATTTGGTATATGGGAAGAAGGATTTTATTAATTTTACTTTAAGTTATGGAGAAGTAATTTTTTCCAAATATTTATAAGGAGCTAATATAACAGAATTATGATTGAAAAAGTGCTCTACTGTCTACAACAATGAGCTAAATCTAATAAGATTGTATTAGCTGGGACAAATTGAAAGCAGTACACAAGCTTCATTAGATAAATAAAGGTTCATATTTATTTGAGATTTTATACCAGTGACTTCTACAAGTTGAACTGTTTGGTGGGATACTGCTCTTTTTACTTATGAATTTCTTGACACTAATTTTGATTTCTTTCTGCCTCTACAAAGTCTTTCTCTTTCTTGATCATTTTTTTCATATGGTCTGTAAAATTTTCCAGGAATTGGAGTATATGGATTTCATAAGGTTATTGGATCATGGATTTAAAAGCTGAAAAGGACATTAGAAATATTATAAATGAACTCCTTCATTTTTTAATACGAGGAAACAGATCCAGAGAAGTTAAATATGATTCTCAAATCTCCCTATCTTTCCCTCACTTCTCTACTGACTTTTATAGAAAGCCTTCCCTAATTCTTTTAGAGCTTTCCATTTGTTAATTATTTCCTATTTATCCTGTATGTAGCTTGTTTGTATTTCTATTTTGTTTGTTGTATCTCATTCAATCATGAGCTGCTTGAAGTTTGATATCTTTGTATCTTCATCACTTAGCACAGATTTCAGTATACATAGCAGGAGCTAAATAAAAGTTTTTTGTTTTTTTGTTTTTTCTTTTGTTATTAGCTAAATAATTTGTCCTGTCACACATCTGGTAAAAGTAGAGCTAGGATTTGATTCTATGTTTTCTGACATCAGAACATTTCTTGTTTTGTGTCACTATGCTGCCTGCTTTATGTGAAATCATTTTCTTATAAAGCAGTTTCATGAATTTTTAAAAGAGGCAATAATTTATTTCCTTAATTCTTTTTTGTCATTCTTTTTTGGTTATGTAATCCTTTATTTCAGTCTTTATTTTATCCAACCCTTTAGCCTCAACAATCCCAGAATAAGATTGATTTTTGAGATGGTACCATTTATTGCTTTGAGAATTCTTGTCCTGCTCACCCCAAAAGGTTTGAAGATCCTTATGTGCTGTGGCTCTTTTACCTCAAATATATTATTTTAAAATCTTATCTTATATGAGTTCAGTTGAATCTTCAAGCTACTTGTGTTAGTTTTTTTTATCATATTTGTCTTTTTTGGCAGGTTTTTTTTTAGGAGTCCCCTATACATTTTCATTATTCTGAAACTTAATCATTGATTAATAATAATAATGCTGAAATAATATACTTACTCTTCCCTATTGGAGTCTGCTTAATGTCTGTCTTTATTCAATTATCATATCCACTATAAAAACTTGTTGGTACTTATTTATCAGATTTCATCCAGGTGTTTTTTTTTTTTTTTAATTAAGATAAAATGTGTTCATCCCACCTAAGTGTTTTTATATAGTACATTATATATTAGTCTTGGTTACAGTCTAGATAAATTGTCATTGACTTTGTTGGGCCTAGGAAGGGTATTTCTGTATCAAAGGGTATTTTAGTCGCTCTCTTCGAATTATTCTAAATTGTTGTCTAGAACGATTGTACTAATTCATAGATCTTCCAGAAATATATTTGTATGCCTATCTTTCCATTTTCAACATTAGCTATTCCCATTCTTTAAAAAAAAATCTTTGACAATATGGTTGGTGTGAAGGGGAAGCACTAGTGTTGTTTTGATTTATATTTCTTTTATTATTAGTGATTTAAAACATTCTTTCATATAGTTGTGAATAATTACCTATTGAAGAATGACTTTTGGTTTTATATATTTCTGCTTTTCTATAGAAAAATATTTCTATATTTTGGATTATCAGAACCTTCTCAGATATTTATTATAAAACTTTTAAAATCTTTTTTGCATCTATTTTGTTAATGAAAATTCTTTTCAATTTTATGAAATTAAAATGATTGGTTTTATCTTTTATACTTTCCTCTGTCGATTACAAATTTACCTCTCTTGACTTCTTACTCCATCCTTGAGACTGGTGCTCCAATATACGATCTGTTTTTCTTTTCTTTTCCTTTTTTTTTTTTTCATATGATCTCAAATGTATAAGATGTATCTATTTTGGATATATTGTGGTATGTGGTGTAAGACAGAAATCATGAGATATAATGGACACAGGTAAATGTAAAGTCAGGAAGATCTGTGGTCCACTCTTGCTCCTTACACATGCAGTGGACATGTCACTTAACCTTGTAGATAGCTCTGTAAGACCAGAAGTTGCTAAAAAAATGTCCTGACCTGCCTTTCTGGAGGCACTTTCCTTCTTTTTTTATTTTTTATTTTTTTTAATCTTTATTTTTTATTATAGCTCTTTATTTACAAGATATATGCATGGGTAATTTTTCAGCCTTGACAGTTGCAAAACCCTCTGTTCCAACTTTTCCCCTCCTTCCTGCTACCTCCTCCCCCAGATGGCAGATAGACTAATACATGTTAAATATGTTAAAGTATATGTTAAATACAATATATGTATACATGTCCATACCATTATTTTGCTGTACAAAAAGAATCGGACTTTGAAATAGTATACACTTAACCTGTGAAGGAAATCAAAAATGCAGGTGGATAAAAATAGAGGGATTGGGAATTCTTTATAGTGGTTCACACTCATCTCCCAGAGTTCTTTCACTGGATGTAGCTGGTTCAATTCATTACTGCTCTATTGGAACTGATTTGGTTCATCTCATTGTTGAAGAGGGCCACGTCTATCAGAATTGATCATCAAATAGTATTGTTGTAGAAGTATATAATGATCTCCTCCTGGTCCTGCTCATGTCACTCAGCATCAGTTCATGCAAGTCTCTCCAGGCCTTTCTGAAATAATCCTGCTGGTCATTTCTTACAGAACAATAATATTCCATAATATTCACATCACAGTTTATTCAGCCGTTCTCCAATTGATGGGCATCCCCTCAGTTTCCGGTTTTTGGCCACTACAAGAGGGCTGGTACATTCTTGCACATACAGGTCCCTTTCCCACACTTTCCTTCTTTATGGAGCTTCATAGCCATTGGAATAGAAATTCTTATTCCTTTTGTCATATAAGATATTGATCTAAACTTAATTTTTGCCGTACAAATTTCCAGTTCCTCCCCTCCTCTTCTGTCCTACTCCCCCCTCCCTTCGCTCTCCCTTACTATTCTTGTAAAATAGGCAGTAAATCTTCCTGGGTAATTTATGTTTTCAGGTTATTGAATAATTGAGTAATTGAATCCAGTTATCTCCACTTCTTTCTTGTTTGGTCTGCATCTTCTAACAGCAAGATAAATGAGGGAAAATAGAGAAAAGTATAAATTGTTGAAGAATTTAGAGCTAAAAGATATATGGCACTTATTTAATGACACCACCACCGAGATACACATATCTCAGTACCATATGGCATCTTAACAGACAATGTATTGAGCAAGACACAAAGGAATTGAAAATAAATATAAGGGATGTAGAAGCAATAAATTTCAGAACATAATATAATAAATAGAATTTTATAGAAATCACAGGCAAATGACGTAGATCTAAATAAAGACGGTGATGAAACTAATCTTTTTTTCCCTTACTCTTTTCCATATATTTTCAATTTCAATGACTTCCTTTTTTCTCCCTATTTTAAAACACTACTTCTAAAGGCACTACTCTGCATTTTTATTGACTATCTTCCATCCCTGAAATACTCTTCTTGTGCCTCTGCCTGACTCTTTTGGGTCCCTTGAAATCAGAACTAAAATCCCATCTTTTTTCAAGAATTCTTTTGTGATACTTTCTAATGTTGATGCCTTTTTTCATGAATTTGTTTTTAATTTTATACTGTATGTTTTGCTTATCCTTATTTGATTGTATGTTGACTCTCCCATTAATTTATGAATTTTCTGTATTTATAACATTTAGCACATTGCCTGGAACATTGGAGGAGCTTGATAAATATGTGCTATTAATTGGGTCAGAAGAGAAATCAGAAACATCAAAAACATTGCAAAAGGAAAAAATAATGATGAGACAATATAATAGAATTTCCGGAATGCAATCTAAGCTATCCCATCTGAAAAAGAGCGCTACTAAAAACATGGGATAGCTAGATGTTGCAATAGATAGAGTGTGGACTTGGAGGCAGGATTAGATGAGCTCATATCTGGTCTCAGACATGCAAGCTGTGTGATCCTGGAAAAGTCATTTAATCCTCTTTGACTCAGTTTCCTGATCTTAAAAATGAGTGGAGAAGGAAATGGCAAAGCACTCCGGTGGCTTCCAAAAAACTCCCAAAAGGGATACAGAGTTGGCCATGACTGAAAATTCGTAAGCAACAACAAAAGCATATAGTAGCAAAGTAGAAAAAGGGAAATTAATCATGGCATTTAAAAAATTAGAAATTCAGCAAATCCAAAATAAGAAAAATGGATGAAATCTGAAAAATTACAGGATAGACATATAAATAGGGAAAAAAAAGATGTTGAAACTTAGTACAATCTAAGAACTGTTTTTTTTTTTAATGTTTACAAAATTGATAAATATCCAGTAATCTGAATGAAAAGAAGAGAAGGGAAATTATATTAGCAAAACAAGTAAGAGGAAACCTAAGCAAATAGAAAAAAAAAAAAAGAATTCTTAATACTTACTACACAGACTTATATTCTAAGAAAACTGAGAATTCAAGTAAAGTAAAAGGTTCTACAAAAATCTAAAATACTGAAATTAACTGAATATAGAGATCTTCTGTTATTCTGTCTCGGAAGATGAAGCTAGATATGAACTTTCAAAGGGAAAAAAATCCTTGTTTAGATGGACGTATAGAATGATACTGTAAATTTAAAGAGGCATTGTTACCCATTGTACACAAATTATCCTAAAGTATTGAGACAAAAACACTCTTACCTTATTTTGTAAGGCAAATATAATTTTGATAACTAAAACTGGAAAGGATTAGGTAAAGAGAACTAGGATTTATTATCATTAATGAATATGGATTCTAAAATTTTAAGTTAAATCATTGCAAAAAGATTATGGCTATTTATTTAAAAATAAGGACAACAAAACATTCATTATGATCAAATTGGATTTTTATCAGAGATTCCAGAGTGGTTCAACATTAGGAAAACAATGATTAATTAAATTTAAAAGAGAACTTTTTGAAGCCATATGATTTTATTAATAGATACAGAACAATTCTTTCAGTAAATATAATAGTCATACTAAAGCCCTATAAAAGAAAAAGGAAGAATCTTTAAAAATGACTAACATGTATCTTTCTAAAACCAAAACCCAAACCAAAAAAATAGCTTAATGTGAACAGGAAAGTAAACACCTTTTCCACCTAGGGTCTACAGACTCCTTGTTGGTAGATATTTTGATGGGGAAAAATCATTCCTTTACTTCAGTGTAATTGATTTTCCTTTAAACATGATTCTAAAAAGAGGTCAGATTGTGAAAGTGGTTCACAACACTAACTGTTAAGAATCCTTTCATTTGCCAAGGATTGAAGATATAAAGCAAAGATTTCTTCTTTCCTTTCTATTATTTGACAAAGTTTTAGAAATTTTAATAATAGAAGAAAGATGAGAAAGAAGTAAAAGCTTTTTAAAAATAGGAAAAGTGAAGATAAAGCTTTTTGTTTTAAATTAATGAAAAAATAGTTTAACATTCTAGAGAACTAGCAAAGGAACTGAGACTGAATGGTTTTAATAAAGTATCGGGACAAAATAATTTCACAAATTCCACAACACAGCTACATAGCTAAAGGCAAGAGCCAATCAAAAATAAACTCAACGAAATTGAATAAGTGTCAGACTACTAGAGTACATGCAACATCATTACAGATACAAAAGGCTTCTTAAAGCAGCAAATAAAGTTAAACTGAAAGGATAATTTTGGGCTCCTCTACAGAAATAGTGATAATAATGAAAAGGTATTTTATAGAGCTGGACCAATGATAACTAAATTCATTTGGAGGAAGAAAATATCAAAAATATCAATAGAAATCAAAATGGATCAGCATTAGCAGAGAATAGTACTACTAAATCTCACACTATTTCATATAACAGTAATCATTAAAGTATTTGGTCATGATTTCCACACATTTTCTAGTTGTTGTTTTTTTAATTTCGAATTGAAGAAATATATTGGTAATTAAGTATTTAAGTTGTCTTTTATCAAAAGTTAAATCACTAAAATGTTCTAGTTTTAGAAATCTAAAAGTTTGGGGGCATATATATATATATATTGTAAAAAAAAAATAATGTCGTTTGTCAAGACTTTATAGAGATGTGTATAAAGATGTTGGATATGCAGGTGTCTAGGTACATGTGTTGCCTGTCTGTACATCTATGCATGTATTTTGTGGTTCCTATGTATTTATTTATTTATTATGGCTTTTTATTTACAAGATATATGCATGGGTAATTTTTCAGCATTGACAATTGCAAAACCTTTTGTTCCAACTTTTCCCCTCCTTCCCCTCACCCCTTCCCCCAGATGGTATGTTGATCAATACGTGTTAAATATATACATGTATTTATTGATTTTTCTTGTCTTTGTAAATTTATTTTTGATTATTACAGGATAAGTTGAGTAGAATAATTGATTAAGAATTCAGAATTCCTAATTATATTATGATCTCTATGTTTTTACTTAATCTATTACTTTGAGCAAAGCTAGGCAGTTTAATTTCTAAACTGAAAAAAAAATATATATATATATATAATATATATATATATATATATGTGAGAATTTCCATAAGGAAAGATAATTCTTTGAAATGTTTAACTGTATTACTACCTATTATTGATGATTATATAGCTGTCAAATTATTTTTTAAATTTAGAGAGATAAGTGTTACCTTTATTATTATTTGAATGTACTTTGGTATTTCTTGTTTGATAAATTTTCGAATGTTTGTTTTTTCTGTTATTTTTTTTTCCAGAGAGTGATAATGAACTCTCAAGTGGTACTGGTGATGTGTCTAAGGATTGCCCTGAGAAGATCTTATATTCATGGGGAGAATTGCTGGGAAGATGGTAAATTTCAGTTTTATCCTTTACAACTTATCATCTTTTAAGTTTTCTTTGAACTGAATTTTGAGACTTGAATTAAATTCTTTATATAAATTAAAGCCTTTTTGATTATGCTTAAATTTGGATCATTATAAAAGAATTTTAAGATGGCAGTGTGTTTGAAATAGCACAGAAAAATCAATTTTAATATAAATTTGTAGCTATATTTAATATCTGTCTTGAACATCAACAAAAACATTGTCATTGCATTTTCAGATACTTATTTTAATCATTATTCTGTCATTATTTTGTACAGAATAGTCCATATTGGTATATTGGTCAAAATATAGTCAAATTATTTTTGGTCAAAATTCTTAAATTCTTATATTAAAAGTCTTATCAGAAAGATCACTTGGAGCTCAGTAGAATTGGGGAACAAGCCCAAGATGATCTGCCACTGCCCAGTGCTTCGCAGTTGCAAGCTCGTCCAGGAGTAGTATTAGAACCAACACTATTTTAGAGTGAGAGAAAAATTCTTTATTGGGCAATTCTTATGAGAAGTGGGTGTGCTTTCAAGTGAGGCACACACCAAATACAGAAGTGAGAGCTTCTGCTGCATTTTTTTTTCTTTTGTTGTTGTTTTTTTAATACTGTTGGTTTTGTTTTTTCTCTCTCCCTTCAAGGCTCAGGTTGGTCCAGTCAGATTTACAGTCTGAGTTACAGTTGGTCAGATTTACAATCCAAGTTACAGTTAATTGGATTCACCATCTGAGTTATAATTGGTTGAATTCACAATCCAAGTTACAACTTGTTGAATTTACAATCCTCTTTATTCACCCATTTCATAGTTCAAAAGGCTTGCTCTGTCCTTGATCCTACCTGGTTTGGGCCTGTGTAGACCTGGGCTGTTTTATCTGGAACTTATTGGTTAGTCAGTTCCTTAACTCACACAGTCACTGGTTGGAGATAAGCTCTTTCACTCCTCCCCTCACCCTGTTTTGACCATATCTGTGGAAATCTAACTTCTCATACTCTTCACAGAGACCTGTTCATTTGTATTAGACATGCCTGCAGCTCTATATTTGTCTCACATGTTTCTATGTGCCACGTACATGTTTCCTTCCATCTCTGGTTTGGAGAGGGGCAGATTCAGTCTTTCTACTGGTGAGGTTAAGTCTAGTTTTCAGGGTTCCCAGTCAGGGAACCAATGTGATGAGGTTTAGGTGTTGGGGTTCCCTTTAGTAGGGAAACCAAACAACAAGGTCTAGATTTAGGAAACCAAAATGAGATTAGGGTTTTTGGTGGTCAGGGAGTTAAATGATAAGGTCTAGTGTGGCAGGTTCGGGGTTCAGGGAACCAAATGGAGAGGTTTGGCTCCCCTGTACCCTTTTGGGTTTCAGTGCAAGGGTAGAGAGTTTTGAGGAACCCCCTTCTGGCAGTGCAGAGAGATGAAGGAGATTTTCTCCTTCAAGGAGTTTTAGAGAGTTTTGGGGTCCCTTCTTCACTACAAACTTTATTTGTAATTGATGTTAATTTCTATTGTCAAAGAATTTCAGCTTGAAAAGGCATGTTATTTGTTTGTTTTTAAGAAGGCTTAGGATTAAGATGAATTTTTTATCTTGTTTCCAAATAGAAGTACATAGTAAAAATCTTTTTTAAAGAGTATGCTGTCTCTAATATTTTTGAACCAAAATCTATGTTAGATATCTATAAATCACAACTTGAATTTTAGGTATTCTTATAGTAATGTGAATAAAGTGCTAAAATTAGATTCAGATGCAATTAAGTTTCTAGTTGGCATAAAAATAAAACCTTTATAAATTACGGTATGGAAATTTATATTGGAAAACTGACAAATAACAGTTTTAAAATATGTTTCAGTATTCACTGTGATCAGACAGTGATTAAGTAGAACATACTCCATATTTTTCCCTGTGTCTAATACCTCTGGATTTCTAATAATTGTTGATAGCATTTAATTGAGATCTATATATCTGGATTTATATTTACACATCTATATTTAACTGAAGTTTTTCTTTGTAGGATGTTAGGAAAAGTCTACAGATTCTTATTACATGTTCACTTTGTGTATATATATTCACCATACTATATAGTATGGAACTAGATGCATCCCATTTTGAATTCACTTTCACATAATTTTATGATCTCTTTGTATGAGCTTTTATGTTTTTTCTACTAATGCCAATCCAGGAAGGAAGGAAGGAACCAAGCACCTTTGGGGAGCTTTGTTGACACTCCAAATCTAAATCCAATGTTCAGAGAGCTAATTTAGAATACTGTAATTGCTTGTTAAGTCTACATTTAAAACCATTGAGAGCCCCTGCCCTGGTTTTTAGAAGGAAAAGAATGTAGGTAGAATAAAATTATTAAACTCACTGAAATTTTTGAAGAGTTTCATTGAAGCTGCAGAAAAAAAGCAAAACACCAAAACTTTAGTGAGACAACCATGGATAAAACTTCCTTCACTACCTCCAAACCTCCAAATTTTAGCCAAACAAAACAAAATATATTTCTTTGTTCGAGATAGAGCTTGAAATAGTAAAAAGATTAGATAATGATTCATAGAGTAAAATAGATGAACTTTCTTTTTCTTCTTTTCATTTAGTTCCTTGCCTATAAACACACAATTCTTTCTAATTTAAACACACACACACAACTCCTTCTATTCTGCTGGCCTTTCTAGCCATCATCATCTGTTTCTTTTATATTTCAGTGCCAATTTTAAAATACTTGGTCCACCCCCACTGCCTGCATTCCCTCACCATGTATTTTCTCCTTAGTTCTATGAAATCTTTTTTTCTCTTTGTTGAAACTTAAATTCCTGAAGGTGTTAGCAGGGACTTTTTTTTTTTTTTTATGTTTTGTCCTTGTCTTTTCTCATTCCCGTTTCTCCTTGATTTCTTGATAATACTTGAATACATGTCCTTGAAGCTTCTCCGTTTTTTAGAGGGACATATTGATGGTGTATTACCTTTGTTTTCCTTCTTTATCTTATATATGCTCTTTTCTCCTCCTTCTCTTCTTCCAAACCTTAGTAAGAACCCCTAAAAATGAATGTTTTCACAAGACAGGGCACATTAGGTCTGATTTCTACTCTATTTTTCCTAGGGATAACTTATGATATGTGGTTTAATATTTCTGTCTTGTGCTAGTAACATTCACATTTCTATCTCTGACTCTGGCTTCTAACCTGTATTTTCAGTTAAGATAGCTCCATTCAGAGCAGTAGTTTTTAGCCTTTATTATATCATGGACTTCATTGACAGTCTAGGACAGCCTATAATGTTTTGAAATAGACAGAGCAAAATCTACAGGTTTTTAAAGGAGACTAAATATGTTGAAATACAATTACCAAATGCTCTTAAAAAAAAAAAAAAGTAGGTCACAGACCCTAGGCTTAAATACAATATTATCATCTCATTTATTCTGTTCAAAACAACAACCTAAACTTTCCAAAATAGAATTGACTTCATAAGTAAATGCTTCCCAAATTTCACAATATTAGCAAAGGGTCTCAGTCCTCTAAATCTGGAATATGGCAGCTATCCTCATTTTCCTTTAATTTCTGATCCCCATTTTTACTAACATTTTAAAAAAATAATGTTTCTCAGATTGATACTTTTTGCTTCATTCTTGCTGCCACTATATCTTTTTTTTTTTTTTTGAGGGCTTAATCTATTGTTTTGTTAATTGTTTATATTTAAGAGATATGGCTATTGTCATTGTTGATCACCTTCTCCCTAATACTCTCTTCTCTCTAGGTTTTGGGACATCATCCTTTCTTGGTTTTCCTCCTTACCACTCCTTTTACATTTTCTTCTTTATTGAATTCTTATCCAGATCATGCCTTTCCCCTACCTGAGGCAATTGGGGTTAAGGGACTTGCAAAGGGACCCTTTGCAAGGGTCACACAGCTAGGACATGTTAAGTGATTGAGGCCAAATTTGAACTCAGGTCCTCCTCACTTCAGGCTGCCACTATATCTTAATCAATATTGCTGTAAATTTCTTTGATGTTCATCCTTCCTAAAGCATCTCCCTTCTCCAGTTATTCCATATCTTATTATCATTCTAATCCTTCTAATGTAGATTAGTTTCAGCATTTTACATCATTATTCAATGGCCTACCATGGCTGCCTATTGCCTCCTAGAGAAATTCTAAATTTCTTTTTTTGGTAATCAGCTCTATATAACAACATGTTTCTTATTTTACCTCTACTCCCACAATTTAAACTTGTATATATTTAATGAATTTTCTAAGCAAAATATAAGGGGTAATAGTCAAGTTTTGTTTTGGAAAATTGGATACACTTTGGATTAGCTGAGGAGAGAAGAGAAGCATTCCAGGTGAATGGGACAATGCAATGTAGAGAAAGGAAGTTGAAATTATGAATCTTCTCTCCTTCCATTTTTCCACTTCTTTCCCTCAGGAAGGATAAAAGGGAAGGGAACATTCATTTATTAAGTGTCTGCTATGTGCCAAATCTCTTCAACTTATTGTTGTTTTCTCTTCAGTCTTTCCAAATGTTTTTAATAGAAATAAGTGATGTATTTTATCAAAAGCACTTTCTGTATCTATTGATGTAATTACATGATTTCTAAAAATCTTATTATTAATATAATCAAATATGCTAATAGTTTTCCTTATGTTTAACCAGCTCTACATTCCCAGTATAAATCCCACTTGATCACAATGTATAATCTTTGTAATATATTGTTATAATCTTTAGCTAATGTTTTATTTATGATTTTTGTATCCATATTCATTAAGTTTTATTAATTGGTCTATAATTCATTGGTCTATAATTTTCTTTCTCTGTTTTTATTCTTCTTAGTATAGTTATCAGTATCCTATTTGTTTCATAAAAGGAATTTGGTAGGATCTTTTCTTTGCCTATTATTCCAAATAATTTAATATTGAAATTGTTTGATCTTTAACTTTTTGATAAAATTCATTTATAAATCCATGTTGGCCTGGTGCTTTTTTCTTAGGAAGATCACTTATGGCCTGTTCAATTTCTTTTCAAAAATAGGTTTATTTAAATATTCTATTTCCTCTTCTGCTAATCTAGGCAATTTATATTTTTGTAAATATTCTTTCACTTAAATTGTTAAATTTATTGGCATGTAATTGGGCAATGTTACTCCTTATAATTGCTTTAATTTCATCTTCATTATTGGTATATTCATTCTTCATATTTTTGATATTAGTGATTTGGTTTTCTTCTCTCTTTTTTTTAAAAAAATAACATTGTTTATTTTATTTGTTTTTTCATAAAACTGACTTCTTGTTTTCTTTATTAATAAATGGGGTTTTATTAAAATCATCTTTAATTTGTAGGATTTCTAGTTTCTTTTTAATTCTTAGTAATATAGCTTTTATTTTTGTCTTTCTATCAAAGTTGATTTCTGCAAAATCAAAGACCTCTTAATGTCCATATTTGATGTATTTTTGTCTTTTGCTGTTCGTGACCTTTCTGCTTATTTTAATAACAATGACTAGCCTGTCTTTGAAATCTCTCTTCCTTGGAGATTTCAGAAATTAATTTCTCATTTCATAGGGTGATTTAACTAGATGATACTAGATGATATGTCTAGAGGACATACCTATTAGATAATATGTCTGTGTTATGGTTATATTAAAATAACTGATTAAATTTTAAAGAGGATTAGAACTGTTCTTTATACTGTAGCTTTGTACTTAACTCTTATTTAAAATATTACATAAGCCTAATAGCACCTTATTTCCATGTCAAAGGAAAAAGTTACTGTATATATTTCAAATTTATTCACTCCTTAAAAGATTAGGTAATACATGTTTTATAATTTGTTGAACTTGGGGAATTAAACATGTGTTATAACCAGTTGTATATCCTCAAGGATTCTGATAACAACAGATGATGTTGTTGAAATAATGTCCTTATGTACTCATATTTTTACCAGAAATATTTAAAACAGGGATAGTTTTTTTTTTTAATTATCCTTTTTATGTATCTGTATTGATCATCAACATACTCTAATAGCATTAGGCATAATATCTTATTTTTAACTGATGACCTATTAAGTAATACAGTTGCTATATATTATGTAGTTATTGTTATAGTATTACCAGGATAACCAAGGAATTAGAGATGTTAATCTATCAGTTTCTTTTTTTTTTTTTTAAATACTATTTAGTTAAGATAAATTGTAGTTTGATTTTTACAAGAGGGTAGATGAAATACTTTCATAAAGCCTGACCAAACAGATGGCTGGGGGACCACTGAAAGCTGTTATGTTTACCTTGTTATACAAGCACAAGAAGGAAGCCTAATATTTATTTACAGTGTTAAGAGTTTGAGTGAGGATTCTTAGCTCCTGAACAAGTAACTGTTGAAGCATTGAAGAAATAGGAGTTGCTCTATACATGATAGGCAGGTGGGATATGGAGAAGAGGGGGGGGGTAAGGAGAGGAAGACAGGTAGAAATTTTAACTGGGTTGGGGCTATTATGAAAAAACAGAGCTATCAAAGATATTCCTGTTATTTGTGCAATCACACAGTACCTTAGTTCAAGACTTTAAATTAAGTTCTTACTGATAAACAACATATTAACATGAGCATAACTTAAGATTCTTAAAAGTTTTTAATGAATGAGGATTTTATCTTTTTGACAATTTCTGTGTAATTTAACTTTTTTTGTTTTCTATATATTTTAATATGTATATCTAAGTACTTAATAAATGTTCGATTGAATATAGTGATGATGCAGATGTGCATATACATATATACCTATGTATATATTTAAATATATGAAGAAAATGTCAAAAAAGATGCATGCATACACATCTGCATCATCACTGCATTCATTTGAACATTTATTAAGCACTTACAGTGTGTAAGCATTGTTTTATTCAGTTGAAGAAATTTATTAAACACCTATAATATATAACAACTGTTAGTTGCTGGTTAAAAGATAAAATCCTTGCACTTCGGGAATTTACCATATGTTAAAAGAATTATAGTCTACACATACATTCCAACAAATACAAATATTACCCATACTGGTTCTCTGGTAGTTTGGTTCTATTGGAAAATCTAGATGTGCCAGGTACTTAATAACATGATAAATGAAAATTCTAGTGTTTCTTGACTTAAGTGAATCAGTTCTTCAATGCATATATGAACCCATCACCATAGTTATGCCCTCTATTGCACAATAGTCAATTCACCAATGCCTTCTTATTTTTGCAACACTTTCCTTAAAAGAATATTTCAAAGCAGATAGTGTTCTGTTCTTCCCATTTTATAAATGATGAAACTGAGCTTCTGAGTGGATAAGTAGCATGTTCGTGATAATGCAGCTAGTCAAATAAATAAGTGAATATTTTTAAGCACTTAGCATAAGGCAAGGTTATGCTTAGAAAGCTCTGGGAATACAAAGAAAGGCAAAATCATGTCTTCTGCCCTCAAGGACCATATTATCTCTTAGGGGTGAGACAGCCTGTAGATAATTTTTCAAGTTAGATTTCTGTCTGTCTATCCATCCTCTTCCTCATTCTCAAGGTCATAGCTATAATTTAATGACATTAAGCATTATCCTCTTTCTGAAAGATGACTTGCCTAACTATTATAGTTACTATATGTAATGTAGTTGCTGCCGTGTTGCCAGGGTTGCTAAAGAAATTAAGGATCTTAACCTACAGCAGTAAGAAAGCTGGAAAAGTGATGGATTTGATAGAAAAAAGCTACTGAATCCTCTTGGGACATATTGACTGGAAGATAGGTATAGAACATTCAATATGAAATGCTAAAAAGGCCAGTTGGTGATTTAAGAATGAAGTTCAGAAAAGAAATTAGGGATAGATAGATACATGAAACTGGGAATCTTCTGCATGGAGTTAATTGATCCCGTGGGATAAGATCACCTATTGAGATGGTATAGAAGGAGAAGGGGAAAGGCCACTCATTGTTAGTGAGAGTAACCTAGATAAAGATCCAGCAAAGAAGACTAAACCGGAGAGGTCAGACAGATAAAAGGAACACCTGTAAAAAGCCGAGAGAGGCATGGGTATTTAGGTAAAGAGGGTAATTAACAAGTTCACATGTTTCACAGAAATCAGAAAGGCGAAGAATGGGAAAAGGCTTTTTGATTTGTCCATTAAGAAATTATTAGATACTTTGGGAAGGGTAGTTGCAATTGAATGATGAGGTCAAAAGCCAGATTGCAGAAGATTGAGAAGCTAGTGAGAGGAGATATCTAAACTCCCTAATTTAGATGACTTTAACAGAAGTTTAGGAAGGAGAGAAATGGGCTTATAACTGGCAGGTATGATTGGATTGATATTTGTTTGTTTTTAGAATAGAAGATCCCAGGCTTGTTTGTTGGAAGTAGAGAAAGAGCCAATAGATACAGAAAGATTGAGAATTAGATAGGAAGATAGAGAGGGACATTTTGTTGGACCAGATTGGAGGGAATGTGATCTATCATATATGTTGATGGGTTTGCCTTGTCAAGAAGAAGGATGATATCCTTATGTGCAAAAGAGGTGAAGAAAAAGATTGGGGGGAGGGGAGATATTTAAGTGACTTAAGGTGAGGAGGATAGAAGAAAAGTGTTCGGCAATCTATACCCAGGCTTCCTGACTCCAAATTTATGACTTTCAACTATATTTCATTGTATCATGACATCATGTCCTTAATAACTTCCTCTAAGGGCAATGGAAGGAAACATGAGCATAATATTTTAAGAGACAAGAATGGAGAGATTATAGATGTAGTAGTCATTTCAAAATCAGAGATAAGGTAAATTGAATACTAAATTAGAATAATAAATATGAAAAGTTTATGCTTTACATTATAACAACAGTTTAGTCTTAATCCATTTTGATTTGTCAAATCCAAAAAATTGGAGCTGGACAAAAGTCAAAATACTGATTTTCATGTAAATTCTTATGAAGGTTTATCTTATAGAAGAGTTGTCACAGTGATTTCTGGAAGAATCCAGAAACTCCCTTAACTTATTGATTGAAGAGAACCTCAAAAAGTGTTGGGGAGGAGACTAGAACCCAAATAGCAAATAGCAAAAGTTAATGTTGTCTTAGAATACCAGGACAGAGGCATAGAATGCTCCAGGATAAGGGGAATGGTAGCCCTGCTATACCTGGTTCTGAGAAGACTATATCCAAAATGCTGTTTGGCTCCAGGCAACATATTTTAGGTATGTTAATGAGGTATAATGTGTTCAGAGAAAGATAATTAGGTGACTTAGGGATTGGAGATCATGCTACATTGAGATATTTTACCAGGAAAAGAAGAGAGTAATGGGGAACATGATAGCTGCCTCCAAGTATTTGAATGGTTGGCCCACTGAAGAGGAATTAGCATCTTTTTTCCCGCTTGACTCAGAAAGCATCATTAGTTGGACAGGTTGAAAGAAACAGACTTTGGTTCCATATAAAGAAGAACTTCATATTAGAACTATCCGAAGATGCAATATACCTTGACTCTGAGGTACCACTCTGAAATATATACTTCCAAAAAATCAAAGCCCATATATATGCAGATTTTTTATACCAGCATTTCTTTTTTTTTTTTTAAATAACTTTTTATTGCCAGAACCCATGCCAGGGTAATTTTTTACAACATTATCCCTTGCACTCAGTTCTGTTTGGATTTTTCCCTTCCCTCCCTCCCTCCACCCCCTCCCCCATATGGCAAGCAGTCCTATACATGTTAAAGAGGATACAGTATATCTTAGATACAATATATGTGTGCAGAACTGAAAAGTTCTCTTGTTGCTCAGGGAAAATTGGATTCAGAAGGTATAAATATCCCGGGAGGAAAAACAAAAATGCAAGCAGTTTACATTCATTTCCTAGTGTTTTTTCTTTGGGTGTAGCTGCTTCTGTCCATCTTTGAGCAATTGAAACTGAGCTAGATCTTCTCTTTGTCGAAGAAATCCACTTCCATGAGAATACATCCTTATATAGTGTCGTTGTTGAGGTATATAATGATCTCCTGGTTCTGCTCATTTCACTCAGCATCAGTTCATGTAAGTCTCGCTAATCCTCTCTGTATTCATCCTGCAGCATTTCTTATAGTAAAGAATTGGAACAAATTTGGTGTCTATTGAAGAATGGTTGTGCAAATTATGACATGTGAAGATAATAGAAAGTTACTATGCTACAAGAAATAATTAAAGAGATAAAAGCCTGAGAAGATTTGCATGAACTGATGCAGAGTAGTGATCAAAAGAAGGAAAAAAAATAGACTGTCACTTTAGTACTGTAGAAATCAACAAATCATACTTGTGAACTCTGCTTTACATAATGACAATAATGAAAGACATTTGAAACATTTAATAAACTTTAACAAGTTTTTCAACAAGCATTTATTTAAAGATTCTGATGATCCAAAGAGATTGAATGAAATAATTTTCTTGGTCAATTATGACTACAGAAACCTGATAATGAATCATGCTTCCCACTTCTTGGCAGAGAAGTGATTGAGATTGGGTACAGAATGAGACTTATATTTTCAAAAAAGACAAACACATGAATTTGTTTTCTTGCTATTCTTACTTATTAGCAGGGAGAATTTTATATTGCATTCCTATTGCTTTACATTTTGCTTGGCATGAAAATGATTGTTTTGAACATACAATACAATGATTGTTGGTTAACTTACTGACACAAAGAACTGTAGTATAAATTGTTGTTGTTGTTTAAATACTTCAGTCATGTCTGGACTCTTTGTGACCAAATTGGGGTTTGTTTGTTTAGTTTTTTTATTTTTTATTTTTGGTAAAGTGGAGTGATTTGGCACTTTCTTCTTAACTTATTTTATAGATGAGGAAACAGGTTAAATGGACTCGTTCAGAGTCGCACAGTTAGGAATTGTCTAAGGATGAATTTGAACTCATGAAGATAATTTTCCTGATTCCAGGTCTGGCACTTTATCTACTATAGTACCTAACTGCCCTGTATTATAAATGACAATATAATTAAATTGTGTGAGAGATTTTAGGAGGGACTTACAGAACTGGAGGAATCGAGTAATATTTTGCAGAAATGTTGGCACTTTAGCTGGGCCTTGAAGGGAAGAATTTCAATAATTAGGTGATATAGAAGTAGACCATTTCATGCATGGAATATTAGTAAGCAAAGATATAGAATCTGAGCAGTTTAGGATTATGAAGAACCTACTTTGTATAGAATGTAGTATGTGGTGAGAGTCTAGTTCATTTGGTCCTGGATTATAAGTCTCCACATATAGGGCTAGCCAATAGTGAGAATATGGTTCACTGGGGTAGAAACCTCATATGATGTGTAGGTTGGAGATCACGAGTGACACACTGGTTTGCATGGAAAGTGGCATTCTGTTATTTAAAACAACTGCTATCAAGCCAGCTATCTCTGCCTTTCCCCCAGACTGGGGCTGCCCAGCTCCTTCTCACTTGGAAGATAACTCTCTGGGTGTTATCTCTAGAAAGTGTTCCTACATCTTGGAGAACTATTTCACTCAGCTTTGGGTCTCCTGCCTTGTAGGTGATTTGTTGTGGTAAGTGACAATGGCTGATTCACCCAACCCATTGTATGTCTCTGGTCTGAGACTAAACCATCCTTCTTACCCCTTGATGAGATGTCCACCTAGCCATTTTGCCATCTCTCTCCTACAGCCACTCATGTTCCCTGTGACTCTACTCAATCTATTTGAATCTCCAGATCAAATTCTTTTCTGTGGCCACTTCTTCATTATTTGCATTTTGTCTCCTGTTGGACTATTATGATCCTTAATTTATGGGCAGAGACTGTTTACTTTTTGTGTTACAATTTCTGATCCTTACCACGAGTGCCTGACATATAGCAGCACTTCCTAAATGCCTTCTCCTTCATTCCCTTTAATATTGATACAAGACTGAGCTGCATTAAGAGCTTTATAGATCAGAGAAAGCTGATTGGCTTGGAGTGTCCAGGTCTAAACTAGATCAGTGGACAGAAGAATCTGAGTGTCCAGTCATGGCTCCAAGTTCAGGGCTTAAGCCAAGTTCTCCCTCTGAGAATACCCTGGGTTTGCAGTTCTTTTCTTTGTTCAATTTTCTACAATCCTCATCTTCCTTAGAGGCTCAGGTCACATATTGCCTTTTCTGTGAATTCTCCTTTGATCCATCATCTTCTTGGTTTTTTGTCCCTTCTCAAAATTATCTTTCCTTACTTGTGTGTAAGTTGTATGTCTTTCTTAAAGTATCAGCTCCCTGAAAGCAAGGATGGGCTTGTTTTTGTCTTTAGAGTGCTATAAAGCACTATATATATATATATATATATATATATATATATATATATATATATATATAGCTAGTGTTTTGTGCTTAGTGGGCACTGTAATTGATCTGAAGCGGATGCAGAATTCAGTAGGGAGGGGAAACAGTATCATATCTAAAGGAAGGTTGCTGATCCACTGAGTGTCTGGCCTAGTTCTCTGCCCCCTTTTAGATATAGGTATCTAAGTGCTAGCAGGAATGAATGCACTGACTGGGGGAAGTGGGAGGCCAATTATTCCTTCAGAGAGCTCTGTCCTCTGAGGGGAGCTTGTACAAGTTTTAGTATTCTATGAAGGTGAAAGAATCAGTGGTACAAATGACCTCACATTGTTCCTATTTGAAGTAGATTTTAGAAGGACAAAATCATAGAGTTTAGTGCTAAAGTCGAGTTAATTCTTAAGGCCAGCTTTGTTTATTATAATGGGAACTGAGGTCTAGCTTCCAGGTGTGGGGTATTTGTTATTTTATCCTTATTTTTGGATGTTTACCCCATAGAATTTGACTATACTCCTGTGATGCTTCCAGTTTGGTTCCATTTTCTTAATGCTAATCCTAAATTATCCTTCTTTCCAAGTGAATTTTTAATGAGGAATATTAGAAACATCAACAATTAGGCAGCTCACTGCCCCTCTTCCTTGCCCCCCACCTCGGTGATATACCATTTTCAATTTCCTTCTTACTCTGATCTAGGATTCAGGAGGTACCCTGATTCCTTCATATAAGTTTTTAGTCAACTAAGAACATAGTCATTGAGAAATAGAAAAGAAGAGCATTTCACTGAAGGTCATAGTCTTAGTTTGATAATTTAAGACAAAATAGAACTAAATAATGAAGGTAGTGATACCATTGAGTTTAATATCTCCTATTTTTTCTTAACCCCTTTCATTTTTTTCTTGACCTAAAGCTAACTGTTTAAATTCATAAATATACTTTCCATAGCAAATATATGATTCCTGAGAATACTTTTATAGATTTCCTAACATTATGTGGTAAAAGGATTGATAAAGGTTATTGACTATTCATTCTCTTTCTTTCTCTCTCTCTCTCTCTCTCTCTCTCTCTCTCTCTCTCTCTCTCTCTCTCTCCCTCCCTCCCTCCCTCCCTCCCTCCCTCCCTCCCTCCCTCCCTCTCTTCTTCCTACTCTCCCTTTCCCCCTCCCCTAGGCACAATAACCTTGGTGTACGGCCCAAAGGGCTGTCTACTTTGGTGAAGAGTGGGGTTCCAGAAGCATTAAGAGCAGAAGTATGGCAGTTGCTAGCAGGCTGCCATGACAACCAGACTATGCTGGATAAATACCGAATTCTTATTACAAAGGTAAGAGTTATTTTTTGTTTTGTTTTCCTAGGAACATATATTAAAAGAATCCATTTTGCATAGACCTCAGATGGCACATTCAGTTTTTCTTGTCAAAGGGATCGAAAACTGTGATAAATAGCTTTTCCTTTTTTGTTACAAAACTGGACTGGATTGTAATAAACAGTAAAAACAAACAAACAAAAATCCCAATTACCTTTGTGTTTCTGGTCTTGCCTCTTCCTTTTTGGATTTGTGTTATTTCATAACAAGGATGTAGCATATTGGGTTTATTTATATGTTAAGTATTTTCTAACATATTTTGGTTAACATTGTGCATTTATAAGATTTATGCATATCAATTTCACTGAAGCCTCAGATACACAAATGTAACTGAAAAATGAAAACAACTTGGGAAATTTAATTTTTAATAGCTGTCTCATCTTTGGGAGCATAATGATATGAGTGCTGCAGACAGATAGTAACTTCTTGTCTTTTTTCATTGGGGCATTTTTGGAGACCATTGTGAGCTCTATTGCTTAATTTTCCAACATGATGATGATAAATCTAGGTTTAGATTAGTGATTTTGCTTCTAAATTTTATATTTGTTGAAAATTTTGAGATTTAAAAATTTTGGATTTCAGCTGGAGAAGGAAAGATGAAGTCTCATCATATAAGAGCCTAAGAGCCTTTTGGCCTATGAGATGTAAAATAACTTGCTAAAAGCTAGGTGATTGTGAGAATTATCCAAGAATTGTGATGTTTGTCAGACTAATTCAGTGATTTCCATGATGTTTATTTTTAAATGGGGATACCAGCAATAACTAGAATTGACAAAAGGAAAATAAGCATCCCATTTTTTAAAAACCTTTCCATTTGTCCATTTGAATATTCTACTCTTAGCTTTTACTTGGTGATCATCTCAAAATTTTTTCAGTGCCATTAGTCAAACCTAATAGGCAAAATGAAACAATGAATTTGAAAAATTTCCTGTACTGTGACCTGAAGATGACTAGGATTATCCCTCTACAATTACCAACCAAACTAGAGCTGACATAACTCTTAGAGGCCATCTTGTTCCTTACCTGCCGAGGTCTAGTCATTTCCTTATTGAATTTTCTAATACTCACATGGATCTTTCACCTCATTGATTTGAGAATTCCCTTCAGTGATACACATCACCACCGATCTGTTCTTGCCCATTCAATGATCTTCATATATGTTCTCCCAAAAATTCACCCTAGGGCATCTGCCCAAAGTTTTGGAGGACTTTTTTATTTTAGGAAGATAGTGGAACATTCAGTTTTTCTTTTGTCTTCCCATGCCCTTAAGGTCATAGGATTCTGACTGTGGAGTTGGGGTTACCTGAGAGGCCATTGGGTCAAACCCACTACTCTTTTTGTCCATTGGGTTACTCTGCTCTCTTGCCATGTGACCGGTCTAACATTTCCTGTTCTATAATTTCTAGGTAGTTTGTTGGTAAGTAGAAAGAAATGATGCAGAGATTTCTTTCATCCACTAATTGAGTTAGCCTGAGTTAGAAGTAGAGTAACTTCCAGATGATTATATTTAGGAGGCATTTTTTAGTAGTAATGTGTATTAAACACTTCTGGCTTCTTTCTGGCATGGCTTATACAAAATGCTACGGCAACCAACTAAGGTTAAGAACATATGCCTGGTGATCACTTCTGTATGTAATTATTCTAATCACATTACCACCCAGATAAACACTAAGGGCTGGGGAATTTTCTTTAGGGCAAGGAGAAAGGTAAACAATTGTCAGATATAAATGGGGAGAAGAATTTTGACAGCCAGAAGGCACCCAGAATACTTTGGGTATCTGGGGAAAGAAAAAAGAACAAGAGGTCCCAATGGAGTTTGCATGAAGAAGTACGGTGATAAAAATGCATATGGCCTATTTTCTAATTTTTCTTTAGTGCTCTTGTATAAAGTGCTGATGTCAAAATTGAAATGTTAGCATTGGTTTAAATATCGGTAAACTTTAGAATCCTCCAGTTCATTTTGGTCTTCTCTGTTAAGATAGTTCAGACTGCTCTCTCCTAATCAAAGCCATTCTTTATTGGAAGCAGTAATTAAAAAGAAAAAGGAGAGTATAGAGACACTGTACATTTTTCCCCCTCTCATTGTTGATTACCAATTAGGTGCAATATTATATTTGCAGAATTTTCACATTTGTAAAACCTTTAGAACATATCTTTTATCAATACTAAAGATCTCCTATAATCATTTGTAAGAGTTTTTCTTAAGAACTATAATTCTGCCACCACTCACACTGTTATTTACCATTAGTAATGAAATCTAATTGTGTTGATGATATGCTTATGATATTTAGTTTTCAACGTAAGAATGATTTGTAAAGAAAAAAAAGGCCAAGAACCTATATCTTCCACTACTATTTTTGGACAACTTTATTGAATATGTGATATTTTGTTTCTAAAAAAAAATAAATGTACTCAATAGACAGGGTAGAGAATATCAGTAATAGTAACAGTATTTTGCTTTTATTTATAAGAACAATAGTTAAAATCTTTTGTGGAATATTATTCTTTCAAAAACGTATATAGACCAGAATTTATTTTAAAAAGCAAATATGAACTAATTGTTACATGCTTAATTACTATTGATTCTTCACCCTGGATAAGTGTAATTTTAAGGAAATTAATCTACACAGCTCCAATTCACTCTGTTGATAAATGACATTACAGATATATATATATATATATATATATATAGATAGATAGATAGATATAGATATAGATATAGATATATATAGATATATAGATATATGTATATATATAGTAACTTTTTTTTGTTAATTATGCAGTATGATTAAAAAACAAAGCAAAATTGCAAACCTAGCATTTTAACACAAATAATTTAGAATCCTACTACTCTGATAGCCTTTTTTCAAACTTTAGTAAAATGAAATATTAAATTTTGTTCAGTCTTTGCTTTTGAGAAAAAAAAGATTATTTAATTTTTTTCTTATGAGGGAAGAAATGGGACTAGTCCCAGGCAAAAAAATCAAATTTGGGATTTTTAATTTTTTTAAAGGTCACTTTTTTTTATATTTAGAGATGGAAATCAGGTAAGCTATTAACAGACATTCAAGTAGATATATAAATTTATCTGTGTGTACAGTAACTTATCTTTCAGTTATAAAATCATGAACATAAGGAGGTAATTACTCACTGTTAATCTCTACTTTTGACCCAATTTAAAATGTCCTTTCTTGTTATGTCAGTGGGAGAATTTCTAACACTTAGCATGGTCAAACATATCAGAATATGTAGTTGTAAAAAAAACTTATTAAATGTAGCAGGGTACTCAAGTGGTCTGTGGGTTCTTGTATTTTAATGCTACTGTTGAGTATCTGTGCTATTTAAAATATTCTGCCTTGGAGATAGGTTTATTCTGTATTAAACTGAATTGCCATTTCAATATATACTAGTTTCAAGGATCACATTGGAAAGTTTATTCTCTAGTCATATTTATATGAAATTCAGATCTCCTGTTTAAGGTTCTAGAATTATATATCCATTAATTTTCCCACAAATTATTTGTCAAAATATAATTTCTTATGGATTTTTGATTTTCAAATATAATATTTTGGCTTTAAAAAGACAGATACCATATAATTTGGTATCTTTCTCATTAATTCTTAACTTTTATATTATAATACCATCTTTTGCATTCGTTGTAAGTAAGTTGTATTTGTTGTTATAAGTAAGATCTTTTTTAGAGTAAAAAAAATACAAACTTATTTTATTTGTGCTCAATCTTTGAGCTGGCTTAGCATCAAACTACTCTGTGTTTTAACCATAAGTGGTACCTTCATCTTTGATTTTGTTCCTTCTGTTGAATAAAGAATGTCACATTGCAGTCCTGACCTATAATTGCATGATACTAGTAAAAGAGACATAGGATAGTAGACTCGAAGAGCTAGAAAAGGCAACTCAAAAGTCACCTAGCTCCCTCCTCTAATGGAAGGAAGGAAGGATGGGGGGAAAAAGGAAGGAAACAAGCATGTATATATGTGCGCGCACATGTGTGTATATGTGTGTGTGTGTGTGTGTGTGTGTGTAGCACCTGCTCTGTGCCAGATACTGCGCTATGTACTTTACAAATATTATTTCATCCTCATAGTTGCCCTAGGAGACAGGTACAATGATTATCCCCATTTTACAGGCAAGGACTTAGGCAGACAGAAGTTAAGTGATTCACCTAGAGTCACACAGCTAGCATATCACTCCCACCAAATGAATCCACTATATTTAAGTCACCATCCATCCCGGAGTGCTCATAATCTCCTTGCTGTAAAGTAATTTACATTATTGTAAAGGAGACTTATTTTTTCCAGCATCATTTTTCTTAAGTTCTTTTAATTTGAGTATTTCTGATATAAAGAAGCCAATTGTTTATAAAATAGTTACTGTAGTTAGCTTTAAAATACCTTTCCTACAATATGGAATGCATGCTTCTTTTCTCTATAAGATGCAGGAATCAGACAACTACATAGCTTTTTAGCCAAAACAGTATAATTTCACTTTTTTCCTTTATTAATTGTTCCTTTCCCCTCAGCTATTTCTAATAATTGCAGCTGATAGTGGGTAATTTGATTTGTATTTTAATATTCATTTATTTCTATATATTTGTTTCTTTGGGGAGCAGATTAGCCTCATAAACTGACTCAGATGTTGTTTTAAAAATTACCCTGAGCTGTTTTCTTAGATAGTGCCTACTCACACAGAAGAGTTGAGTTCATAGAAAGTCATCATATATTGAGATGAAATTTAATAAGAAGAAATATAGAGACTTGCTCTGGGTTAAAAAAAAAAAGGCACCATTTAAGTTCAGAAAGAAGGATGTGTGGCTAGAAAATAGTAAATTTTTTTGTGGGAGGGAGGATTTCAGGGAATTGTAAACTTAATATGATTCACCAGTATGATTAGCATAGCAGACAAAAAAATGTGTTATCTTGTTGATATTGAGAGAGGCATCATGAACATATTAGTTCTTTAGTGTATTCTGCTTTGATCAAACCTTAGTGGAGCACCACTTTCAGTTTTGGTTGCTGTGTGTTTTGAATGATAGTGGCAGATTAGACTGGGGGAGAGAAAGGGAATATATATTTATATTGCTTCTTCTATGTGCTGGGTACTATGCTAAACACTACACAGATTGATATTTGGTCCCCTATGATCTCCATTTTTATTATCCTTCTCTTCCTCTTTCTTCTTTTTCTCTTTCTGTCTCTTTTCTCTATCTTTGCCCCATTCCACATAGCAGGATGTTGTATTAGACAAAACAAAATGAAAAATTTATAGTAGAAATAATTAAAGACACTATATTATGCCAAAAGGAACATAATTGACAAATGTCAGTATTAAACTTAAAAGCTTCAAATGCAATACCATCTAAATTTAGAGAGGAAAAATGAGTAATTATAAGAAGGCACAAACAATAAAAATCAAAGTAGGAGAAATTGTGTTCCTCTCTTAGTTTTTCTATATTTGGAAATGTAGAATTGAACTAAATACTATAAAAGCTACAACTGAATGATTTATGGCATTTTCTACATATGATTACTAAAGAATATGTGTATTTCTCAGTGCCACATGGAACTTTTACAGATATCGATCATGTGGTAGGGCACAGAGATATTGCAAAAAACAAATGTATGAAGGAACATCCTTTATAGATCGTAACACAATACTAATATGACAGTAAGGAGAGAGACAGGCTCTGCATCACTATTTACTTTAATTCAGGCTCTAATGGTGGTTTTGTCATTATCACCTTATTCTTAACAAGCTTTGTATTTGCAGTGTCTCTTTTAAAACATGCCTAGACATTGAGTTGGTATTACAGATGTGGCATCTGTAAACTCTTTGGGAATAGGGATTTTTTCAGTTTTTATATTTGTATTCCCACTGCCTGGCATGCTGCCCCACTTTTTTCAATTGGCTTTCCTAGCTTCTTAATTCATACTCCACTCTCGGCAGATGGCACTTCTTGGTGTTATTGGTGTTCCTGAGCATTTAATAATTGATCCTGGAGATCAGCGGCAGTTTCTGGAGTTGATTGATTAAGGAGGGTGGAGAGGTCGTGACATGGATCTACACATACTTTATCTCTTTTTTTGCTTATAAAACTCAGTGAGTTTGGCATAATCAATATATTCTCATCTCCATTTTCCATATAAATATTTTCAGAGATGATAGTTGACTAAATTTTATAAAATATGATTCCCATTAGGTACACAGTTCCATTAAAGTGAGAGCTCCTTGAGTTTAGGGACTGGCTTTTGCCTCTTTTTATATTCCTGGCACTTTGCACAGTAGTTGGCACCTAATATGCACTTACAAATTCTAAATGACCAATTGACTTGGAATTTAATTGAAGTCTAACCACAGTATCTTAGGATGGTTTTCAATAGGCATTTATTGAAAAATGTCTAATTTCTGTAACAAGTGCAATATTTCTTTATATGGGTTTCTTTATAAAAAACTATTTCTGATTTTTTTATTAATAAGCACTTATTTTCCCTCCTTCCCCACTTTCCCTAATTTAAGAGAATAATGAAACACATATAAAATTGACTTCTTTCTCAAAAGATCTCCCTCAAGATATTTTTTTCTTTCGTTCTTTCTTTTTTTTTTTTAATTTAATAGCCTGTTATTTACAGGTTATATGTATGGGTAACTTTACAGCATTAACAATTGCCAAACCTCTTGTTCCAATTTTTCACCTCTTACCCCCCACCCCCTCCCCCAGATGGCAGGATGAGCAGTAGATGTTAAATATATTAAAATATAAATTAGATACACAATAAGTATACATGACCAAACCGTTATTTTGCTGTACAAAAAGAATCAGACTCTGAAATATTGTACATTTAGCTTGTGAAGGAAATCAAAAATGCAGGTGGGCATAAATATAGGGATTGGGAATTCAATGTAATGGTTTTTAGTCATCACCCAGAGTTCTTTCTCTGGGCGTAGCTGGTTTAGTTCATTACTGCTCCATTGGAAATGATTTGGTTGATCTCATTGCTGAGGATGGCCAGGTCCATCAGAACTGGTCATCATATAGTATTGTTGTTGAAGTATATAATGATATCATGGTCCTGCTCATTTCACTCAGCATCAGTTTGTGTAAGTCTCTCCAGGCCTTTCTGAAATCATCCTGTTGGTCAATTCTTACAGAACAGTAATATTCCGTAATATTCATATAACACAATTTATTCAGCCATTCTCCAACTGATGGGTATCCACTCAGTTTCCAGTTTCTAGCCGCTACAAAGAGGGCTGCCATAAACATTCGTTCACATACAGGTCCCTTTCCCTTCTTTATGATCTCTTTGGGATATAATCCCAGTAGTAACACTGCTGGATCAAAGGGTATGCACAGTTTGATAATTTTTTGAGCATAGTTCCAAATTACTCTCCAGAATGGCTGGATTCGTTCACAACTCCACCAACAATGCACCAATGTCCCAGTTTTCCCGCATCCCCTCCAACAAAGATCATTATTTTTTCCTGTCATCTTAGCCAATCTGATAGGTGTGTAGTGGTATCTTAGAGTTGTCTTAATTTGCATTTCTCTGATTAATAATGACTTGGAGCATCTTTTCATATGACTAGAAATAGTTTCAATTTCTTCATCTGAGAATTGTCTGTTCATTTCCTTTGACCATTTTTCAATTGGAGAACGACTTGATTTTTTATAAATTAGAGTTAATTCTCTATATATTTTGGAAATGAGACCTTTATCAGAATGTTTGACTGTAAAAATATTTTCCCAGTTTATTGCTTCCCTTCTAATCTTGTCTGCATTAGTTTTGTTTGTACAAAAACTTTTCAGTTTGGTATAGTCGAAATTTTTTATTTTGTGATCAGTAATGATCTCTAGTTCTTCTTTTGTCATAAAGTCCTTCCCCTTCCACAGGTTTGAGAGATAAACTATCCTGTGTTCCTCTAATTTATTAATAATTACATTCTTTATGCCTAGGTCATGAACCCATTTTGACCTTATCTTGGTGTACGGTGTTAAGTGTGGATCAATGCCTAGTTTCTGCCATATTAGTTTCCAATTTTCCCAGCAATTTTTATCAAACAGTAAGTTCTTATCCCAAAAGCTGGGGTCTTTGGGTTTGTCAAAGACTAGGTTGCTATAGTTGTTGACTGTTTTGTCCCTTGAACCTAACCTATTCTACTGATCAACTAATCTATTCCTTAGCCAATACCAAATGGTTTTGGTAACTGCTGCTCTATAATATAATTTTAGATCTGGTACAGTTAAGCCACCTTCATTTGATTTTTTTTCCCATTAATTCCCTTGAAATTCTTGACCTTTTGTTTTTCCGTATGAATTTTGTTGTTATTTTTTCTAGGTCATTAAAATAGTTTTTTGGGAGTGTGATTGGTAAGAAATTTTCTTTCTTTAAGATAGTTCTCATTATCGTTTTTTTTTTTTTTCTCACAACAAACTTAGTGTTGCCCTCTCTGAAATTTCCCTGTATTTTTGCAGTTGTTGCCACTGGGATCAGAGTAAGTTCAGTTTTTTCTTTCACATGAAATCCCTGTAAATATATGAAAGCTGTAATCATATCAAGAAGAAAATTTCCCTCCCCCTTCCCCCAAATAATAAATCAGACACTATGGATAGTTCAGTCATTCTCACTGTGAGAAATTCTATCTTCCTCCTCATATTCTCTATCAGCCAGCATTTATCAGGCACCTTCTATCTACCAGGGACTGTGCTGATTGCTGAGGATACACAAATCAAGGCGAAACACAGTCCCTGATCTCAAGGATTTTACACTCCAATGTGGGAGACAACATGCAAACAATTATGCCCAAATAAGGTAGATAAGAGGAGAAATTGCAGGTTAGTTTCAGAAAGAGTATGAGGATGAGGGAGAACTTCTTGCAGAAAGTGACTTGTAGTGAGGATCAAATGAGATACCAGAGGCAAAAACTGATAAGTAGTTGTCTCATGCTTCCCAGCTTCTGTATTTTTGTCCTAACCATTCCTTTTTTTCTGGAATGTGCCTTCTACCCTCATGAACGTCACTGTCAACCCCCTCCTCTTCTCCACCAATTAAACCTCACCGAGAGCCTTCTATTCAGAACCGTTCTCTTTTTGGACTGATCATTGTATTTTGTCTGTACCTCGCTTATCCTTTTGTGTATTATGCTTGTTTCTTATCTCCCCTTGCTTAGAAGCCCTTTAAGGGAAAAGATGTTATACTTATAGATTTAATATAGCACTTAGTGTTCAATGAGTGCTCAATAAATGCTTGTAATATTAATTGTTATACCATATTTCACCTCTTAGTCACATTTCTCCTGCACCTCAAAGGGTTGTGTGTGTGTGTGTGTGTGTGTGTGTGTGTGTGTGTGTGAGAGAGAGAGAGAGAAAGACAAACAGACAGACACACAGAAACACACATACACACAGAGACAAGAGAGGGAAGGAAGGAGGGAGGGAGGGAGAGGGAGAGACAGAGGCAGACAGACAGATACACAGAGAAAGAGAGAGACAGGCAGAGACAAAGACAGTGAGAGAGGGAGACAGAGACAAGCAGTTATTGATGCTAAAATATAAAAAACGAGTATGTATTACAGAGAGAACTAAATTTTGTGAAATAATCAGAACATTAATAAACTAGCTACAGAGAAAAACTATTTCTTAATATCATACATATTCTTTCCTGTATTTTGCTTTCTTGAGCATGTGTATACACAAAAAGCTTCATTTGATTTGTTATTTTCCAACTATAGGTATCTTTCAAAAGTATACTTAACATTTTCCTTATATGATGCTAAATGACTTAAGGGAAAATGATTTCCCCAATGTGCAATTGCCATATATAACCATTGATTGAAGCATATTTTATTTTAAAATCAGTGTTTAAATTTTAAGAGAATACTGTATAATGTACAATAAAGTTGCATTATTGAACATTGAAAGAAAAATGTCTAAGGTGGTAGATGAAAAATTCTAGTTTTTAATGCTTAAAAGATGTCCAGTGATGATTTTTTCAGATTTGTAATTTCAGACACATGTAATTTTATTATATACTTCACAAGCAAATCAAAAATTATACTTTAATTGAATGGATAAATGGTTGATTTTACTTTCTGTTACATAATTTGTATCTTTTAAAAGCTAATTAATTTTAAACTATATAAAATAAATGAAGCTCATCAGAAGGATACTCAGCTTTACCAGGAGGCAGGCATTGCTTAATTACAATGATCCTCTGTTCTGTGTCATCACCTTGTCTAGTTGTAAGAAATGAGCTTTTTGATAGAATGGGGTTATCCCATTTGGGACTATACTGCTGATATTTATAAAAGTCATGGTTAGACTCTGTTCTAGGGCATTACTGATGGAGCTATGGTACCACTGTGTTTCTTCAGCAGATTTGTGTGTTTCTCCTCTGGCCCCTCCAAGGTAGAGAGTGATGAATTAGGAGAAAATATTCATTATGTAATTTGAATGACTTAATTGTGAGGATAGATTTTCTTAAGAGACTCTTACCTATCAAAGTGTATCATTGGGAGAGATATTCTTTTGTGAAAATACAACTTACTCTAGTTCTTTTACCTGAATGATGGGAATATAAATGCAAATGTCTTTTCTCAAATGGTATAGTCTATGTAAAAATGATTATACTTCTTGCATTTTTTTTTTTTTTTTACAAATTCATAGATGTTGAGAGTAAGGACAAGAGAAGTTCAGTAAATTCTACCGGGATTGCTCACAGCTTGCTGTATAAGGCTCTTGTATGTGCCTTTTTATAGCCTTATATATAATTTATATGAGGCCTTTTATATAGCCTTAAGTTGCCACTTATTTGTATATTTCATTTGTGTGTGTATATATGTGTATATATATAATATTTATGTAAATATACACTAAAATGTATGATTTATACATTTGTGTTATATACATGTATAAAATGTATAGACAAAATACATATTATATATATACATGGTATTTTTCATGTGTATATAAATGTCATTCATTGTATATTTTAAATCAGACTCATTAATTTACAGACTAACAGTTTTCAAGAAGCCAGCAGTTTTTAAGGTCAAAACATCCATATAATTTCCTTTTTGATTGTTTTTAGTTTTATGGAGTCTTTTTGATTTTTCATCTTAGTAATCTTCAACAAATCTTCTCTTAGAATCAAGTTTACAAATTTTTTTTTAATCAAAAGTAGCTAGTGTATGGATGATATATCCAATAACATTTGCAACATTCCACATTCCTCGTGCTCTGTCCCCCCCTGCCTTCAATGAAAAGAAAATATATTTTCCTCTGGGATTCAAGGCTATGCTTGTTCATTATAATTAAATATTGTTTGGTTTTATGTCCCTTCATTTTGCATTATGACAGTAATTGAATATGCTGTCTTCCTATTTATGCTTATTTTAGTGGGCTTTAGTTTTATGTCTTCATATTTCTTTGAATTCCTCAGATTTGTTGTTCTGATTTTGTTTACCATTCTTGTATAAAGTGCTGCTGTGAATATCTTGGTGCATATGAAAGTTTTTGTTCCATCTTTTAGTTCCTTGAGGTCAGCAATAGAACCTCTATTTAAAAAGGTATAGACGTTTTAGTCACTTTCCCCCTATTTATTTCCAAGAGGCTTTTTAAAATGTTTGAGCCAACTCAGAGCCTCGTCATCAGTTTATCAGTGTGCCTGTCTTCCTGTAACCTCACCAATATTGAGTCTAATTGTGATTTGTCATCTTTGCTTATTTGCTGCATATGAGATGAAACCTTGGAGTTAATTTATTCATATGGTTTTAGTGCTTGTACAATCTCCCTGTTAACAGAAGAAATCTCAACACTGTATTTTTGAGTGTTTTGTTTAGTGTTTACATAGCAGATATAGTTCGTTATTCTTTAATTTGTAATTTTATTAGGATTAAAATAACTGAAGAAAATGATGGTTTTCTGAGTTATCTTACTTAATATGGAATTGGAGTGGGAAGTACAGTGTTCAAAGGGAGGTTATTTTTTAACGTAGTTCATTGAAAGGCTTAATGTTTCTGTGGCACAAAGGCTCATTTACTCATTGGAACTCATTAAATCTGGTTGAGATAGGTGGGTGGCAGTGATTTTTTTTTGCAAATTCATAGATGTCGAGAGTAGGGACAAGAAGAGTTCAGTAAATTCTACCTGGATTACTCACAGTTCGTTGTATAAGTGTGGAGTCAAAACTTGGCTCTTAGATCTCAGTTTTGAATTCAGGGCCACTCATTGAGATCATCATCAAACATTTAAGAAGTGTGGTTTGTGAATTAAGAACTGTAGAATAATATTTCCCAGGACTTTTTATTTTTCTCTAAACTGCTTCTTTTCTTTGTATTATGTATAGGTATATCTGTGGTCTGTTAATATGAGCAGGGTTATTTGACACAAGTTTTTTCCAACCTTGAGTAAAAATCTAGTCTTTATTTTCTAAGCAAGAAGCCTTGTCCAATGCAAGGGTATGGCATTTTCTGCCACCTGCTTATTTTGAATTTATAGTTATATAAACACAACAGCACTTAAAAAAAACTGTACACCATGAAATAGATTTCTTTGTGTAATTACCTTTTTTAAAATTGAATTTCAGTCTACCTTTGTTTGTATGTCACAGCTGGTAGAGAAAAAAGCATTGCTATTAATACCAAAGATCTGGGTTCAGATATAACTCAAATGCTTTCTAGCTGTTTTGCTTCTTGGGGCTCCAGCTTCCATACCTATAAAACAGGAATAGTAATATTCACACAACTTAACATAGTATTGTAAAGAAAATAATTTATATGTTTTTTTTTTATTTTTTATTTAATAGCCTTTTATTTACAGGATATATACATGGGTAACTTTACAGCATTAACAATTGCCAAACCTCTTGTTCCAATTTTTCACCTCTTATCCCCCCCCCCCTCCCCTAGATGGCAGGATGACCAGTAGATGTTAAAAATATTAAAATATAACTTAGATACACAATAAGTATACATGACCAAAACATTATTTTGCTGTACAAAAAGAATCAGACTCTGAATTATTGTACAATTAGCTTGTGAAGGAAATAAAAAATGCATGTGTGCATAAATATAGGGATTGGGAATTTAATGTAATGGTTTTTAGTCATCTCCCAGAGTTGTTTTTCTGGGCAAAAACAGTCAAGCAAAAACAAAAAAATGACAAACTGGAAAAAACCACGAATTATCTACTTGCAAAAACGACAGACTTGGAAAATAGAATTTATATGTTTTAAAGTGCTACACAAATAAAAAATTTCTCTAATCCTAACCTTTTTTCTTTCTCTTTTTAAAAAATTTTCTTCTTATTCTCATTTTTGAATCCTATTAAAAAATCTTTTTAAGATGTCCATAAAATAAACTTGAATTTAGTTTATAATTATTTATTTTATTTACTTTTTCCTATGTCTTATTAATTTTTTAAAGCATTAAAAATGAAACATTTTTATGCCTCTCAAATCATAAAACTAAAAGTTCCAATATCACCTAGTTAATTTTGTTTTAATTTCATTTTAATAGCCTTCAGTTAGAATTTTTCGTTTTTCTTATAGGTCAGTTAACTCTTGGTTTCTTTTTCTTTCTTTCTTCTTTTTTCCCCATTTTTTCCTTAATACTTTTTTATGAGCTTCCTTCTCCCAATTTAATGGCTAGAAAACTGGATTATAAATTAGTTATGAATTTGGTATTAAATTATGAAACATTTAAGTTCTTTTTTTTTTTTTTTTTTGGTAACTTCATTTAGTGGGCATCTTTGGGTAATGCATTCTATGAAAGAAATACATTCTTTATAGCAGATGCTTAATGTCAGCAAACTTCCAATTCTAGCATGCAGGTTAATTTATCAGTACTTATCTGCCTTCCTTTTCAGCAAGTGGACCCCAATTGAGTTTGAGTCCATTTCGAGTTGGGAATTTTTCATCCCTTTGTAAAATGCTATTACTTCTTTATGAAGAATATTTGTACAAAGACCAGATAATGCTATTATAGCTTTTATGCATGGAAGAAAAACTTCAAAATCTCCATTATTCAAACTAAATTGAATGTTGAACTAAAGATTTTGTTCTTTTAATCCATTTCAGTAGATTAACATTATAACACCTTGATTACTGAATATGTATTCTAAACAAGCTTAATTTCTTATCTTTTTTTTTTTTTTTGGGTTGAAGATTTTCTTTCCTATTTTTAAAAAAAGAATTACTCTTCTTTTAGAATACTTCAAATTAGAATGTAATATGCGGTGTTTTTTTTTTTTTTTGGATACAAATTGTGATGTCCAGACTAGTTCTCTGGAGGACCTCCGGATCAGCCCGAGTCCTTGGTCTTTGTGGGGTGGAATGAAGGAGGCAGGAGAGCTACCACGTGGCTGGTCAAAGATGGAGTCCTTCCTTCCCTATCTAGACTGTAAGCTTCATGAGGGAACTATGTCTTCTGTCTCTCCTCCAGCACCTCTCACTTTGTAGAAAGAACAAGTGGATGCACGTAAAAGTAGAATCACTTCAGGAGCTTGAGACTGGAGTCAGGCAAATAGACTTACCAAAAATAGGTTGGGGATAACCAATAGACCTCACTCCTTTAGGCGAGTTAGGGTGATGTCTGCCCCAAGCACATGAAGACTTCCCCCAGGAGAACAGGTGGCTGAGAACAGTGTGTTCCAATGGCCCTGCAGGCAGAGGCGGCTTGGTCAGACACTGGAGAGGCCAGAGTCATCCTCTGCACCCCATCCACTAAACTTCCAGGGGCTCTAGAGGAGAGGGAGAGGCTGGTCATTTCAGTCTTAGTCTTGCACAAGTCAAGATGTCACCTGTGATGTCATTGGTCCTCTTCTGAAGTGAAGGATGGACAGCAACCCCATTTTAGTGGGAGTAGCTAGGTGGCTCAGGAGATGCAGTGCTAGGCCTCAAGTCAGACTCACCTTCCTGAGTTCAAATCAGGTCTCAGCCTCTAACTCTAGGTGCAAGATCCCGGGCAAGTCACTTAACCCTGTTTGCCTCTGTTCTGTAAACGGAAGGAGAGAAGGACATGGCAAACTGCTCCATTATGTTTGCTAAGAAAACCCCAAAGGGGTCTCAAAGAATCAGGCATGACTGAAAGATGATTGAGCAACAGCACAGGAATGGAGGCCCAGAGAACTTAAATAATTTGTTCAAGATTACACAAGAAGTAGTCCTGAGAAATGAACTCGGGTTCTTGGCTTCCAAATCCAGAGCTCTTTCCCTTATATTTCTTCCTGTCCTTTCCTCTCCACAAATCCTCATTCACAGCGTTTTTGACTCATACAATCCTACTGATAAGGATCTCTACAAGGTGAGAGTAAATGAGTTCTTTTACTTAGTTTCTAATAGTCCACATCTTTATGAATGAATAAACTACTTCACTGGCATAGAAGAAAAATAGTTGGTGATTTATTTAGTGATTAAAATTAAAACAAAAAACCACAAGAATGTCCCTTGGATACTTTTTATCCTCTGTTGCTCTGGTGAGACTTGGCTTTTCTCCCTGGAACTGGGAACTTTGGCATATCGAAACATGAGTGTTTTTGCTCCCTTCTCCTTGAAAAGACCCTTTTGGGTTTGTATAGGAAATAAATCAAGCTTGTTGATTGTGGTGAAAAGGCAGTGCTAAGCTAATGCTGTAAAAAGAATCATGTTTCATTCTGGTGGCATGGGGTAGTCCTGCATTAAATGTTCTGGGGCTAATTAATCAGGAAAGAACTCTAATTAAAAAGGAAACTGCTTACCAGCTGCCTGCTCAGTCTGTTTTAGAGTGAAACTGTAAAGCTGGCTACTTATACAACTTTCTGGCTACATTCTGCCTTCTTATGTGCTCAGTGAAATAGAGTGAATTAAGGATTTCAAGGAGATCCTACTTTGTAATGACCTACCTAAGAACCTTTAGGATTACAGTCTTGGATGTTTAAAAGTCTACTCTTTAATTCTAAATACTTATAAATAGTGGTATTAGTATTTAGAATGAGGAAGTTTAACTGTAAAGAATAATAGATTTTTAATAAAATAATAGATTTTCAGTAGAACAGTATATTGTCAAATAAGGTATATTAAAAGCTTATAAGGGCCCATGATTTTTTTGGTTTGGGAACTTTTTCCCACATAAGTTAATATATATTCTTACAGAGTTATCTGATAGGAGAGGATAAGTGTATCTTTCTTGTAGTTTCAGAACTAGTATATATCAGAGGTGGAATGGGTCTAGATCTTCTGGGTTTCAAGCGTAGCACTCTATTCTCTGTGTTGTAAAGCTTCTTTAACTTAAGGTGGTGATTTTTCATTTTGTGCTTGTACCTATGACTTTCTAAAAATTAGAATTTTTATTGTCACAAAATAAGACAATTAAAAGTAAAAACAGAAATAAAATCCAGTTAAATCAACTACATGTAATATTACTATATTTATGAAAAGGGAATTTTGGTCAATTTAAATTATAATGATTCTTAGGGTACTTTGAAATGATCCTAATAAACAGTAAATCATCAGAATCTTTCAGGGTAAAGACTAACTAATGCTCTTGATTAGGGTACTGCTGTTAGCCTGTTCATTTTTTCAAGTACATTTATATTTTTGTTATTAATTTTAATGTTCATTTAGGTTGAACCCATCTCCTTAAGTTTATTACTCTTCTAACTGCTTCTTAATTATAATGTATATGAATTTCGCAAGCATGTATAAAGCTTATTTGGTTTACATTTGCTTTTATAGTCTGAAAATGGTCAATACTATTTGGTACATATAGTAGGTACTTATTCAGTACTTTTTCATGTATTCAGTTGTTGCTCATAGTATTTATGATTTTTTTTTTTAGTGTGCATTCCTTTTAAACATGGTTTCGAAAAATGAGACTAAAGGGGAAAAAAACACAAGAAAGGAAAAAACAACACAAAATGGTGAAAATACTATGCTCAATTCTTTTTTTTTTTTTTAAATTTAATAGCCTTTTATTTACAGGTTATATGCATGGGTAACTTTACAGCATTAACAATTGCCAAACCTCTTGTTCCAATTTTTCACCTCTTAGCCCCCCACCCCCTCCCCTAGATGGCAGGATGACCAGTAGATGTTAAATACATTAAAATATAAATTAGATACACAATAAGTATACATGACTAAAACGTTATTTTTCTGTACAAAAAGAATCATACTTTGAAATATTGTACAATTAGCTTGTGAAGGAAATCAAAAATGCAGGTGGGCATAGATATAGGGATTGGGAATTCAATGCAATGTTTTTTAGTCATCTCCCAGAGTTCTTTCTCTGGGCGTAGCTGGTTCAGTTCATTACTGCTCCATTGGAAATGATTTGGTTGATCTCGTTGCTGAGGATGGCCTGGTCCATCAGAACTGGTCATCATATAGTATTGTTGTTGAAGTATATAATGATCTCCTGGTCCTGCTCGTTTCACTCAGCATCAGTTCGTTTAAGTCTCTCCAGGCCTTTCTGAAATCATCCTGTTGGTCATTTCTTACAGAACAGTAATATTCCATAATATTCATATACCACAATTTATTCAGCCATTCTCCAACTGATGGACATCCATTCAGTTTCCAGTTTCTAGCCACTACAAAAAGGGCTGCCACAAACATTCGTGCACACTATGCTCAATTCAAATTCAATTTCCATAATTCTATCTCTGGATATAGACTGCATTTTCCATCCCAAGTCCATTGGAATTGCCTTGAATCATTCTGCATTTTTGAGAAGAGCCAAGTCCATCACAATTGATCATTGCATAATTGATTTTATTGTTGCTGTGTACAGTGTTTTCTCGGTTCTGCTCACTTCACACAACATATCAGTCTTTCTAGGCTTTTCTGAAATCAGCCTACTCATCATTTATTATAGGATAATAATATTACATTACATTTACATTCTATAACTTACTCAGCCATTCCCCAACCGATCAGAATACACTCAATTTCCAGTTCCTTGCCACTATAAAAAGGTCTCCTACAAACATTTTGTACAAACAATCCTTTCCCCTCTTTTACGATCTCTTTTTTGATACAGACCCAGTAAAGATATTGCTGGATCAAAGGGTATGCATAGTTTTATAAAAGCCCTTTGGACATAGTTCCAAATAGGTCCTTTTCCCTTTTATGGATGGCTATAGGATATAGACCTAGCAGTAATATTGCTGGATCAAACAATATGCAGTTTTATGCCCTTTGGGAATAGTACCAAATTGCTCTCCAGAATGGTTGGATCATTTCATAACTCCACCAACAATGCATTATTAGTGTCCCTATTTTTCCATATCCCCTCCAACATTTATCATGATCTTTTCCTGTCATGTTAGCCAATCAGAATATTTATAATTAAAATATATGGTCTCAAGGTAGGAAATTACTAACATAGATTGTAAAAGTAGGAATAAGATGCTTACTATGGTGTGTAAGATATTTGATTCCTATTTAGAAATCATTGCAAAATTCTTTAATAGAAACCCAACTCCATTCATATTAGGAGACTTTAATTTGTTTGCTATTCTGTAGACTTGTGAAACATGTTTGCCACAATTTGGAAAAAGACTTAAAAATTCTGTGATATATTTGGTTAGTATAAACATGGCCTGATACAAATACTGAGTAATTGTACTTTACTAGGAGGAATATAACTCTTCCAGCTTTGTGATGTACACACAGATGCAGACACACACACTCATATGTCTGTTTCTGTTTTTCTTTATATCTATTAAAAACAAAAAAAATTTTAAAGTGGTCATTAGCCTGTCCTGTGCCTACTGATCTTATAGATCATGTCACTGAAGGAAGTCAATTAATTCGCAAACCCTTTGATTTAATCAAGATTTTTCTTTTTGGGTTATTATTCCAGTTATCCTTTAGAAAATGGGGTTTGTGTTAATTCACATGGATGAAGCACATGAATATATATTGCCTGCTTTGCCAAAATATCGCTAAATTCAGTTATTTGAGTTCATTGGATTTAAGGTTTGATTTAGAAATTTTATGTAAATTAACATTCTTTTTTTTTTAAATTATTTTGAATTTAACAAGTACCAAGTGAAATGGATGCTTGCATGTACAATGAAGAGAAAAATAGAGGATTGTATATCAAATTGCAGGTCTCTGTTATATACAGCATACTTTTAAATTGATTTTCATGATGCCTTTATTGTCTTTTTTGCTGAAGCGATTGGGGTTAAGTGACTTCCCGAGGATCACACAGCTAGGAAGTGTTTAGTGTCTGAGATCATATTTGAACTCAGGTCCTCCTGATTTTGGGGCTGGTGCTCTATCCACTGTGCCACCTAGCTGTCTTCATACTGCCTTTGTTGTCAATCGACACGTAATTACAACAGCAATGTTAAAAAATTTACTCATGGTTAAATGGGTCTTCAGATGTAGATCTGATTTTGGAGGGATTGGGAAGATCCTTTCTGAGTAATGAAATCCTTTCTAAGGATTTCTATACATAGATAGGAATTTTGCTATTTATTTCAAGTCTATTTGCTTAAAAAATGGACATGTAATAGCGGGATATTACTGTCTCTAATCCTGATGGGTTGTCAAATTTCTTATACTTAAGCAGTGTAATTATTTAGATTCAAGAAAAGTGTGGTACATCTTAGTTTTGTTTAAAAACAATGTAGTTTTTTGGTTTTTTTGGAGCAGGGGAAGCAATTGGGGTCCATATTTATGTTGCACCATTGCATTACAGTATAAGAAACTGTCACAGGATTTTTTGTTAAATTCATTCTTTGTTTGGACCAAGCTGGAGAGAGAGTGGGGCATAATGGATGGGGGGGTGGGGGCTAGACTTAGATTCAGGAAAGATCTCATTTTATATCCTTTTTCTAATAATAGCTCTGTGATAACTGTGATATTTGGTATAATTGTTTGATAGAGCTCCAATTTTCAGTCACTTAGGCTAAGTAGCACTAATGGCCATAACATCTAAGCAGTGGCAGACAACCTATACTCCTGCTTCATTCTGACCTTATGTCAAACAAATAAAATAAATATCCTTGATTGGATGGTGCTCCCACTTGAATGTAAATACTGTGAGTCCCAAATTATTCACTTGAATCCTCACCCAATTTTTAGTCCATATGAGGAAATTCCTTTGTTAGAATCTGGTATCAATAAGTAGTCTAAGAGAGTTTCCCCACCATATTTAGATCTGGTTAGGAAGGTACCTGTTCTCCGCTAAATTCCTCATCAAAGTATGAAATTTGTCAATCCAGATCTCCCTCTAAGCATGTATTCTCACCACTATTCAAGGTAATATATCTTCTACTATGTGGAAGAGTTGATTTATTGAATTAAAACAGGCGATCATTTTCAATTTATCTGTTCTTAAATTATTAAAAAAAGAAATTCAGAAAATTGCTCAATAGCAGAAAGAAAAAAGTTTAGGTTTAAAAATGTACTGAATCTCCTTTTTCTGTCACATGTGTACTCGATAAATGGAAATTTTAATAGTGGTCTTAGCCATGGATATTCTTGTAAATGTGCTTCAAGAAAAAGAATAAATAAATTCCAAAACCAAATTTAATGATCAGCTAACACACTCACACACACTCACTCTCTCTCTCTCTCTCTCTCTCTCTCTCTCTCTCTCTCTCTCTCTCTCTCTCTATATATATATATATATATATATATATATATATATATATATATTCCAGTGATACTACAAATAAGTCTGTATTCCACAGAGATAAGAGAAAATGGGGAAAGACTCACATATACAAAAATAATTATAGCAGCTCTTAGCTCTTTTTTTTTTTTTTTGTTCTTGTGGTGACAAAGAATTGGAAATGGATAGGACTGATTATCAGTTGGAGAATGACTGAATAAATTATGGTATATGAATGTAATGGAATACAATTATTCTCTGAGAAATAATGCAGAAATGTGGGAAGATTGGTATGAACTGATGCAATGTAAAGTGAACAGATACTGAGGAAAAATTATAAAACTAATGGTAATTTTGTAAAGATAAACAACTTTGAAAGACTTTAAAACTTTGACTAATCACAATTCCAAAGAGGATTCAAGGTGAAACAAATTACTCACCTCTAGATATAGAAATGGTGGGATTAGAGTACAGATTGAGACTCCCCCTCCCTTTATTTTATTTGACTAATATGGGAATTTGTTTTGTTTGACTATACATTTTGGGATGAGTTTTGGTTTTCTTTTTTTCTCAGTGAGGTTAGTAGAGGTGAGAGGCAGCAAATGCAGACCTGAAAATAAAATAAAATTTAATGAAAATATAGTGGTATTATTCTCTGTGTACATATCAATTTTTCAACTTAGAAAATGCTTTTCTTTTTTCTGAGTTAAACAGTGAAAATATACATTTGACACAAGAGGGAGCTGAGTTTCAGAGTGGTCACATGATTTGTTTTAGATCACTGGTCTATTAGTACCAGAACTTATGACCATACTTAGCGCTCCTGATTGCTGTTGTTCATTATTCTGTTCACCTCACTATGGTGCCTTATATAAATGAAAGATGATAACCGTAAGAACGGTAATAAAATAGTTAATGCCTCAGCTTAAAGTGTTCCTAATTTTGGCTTACTACACCATCCATAATAGTGTGATCCTTTCATTTCACTTAAGGGAAAACTTGGAAAGAAGGTCCGAATATTAAACAAGGAAAAAAAAAAAAAAAAAAAGGACTACTTTGAAAGGGAAGCTTTCTTCCAGGCTTGACTTTCTGCTTTAACTCCTGGAATGTACTTTATCCCTTAATTTAACCATTAAGTGCAAACAACTAGAAATAAAATTTGCTTCTTTTAATGCTTGCTCTACTTCTCAATCCATGTAAAAATTGTAATGCATTTTAGAATGACAAGGCTTATTTTCCTTTCCTTGTTCTGTATCAGGCCCAATTAGAAGAATAGTACCTTTAATAGAAACCAGTAAAATAACTACCTCTTTCATTACACGCAACTGTTGGCATTAATTTGAAATTATTCTTTAAGTTGGTATAGAACACTAAAGATTTAAAGGCATGGGAAAACTTTTTTGAGGAGAAAAAATAAAAAAGATGTGATGAATATTGTTCTAGATAAGATATTGTTCTTACTTTTCTGAAATGAAATGGCATGTACTGAAATCATCCTGATTTCATCTGACAAGACAGTCTCTAGCATCAAGAAACTTATATTTTAATTAGAAAAGGGAGCTAGAAGAAAGAGTATAATCTGGTTGGGGCAAGGCAGCTGGTAAGGAGGTGAAGACTAGAAAGTTCAATCAGTTTTGGAATGAAGTTATGATAATTGGAACCTCAAGGAAACATTTTTCAAGAAATGCATAGAATTTATAATAGTCAATGATTGCATGAACTATTTGATGATTGACCTACCACATTGACCTTATTACATGACCCTTGTATATTTTTGCTGTTTATTAATCTAATTTATAGATATTTTCAATATTAAGTTAAAACATGTAACAAATAATTTTTGTGGGAATATGTTTTTAATAACACTCATTATTCAAGACTACTACATTATTCAAGATCTACTACAATAATAACTGCTAAAGAGATTTGATATTCTAGCATTTTATTTTCATATTCATTATCTGTCTTTCCCTCTTTGTAAGCAATTTAGTCTTGCTCAGCCAGCCCATTACTAAAAATTAGGAAAATACTTTCTGTTGTTTTTTTCCCCCCATTTGCCAAGGGTGGATGTTTGATCCTTAATACTGATCTCTTTATTAGTTAGATTTAAGCATTAAGACAAGCATTGCTTTAGGAAGTCAATTTGTAGCTTCTCAGTAAGAGAAGCACTTTAAATAATTAGCTCATTCAAAATCAGTGGTCCTGGGAAGTGATGATGAACAAGGACAGCAAGGATAAATGACAAAATATGGTGAAATGTGATTTTCTCAACTGCCCTCTCTAATATATAGTTTAATTTATTGGTACTTTTGAAAATAGTAATGTTTCTTCTCAATAATTTTTTTTTCCTTCTAGAAACCTTCATCATGTGAAGATAGTTAAATAAAACAGACTTAACCTGTAAGCCTCATCTGAAAAATAATGTCTCATTCCCTGTCTATAGTCTGCTATTCTCTACCCATGGTTCCAGCTTAAGGACATAGGTTAAATGATCAAATTTCTGGACTTGACTATTCTTTGTATTGACCAGGATTTTTTTGGCTTTCAGTGTTCTTTCTCTTAAATTATTTTGTAAATTGCTATCTTGTTTCCCCTTGTTTTGATCTTATAAGCCTTCAATCATTTATCAAGCATTTATGAATTCCTAGTTTGTGACAGACATTGTGCTAGGCAGTGTAACAAAAATGACACCCTTTCTATCTTTAGGTAGTTGACATGATATTAGGAGAGACCACAGATATATTCCAAGCTTATTTTTGCATTGGTTGGGGGAAACCAGGAAAAGCATGAAAGATGACTCTTAAGGTTTAGAACAAAATCTCAAAGCAGAAGTGAAGAGGGAGTGCTTTCTAGAGATAAGGGGCAATTGATATCACAAAACCATAGAGATGGTTGTTTCTGTAATTAATAATTTAATTAGGCTAGCTGATAATCAATACATTGATGGTCAGTGGTTTCTCTTGGTATCCAAAGATAAAACTGTAGAGATCGCTGAATTCTTTAATATCTTTGGGGAAAAAGGTAAATAGTTAATGAGGTAGGTGTTTTTTTTTTTTTAACTTTTCAATAGTATTTTATTTTTTCTAATTATTCATAGAAATCGTTTTCAACACTTATTTTTGGAAGATTTTGTGTTCCAAATTTTTCTCCTTTCCTCCCTTACCTCTTCCTTTCCAAGACAGCAAATAATCTGATATAGATAAAATATGTGCCATTCTTTTAAACATATTTCCGTATTTGTCACATTGTGCAAGAAAAATCAGAAAAGAAAAAAAAATAAGAAAGAAAACACACACAAAGAGCAAAAATATTTCTGATTCACATTCAGTCCCCACAGTCCTCTCTCTCTGGGTGCAGATGGCTCTCTTCATCATAGAATTGAACTGAATCACCTCATTGTTGAAAAGAGTCATGTCCATCATAATTGATCATTGTGTAATCTTCCTGTTGCTATATACAATAACCTCCTGGTTCTGCTTATTTCACTCAGCATCAGTTCATCTAAATCTCTTCAGATCTTTCTGAAATCATCCTCCCAATCATTTACTATAGAACAATAATATTCTATAACATGCATATATCATAACTTACTCATTTATTTCCCAATTGATGGACATCCACTCAGTTTCCAGTTTCTTGCCACAATAAAAAGAGCTGCTACAAACATTTTTGTACGTATAGGTACTTCTCTCTTTTTTTATGTTCTCGTTGGGATACAGCCCCTGTATCAAATAGATACACTCCTGCATCAAAGGGTAAGCATAGAGTCATCTCTTTCTTCTTGGCTAGGATATGATGAAGTCTTCATAAACTGTGGCAGTTTCTAGGCTCTTGGGAGCTCCTTGTTATAATGATTGATTTATGTCTGTTAAACTTCTGTAGGAAACAGTGATCATTTATGACATTGTTTCCTATCTTTCAGCTTGATTAAATGGATCAGATTGGATTTGTTTTAAAAAAAAAAAAAAAGGTAAGCACAGTTTGGTAGTCCTTTAGGCATAGTTCTGAATAAGTAGGATGTGGGTTTTCAAAGGAGAAGGTGGGTGAAAGTGTGGCTCATACTGAGCCACCTCCAGCAATCTGGACAAAGGAATCTGTCTCTACTCAGACCACTCTGGTTGGTTTTCTTCTTTGTGAGCTGGATTACTCTAAACTCTCATAGAAGGGTGCAAGGATATAGGCAATCTCATCTATCATTAGTATCCTTCAGAGACTGGCTGACCTACAGGGGCTGGCTCCTGAATGAGAATAATAGAGAGAAAAAGCTTTAATCCTAATTTGATAATTGGTTATGATAGAAAAAACAGTTACTTCCGTCAAGTGGATGACAGCTTTACAAGATCCTTCATGATAGTATAGGAGAGTTTGCATTTGTCTTTTTATCCTTAGTAATCTTTTCCTTCCTCTCTCATCTGGAAAAATATACTTAAATGTCAGATTTCTTCTTCTACTTCATCATAAAATGAAGTAGAGGATTTCAGGAATGCTGTGTGCTTTTGCTTTGACTTTTGAAGCAACTAATAAAAAAAAAGACTGTAAAACACTTTTCAGACTTTAGAAGGTTATTTAAATGCTAAGTAATATGCTTTGGAATTAAAATGCTCTATAAATATTTATATTTAATAATTTTTGTATTTTAGCTTTTGAAGGGCTTTTAGAAGTATTTCAACACAGTCATTTGAAAACATATAAGAAGTTGGCTTCTCTAAGACTCAGGTTTTGTGATTTGCCAGTCCCTAACATTTATTTCTGGAAGAACATTTAAAGTTTTTTGAGAACTTGGGTGGTAGCCTGAGTTTTCACAAATATTGGATCTACATGTGACCTTTTTTTCTGAAAGACTCTTCATTATCTGTATGATAATTTATGTTGTAGAACCATATGATCTCATAATTGGAAGGGGCTTCAGATGTCATTGTGTCTAATCTTTTTCTGAAGTATAATTGTTCCTCAGAATATGACCAGCAGATTTGGTGGCCCATTGTTCACTTGAATATCTCTAGTGATGGATGTAAACACCCACACATGGGTCTATGTGTAAATATTTTTTTAAAAATACATAGGCTAAAATAATCTCATTTCATTTCTTGGGGTTGGAGAGAGAAAAGGAAAAAATACCTCTGGGACTTGTAAAGGATTCTAAAAAGAAAACCACAATTCCTACACTACCTTACATAGACTAGTGTATATCTTCTCTTTGTCCAGTGAGTACCAAACAAAGATTTTGTAATTGCTATTCTAAACAGCTTCTAAAGGATAGAACTTTAAGGCAAGAGTGAGCACTAACCTTCCTGTGTTTTACAATAATTGTTCCCTTTCCAGATTTTGGCCTCTAGGGTAGGTAAAGACACTGTTCTGTGTAGTTTGATATTATGGTACTTTTCCATTCTCCACCTGGCATTGAGAATCAGTGAAATGTAGAACAGAGCCAAGTTTAACCTTTAATCCTTCCCTCCAGATGCAATTATTACCATCTTTCTTTAGCTAGCTGAATGGTTTTCAAAGGCAATGAGAAATGTAAACAGCACATGGACTTTCTGGAATACTTGCATTTCCTGCTTGTTTAAGGCAGCTTTTAGCTGTCTTCTTGTATTCTACATCAGAATCAAACTTGGGCAGCAATTTGTTCTTGGTTCCCCTCACAGGAGAGGAAAAGGTGCTGGAGAAAGATGCTGAGTAATTTCAACCACATGACATGCAGAAACCTTTTTGAAAAAAATCACACCCTTTCTCAAGTGTCTTATTGCTACTATGAAATCAAAACAGGAATAAATGTCATCCTTTAACACATTCTATTGACTTATATATAACATCGTTCACAGTAGACCTTATGTTCCATTTGAGTCCATAATTAACACTTTAGTGGCATTATACTTTTTGTGCAATTTAAAAATGCATTTGGAAAACAGCCTTTGGGAGGGAAATAAACAAAAATAATTTTCCATCAATAAGTTGAATATATACTTTGACACTGCTTTTTCAGTCTCCTTAAAGCAAAAATCACAATGATTTTCCTTCTCCCTTTCCTCCTGTTTCCCTTCCTCTCCCCTCCCCTCTCCTCCCCTCCCTTCCCCTCGTCTCCCCTTCTACTTTTCCCCCCTCTGTTTCTCCCTGGCTTAATTCAGGTGTATCCACTAGAAGTTAGCACAAAATGAGACACTCATACATCATTCAATAGTTACCAAAAATTTTACTTATAACATGAAAAGGATATTCAACCTGGATATCATACTTAGTTAAGGGTAGTTATAGCTGGGAACTCATCCCTTCTGTAATAGTAGGATGGGGTGTAGTGAACTACTTGGCCTTGGGACTTCTGTCAAGTCTTAAGGGACTGGTTCTAAGTGGGTAGGCTTTTAAAAATTATTATTAATTACCTTAGGGAATCAAGAAACCATGTCAATTAGAATTGAGACCTCCAGGAAGGTACCTCATTAGCGGTGCTATTGGGCTAATGACTAATCGAAGCTCTCAGAGGACTTGCTTCCTGTAACATGGTTAGGGATAGGGAATGACAGACTCTGGTAAATATTGATCTTATACTTAGGTCATGTTTTATTTCAGGTATGTGATGTTAGTCAGAACATAGAAATCTTGTCATATAGTTCTTCATTGGTATTTGTTGTACTGTTTGACATACTACAATTTGATTTTCTATGATAAATTAATGTTGAAAATATTAATTTTCAGTAATCATTATAACTCCAGTTTATATGATCTCTAAAAACCTCTATTAATTTCAACCTCCATTTATTGTATCAACATCACACTTTCTCAGAGTTGCTCTTTCTCCCAGATTTATAAATCCTTAAGTAGGAAATGACCTTTAACCATCTTTTGAATCAGTGTGGGCTAAATAATCAACTGATTTTTTGAATAAGCCTGAAAGTATTCTTTCCTTTAAGTTGGGACATAAACTGTAGTTTGTTGACTGCTACTTCAGATCACAAAATCATCCTCTTAGCTCTTAATATCAGTAGTCCCACAATAGTATTTAGCTTTGCTGTTGATTCTAGGTAGAAGACAAACTTAAGGAACAATACCCTTCTAATATATTACTATTCATAGAATGCTTCATGTTGTCTTTAAAATTTTGGTACCCAAATAAATTGCATATGTAAACATTTAAACAAATAGGACCAACATATTTACGTATGTAAAACTATTAATTGTTTCTGTTTCACTTTACAAAAACCTATCAAAGAAAATTTTTAATGTTTTCCTGAACACTTCATGCTTACTTGAAAGACTAAACCATTAAAGGGCCCATGTTTCATCTATTACCCAATAAAAGGAATATTATGAAAATAATTAATCTAATATAAAAGAAAAAATAACCAGAAATTTCATAACTCTGACCTCATATGAAGGACAAATAAGCTTGTCTCATTTCTTCATTCCTAATTTTTTTTCTCACTTTTTTGATGTAAACATCAAAATTTTTCCTTCTCTTATTTCTAGTCATGGGGTCTCTTCCCCCCTCCCCCTTTAAAAAAAGTCATTCCAAACTATTGTTTTTAATTCGTTTATTCCAAATACATTTGTTAAGACCTTGTTATGTATAATGTGGGTTAGTCATTGGACTTAAATTTTACTAGGAAAATATTGCGTACAAAAATGAGTAAATGCCACATTTATGTTATGGAATGGTTAAAACTTCTTGGAAACTGAGATCAGGAAAGATCTCCGATAGGAAGTAGCACTTGAATTGAGCTTTGAAAAGATTAACAATCATAGTTAAAGAGGGAGTATAGTCCAGGCCTTCAAGATAATCCATGCAAAGTAATGGAGAAAAGAGGGGAAATGTCATTTACAATGAATAACAAATGGCCATTTACAATGAATAACAAATGGCCTAATTTGTTTAGTAAAAAGACTTGGAAGGATAGAGTGGATCCATATCATAAAAAGCATATTAAATACCAACTAATAGTGTTTATACTTTATACTGGAGGCAATAGAGAGCCACTGGAGATCCTTAAGAAGGGGATTAAATAATCATATTTATTCTGATTCATAAATGGTAATTTTACATTTTTCTTGAAAAATTTTTCCCTGAAATTTTAGTTGATAGATTTTATTTTTATTTCTCAATTCCATCATCTTTTTCCCTTCTAGAGATCCATCCATTATAATCTAAGAAGGGAAAGGAAAGAGAAGGTAATAAACAGTTATTACATGCTGGGTACTATGGTGAGAACTTTTTACAAAAATTATCTCATTTGATTTTCACAATAAATGGTGCTCTTCTTATCTATATTTTACATTTGGGCAGACTGGGGCAAACAGATTTTAAAGTTATTTGCCCGGTGTCACCTAACTAGTAAGTTGTCTGAGACCATATTTGAATTTAGGACATCCTGATTCTAGGTTCAGTATTCAGATCCACTGGGCCACCAGAACTTTCACCTCATCTTACTTTTTATCCATGGCTTCTATGGCACTTATTGGCTATCCCTGAAACACTTATATTCCAGCCTCCTACCTTTCTCCATTTAGACTCTCAACTTTGGGACCCTATGCTCTGATTAGTGCAAAGAGGATAAGGGCTTGCCCAGAACTTGTCCATATCCAGGTTCACCACCTCACTTCCTAATCATCTGCAGCCATGACACTCCAGATGGTATTATGTCTTCCCCCATTTTCTTATTCTAGCTCTGAGAACTATAATTATATCAGTCCAACCCTTCCTGGTAAGGATATGTCAATTAAATGAAACTCCGCCTTCGCTAGCATTTCTTATTTGTGTTATCTTCCTCTATTAATATGTAAGAACCTTAAAGGCTGAGACTGTATAGCTAGTTGGTGGTTAATACTTAATACAGTACTTAACATATGCTTTTTAATGCATTTTTCTATATTATTTATTCATTAAGATAAAAGTTTAGCAGAGCACAGATTGGAAAAGCCTGATATAATCTTCAGTGAACCTTATCAGTCACTCCCTTTCATTAAAAAAAAAAAAAGGTTCTTATTTTGTTCCTTCTTTGAAATAAAGCTTGGTTATTATTATTTCTCACCATTCAGTTTTGATTTTTCTTATTCTTTCCATTTACATTGTTAGAATCATTTAGCATATTGTTTTCTGTTTATTTCAAATAACTCCTAGTTTCTTAAGATTTATTTTATTCATTGTGTCTTAAAACTCAATAATGTTCCATTGGATTCATGTACAGTATTACAACTTTAACCATTCTCTAGTCAATAGATATCTATTTGTTTTTCAGTTTTTTTCTACTACAAAAAAAAATTTGTTATAAACATTTTGTAAGTGGGGGCCTTAAAAAAATGACCTCCTTGGATATATGCTTGGCAGTGTGATCTCAGCCTCAAAGGATGTGAATATTTTTAACGCTTTCTTCACAAATTGCAGAATGGCTGGAAAAAAGGCAAAGATCCATCTTGCCATAACTCTTCCAACAATGACTATTCTCACCTTTTGTTATCTTTATTAATTTCCTAGTAAATTTCAGAATCTTTTTAAAATTTCATTTCTCTTGTTGCTTAGAGCACTTTTTTCTTTTTAATTATTTTTATCTGATATTTTGTTTTTTGTCAGTTACATGTAAAACAATTTTTTACACTTGTTTTTAAAACTTTTAAGTTTCAGATTTTTTTTCTCTTCCTCATTCCCCTCCTCCCCTCACATTGAGAAGGCACAAATTTCTAGAAAAGTCATGTTGTGAAAGAAAACATATCCATTTTCCCTCCTCCCCCAAAAAATCTTTAAGAAAAATAAAGTTAGGGGGCAGCTAGGTGGCAGTAGATGGGAGTACCAGCCCTGAAGTCAGGAGGACCTGAATTCAAATTTGACCTCAGACATTTAACACTTCCTAGCTGTGTGACCCTGGGCAAGTCACTTAAACCTCAGCAAAAAAGAAAGAAAAGAAAAAAAAAAAGTAAAAAAAAAATGCTTCAAACTATTCAGACACATTTGGTTCTTTCTCTGGGTGTAGATAGCATTTTTCACATTTTCTTCATTGAAGTCAGATCATTATATTGCTAAAAAAAAAAAAAAGTAAATTCATTCACAGCTGATCATCCTACAACATGGCTATTATTTTGTACCCAGTATATTTCACTTTGCATGAGCTCATGGAGAACTTTACAGTTTTTCTGAAGGCATCCTGCTCATCCTTTCTTGTATGTAGCACAATAGTGTTATATCATAATTATAAATTTTTCCCTCCCTCTCTGCCTTCCCCCCAGATAATTGGAATTAAGTGACTTGCCCAAAGTCACATGGTCAGGAAGTGTTAAGTGTCTGAGACCAGATTTGACCTTGGGTCCTCCAGACATCAAGGCTAGTGCTCTATCCACTGTGTCACCTAGCTGCCTTGATCCTTTCTCTTTTTTAAAAAAATCTCTTTTGGGATTAGATGCCTAGTACTGGTATTGTTAAGTCAAAGAGTATGCATGGTTTCATAGTCTTTTGGGCATAGTCCCTATCTTTTGATCATTTGTCAATTGGGGAATGGCTCAGAGCATTTTTTTACATTGCTGTTAACATTTTGAAATTCTTCTTTTGAGAATTATTCATTCATATGATTTGATACCCTTCTATTGCAGAGTTCCTTTTAGTTTTATATATCTGTTAGTTGCCAACATATTTAGGCTTTCAAACTCTTTATCAAACATTTTTGATGTAAATATTTTCTTCCATTGTCTTTCATCTTCTTTATGTTATTTTTGGTACACAATTACTTGTATTCAAAATAATCTATTTTATCTTTTCTAATTATCTCTATCCTCACTAAAAAAAAAAAGGAGTTCACCAATAATACCTGAAAGAGACTTGGATCTAACTCTCTCTTTATTTTTTATTTTTTCACAGTATTTAGGTCTTGTGTATATTTATATTATGTGTACAAGAAGCCGGAGTAAACCTAATTGCATTCTAATTTTTTTTTTTTTAGCATTTTCTAAACACTAAAAAACTCTTTCCAAAACAATTTATATTTTGACATTTATTGTACCCTAAGCCATTTATTTCTGGTTTTTCTTGCCAAGTCTGTTCTATTGACTTGTTAATTTTATTTTAGCCATCATCAGAAAGTTTTAACAATTATGGCTTTATAATATAGTCTGAGAGTGCTGTTTTTTTTTTTCTAAAAACTAATGGTTCCTAAAATCATGATTAGCATGTGTTTAGTATTAGCTCTTTAGAAGAACATTTTTTTCCCGTTCTCACATTGTTGTTTTTCTGAATTTCAACTTGGTGTAAAGGAAGAGACTTTGTTTAGACTCAGACTCTGATACTAGTTGTAAAATCTTTACCAAGTCAGGTAATCTTTTGAGTTTCCCCATCTATAAAATAGGGAATAACATTTTCATTACCTGCCTCACAAGATTGTTAGGAGGAAAGTTTTTTTTTTTTTTTTTAAACCTTAACATTCATAAAAATGTGAAGTTTTAAAATTCCCCCCCCCCCAAAAAAAAAAAAATTGGTGACAAAGCCAGAAGGGGAGTGAATCCATTTTTTCCTACATAGTTACCAATGTGATGCATTTAAAGTAAAGTTTTAAAGTACTTTAAAAGTAAAGTTTAAGTGTACTCAAAAAATCTCCATGATCTTCCTATTACGTCTAGGATCAACTTTTCCTTCACATATTGTACAATGTAGTCATACTGGCCAGTTTGCTCCATCTTCACATATAATGGCATTTCAAAAACTTGGTTTGCCTTTTCTATTTATTTATATGCATACATGATTGCCTGAATAGAATGTAAACTTAGGAGCAGATGTTGAGTTTTATTTGTTTTTAATATTTGCATTTGTAGATTCAGAACATCTTCTTGTCCATAAAAGGCATTTAATAAATGCTTGTTCTTTGATTCATGGAAGGCAATGAAGATGAGGAGCAGTGCTCCACTTGCCACCATTTAATGCCTTAACTGTCAAGATGGTACTGAAAATTTCAGCAGAGCATATTTTTGTGATAATTAATTTTGGGTAACTAGGAATGTGCAACCTGCATGCATTGCTATTTGTAAATATCTATATAGGAAAAATTTGTTTAATTAAAAAGAATAAACCACTCAGCAAGACCTTATATATTCAAACCAAATAAAAACATTTGCAAAAAAGAGTCCTTTATAAATCAGTTTTATTTACAAATTTATAAATCAATATATGTAATAAAATTTATAAATCAATTACATAATATAAATCAATTATAAATCAATTTATAAATCAATAAATCACATTGACCCTGTAGGTATATATATGAAAGTAATAGATAGGAAATTAATGGTTGTGGGCAGCTTCATGTGTTACAGCGTTTAAGTTCATGTCAATGCTTTTTCCACATCTTTCATAATACTTTATGTTTTTTTAGGTACAGACCTCTATTTTTAGTCAGTTAATATCATGTAATGGGGTTTATCTTATAAAACCGTCTGCTCTTGAGACACAGCTTAAATACATCTTTATGTAGCTCTCTATTGTTACCTTGTTTCCATCAACATGAAATTTCATAAATGTATGCCATTTTTGACAACCTAATCACCTAAAAATTCATGACACATTTGCTTTAACCATCCAATTTAGTTCTTCCATCACATTTTCTAGTTTGATTTTCAAAAATAATCTTGTGAGACTCTTTTAAAATCACCTCCTCCTTGTTTGATAACCAACATATCCTTTTATCCATGATTGGCAAAGAAGAGGATACACATATTATTTACTATTTTCAATTTGCTGTCCATTGAAGTGATTTCTGTCAGGGTTCTATTCTCCAATTTTTTATTTTGCCTAGTTAATTTTATCATTTTGTTTGAAAAATAGCTGCTGAAATAATAGAGGTGTTTTGCTGACATAAGCTGATGTGTTTGAGTTCACATTACCTCAGATTTGTAATAGGTACAATGGAGGATAGAACAATTTAATGATTTAATTGTTCTTTTGTATAGGTTTGAATTCTCATTAAGAATAGAAGTGTCATTCTATCCTTTGCTTTTAAAGCAAACCTTTATTGTACTGGATTGGAATACTGGTTAATAAAATGGAATGTGTCTTTGGAGTGTCATCCAACAGAACTGAGCCAGTGACCAGAGATTTTCTAAGTGTAGGGCTTCTCTAATAGGGATGCCAATAGATAGCTGGCTTTGGATGGGGGCAGGAGTAAGGAAAATAAGAGAATCTTCCATTTGTTTATGGTGAATTCCACAATAGCCTCTTTCCTCTATCCCCATTTTATATTTCTTTTCCTAGCCAATGTGAAGGCAGAAGATTTTCCTATAATGCTGGTCGTATAGTGCTGACCATGTTGCTCCCCTAGCCTTAAAAAGCTTCCTGCTGTTTTAAAATCAAATATAACATTTATATTGACATTTAAGGATTTTATAACCTGGCCTTAACCTACCTTTCTGTCATTATACTTATTCTCTTTCTCTTTAGTTCAGCCAATCTGAGCTTCTTGGCACTTTCATACATGATGATCGTGACTCCCTTATTCATGCATTTCCATGCATGTCCTTCATGTGTAATCATAGATCAGACACTAAACTTCTCATGAATATGGGCTTTTCATTTTTAAAATGAAAGAATTGGACTAGGTGATCTCAGAAATTCCTTGAAGCTCAAAATCTATGATTCTGTAAGTGCCAGAAATATGAACTGAATCAAAATTTTCTCATCTCAGATTCAGTATTCTCTCTGCTGAACTGTGACTCACCTCTAACCTCAAGTCATCAAATCGAGTTACACAGAATACACTTAACATAAACTTTTGAAAATATTAACATTGATAGATTTTATTTAAAATCATAGTCATTTCTAGATATCATAGTCCCTTTTATATCACAGTCATTTCCAAACTTCCCTCCCTTTTTTCAGAAATTCTTTAATTTTAACAAAGAAAAAAAATTAACATAAGCAACTAACATGTTAACCTTGACAGCTGTGCTTGCAATAATCTGTATCATTAGTCCCCCGCTGCTTTTCTGGAAGATGGAAAGTGCATTTCTTTATTTCTTCTTCAAATGGCCTTTTTGGTTGAATTAACTTCTGTTGTTGCTATGTATGTATATGAATATGTCATGAACTCTTTAGCAGACATGTTTACTACAGTTGTTTTCCTTTGAATAGTTATAAAAATATAGAAATCAACTGTTTTCTTCAACTTTAGTGCCTATCTACTTATGTATTATATAATTTTGTGTTTTCCAGACTGTATTATTTTATTAACAACATCCTTAAATCTCTGAGCATATTTAGCCCAAGAATCTATTCTGTAACATTCTTTAATAGTCATCTAAACAGAGAGATTAGCTTTTTGCCTTTCTCTTGTTTAACATTCATGTTTTTCTAGAATGCATTTTCATCATTAACAATCATTTACTGACCTGCCCTTGTGGATTTGCCAGCCCTTTGAATATGATAGTGCAGGGAAACTTATCTGTGGGATGGAAGGGTCTATATTGCTGTGAACTATTAATTATATTAACGTTATGATTGTCAAATCTCTACATTTTGTCACTTTGGAACAATCTATTAACATCATGTCGAATTATGTCTTATGTTAATTAGTGACCTGTTCAGTTATTTCCCCCTCCTTTAGAAAAAAATCTTTAGATAATAATAAAGACATTCTTCTTGGAAAGGATAAAAATTAAAGCAGAATAATTAAAGATCATCATTAAAAGTTCACATACCACTATTCATTATGAGAGTAGCCAGTAGCTTAAATCAAATGGTACTGTCATTGTGTCTTGTCCTGTCATCATGAAGGCATTCACTTTCAGAATTTATAACCTAGGCTAAAAAAGATTTGGAGGTGAGAGATGATATGGTCTGTGAGAAAACTGAAGCCCAAGAACCCTGATAGATGAGACAGTGATTTTCCTTGGAAAAGAGGTTCAGTTGGAGTGGAAGAATGTTCAGAAACACACATAAAGGTTTGTAACTTGCTTCACTCTCAGAATGGATTAACAGTCTGCCACATTAGTAGTATATTATGCTTTTTCCATTGTACTGGTTCTGCTAAGGTTACCATCATCCTTCTCTCCATGCAAGTTTATAAACGCAGAACCTTTCTTCAACTCAGTTTCAATTAGAGTAAACATTTATTAAGAGTCTACTATGTGATACTATGCCAAGCAATAGAAATACAAATGCAAATAAAACCACTACCTCTCCTTTAAGCAGTTTAAAATCTGATGAATGAAGACTACACACAGAGGGAAGTTGAAAAATAAAGGGGTTAGCAAGGCTTACTCATAAGCACAGAGGCTAGAGGGAGAGTCCCAGAGAAATCCAAAAGGAGAATATTTGGTGGGAAATGGGGAGAAGGCTTCTTTGGGCTCCTTCTTAAAATAGAAACCCAAGAGTCCAGGACCCTCATTTCAGAAGGACCTCATTAAAGAGATGGGGTTCAGATGAGATGTCACTATCAGGCAGATAATGAGGTTTCATAGTGATGAGTTTCCTAGGGAAGGAAGGTGTGATGGACAAGTCCAACGAAGTTCAAAAGCAGAGTAATCTATGGGATATGGGAAATGACTCCATTTTCCCCTTAATATTCTTTTTTTTTTTTTTTATCTAATCACTTCCAAGTTTTTTTTCTTTCTTCTTGCCCTCATATTCATCCTGTTCTTTCTACTCACAAAGCCCCTACCCTCAATGAAACTCTCCTCACCTGCATCATTACAATAATGTCAGAAATGGTCTCTCTGCCTCTCAACTCTCCAGTGTCCAATCCATCCTTCCAAGGAGTTACCAAAATGATATTTTTCAAAGACAGGTCTGAGCACATCATTCCCCTGTTAAAGAAACTCTGTGGTTTCCTGTTTGTCTCTAAGATAAAGTACAAATTCTTCTTTTCTTCTTTTTGACATTTAAAGACCTTCCCTCTCTGGCTCTAGTCCATCTTTGTAGATTTATTTTATATTACTCCCCCTCACATACTCTGTTCCAGCCAAATTGAAATTTGCTGTTCCTCATATATAACACTTCATCGCCTGCTTTAATGTTTTTTCATATACTGCCCTCCATGTGTAGAATATACTCCTTCCTCATCCTATGCCTCCATTTAAGACTCTGTTCAGCTGATTATTTGTGTATATGTTGTTATCCTTCTTTCTTCCCACTCCCCCCTTTGATTGTAAGCTCCTTGAAGGCAGGGATTGTTATATTTTAGTCTTTGTTCTTCAGTGCCTCCTCACTTTCTAGTACTGAAGAGCTGTTTAATGAATGCTTTTGAATTGAATTTCATAGGTTCATAGATGGAGAGTTGAAAGGGACTAAGGCATTGGGAGGTTAAAGGTCTTCTCTGGGGTCACACAGGTAATGTTGGAAAAGAGAACCAAGGGCCTCTGACCTCAAATCAGTACTTTTTCTATTATACCATATTCCTTTCTATTATTTACCATTATTAGCCATGTATATAAAACTTATGGGATATGTTAATATTTAAATGATAATATGAAATATATAAACTAGGATGTAATAACTGTTCCTTTTGCCTAGTATCTCTGTAATAAATCATAAGAAATTCAGAATGAATGAATTTTAGGTATAGCATTTATATGTGTGTGTGTACACGTGCATGCACGTGTATGAAGCATTTGTTCTTATTTCAGTTCTGTTAGAGAAACACTACAAAAATTGGAACTAAGAAACATTATCAAAAGGTTGAATACAAATTTGGTTCAAATAACAAATATTATTTCCAGCCTTTGACATGTGGCAACTTCAGGTCTACTAATTCAAATCAGTTTTTTGGGGTTTTTTTCTTCTTTTGGCAATTCATTATAGGAAAAAAAAATTGAGATATTGATTTTAAAATGACCTGGATTTTATTACTCTGGATAATTTTTTAAAATTTAGTGTCTAGAGCTTGAAACAGCCCTTGGATGCATGAACATTTGTATTTCAAGTTTGCTTCTCAAAACTGAGTCATAGATGTTACATTTCAAGCCAGCTGAAGGTTTGATTATTCCACACTTCACTGCTTTTAAAATTCCAGTTGCTATAACAACTTTGATATTTCTTTATTATTTTTAGCACTTCAGTTACCATAACAATAAATATCACTTTTTAAAATGTGTAACAATTTTTCTTTTTCATTTCTTTCTTTTTTCTTCTAATAAAGAAATTAACTCTTTTCAGTTAAAACATTTTTTCTCATGCCATGCCTTCAGTTAAAATTTAAAATTAATTAGTTTTCAGACTATTGAATAGTCTTTTTGAAGGTATGTTTAATTGTTATGCTTCTGCTTTTACATAGTATTTTTCCCTCTAGGAAAATACCTAGATGACTTTTTTTTTAGTTATCCAATAGGTTGAAAAATAATAATAAATTTTTTATTTCACATAAACATTATTATTAAATAAAAATTAAGTTGTTTTTAGGCTAAATACCACAGAGGGAGAAAGTTGCCTAAATATAGTTATAGGATATAATTATTAGAAGATAAGCCAAGTATATATTTGAAAACTATGGATTGGGAAGAATGCATAGACAGAGGATAAAACATGATAAAGACAAATAAACAGTTTCACTTTTATAAAATAAATAAAAGTTTTTGCCTAGATAATATCAGTGCATTTAGAAATGGAAAAACATGTAGCTTAACAACATCATTGCATTAGATATTTGTGATAATCTGAGAATGATTTGTGAAAATCTGCATGAAATTCTAGCCATTTATAGATGAGGAAGTATTCATCCAAATGAACTAAATTCAATTTAGCAGAAATAATTTGAAAAGTCTTTCAAAAACAAATAACTAGGGGATCAATTTAAATAAATAAGGTTTTATTTTACAACTACCAAATTGGCAAAAATGAGAAAATTAAGTGTTGGAGATGCTGGGGAAAGCCACTCTACTGTTGATATGAATTATTTCAACCATTCTGGAAAACAATTTAGAATTATTCAAAGAAAAACTATTAAATTAGCTATGTGGTAATTCATATTGCTATGTTTATGTCACAAGAAAATTAATTACAGCAAGAAAAAACCATCACAAGAAAAAAAATTCATAAAGTTTCATTGTGCTTTCATTGGATGGAAGATTTTGCAATTAGGAAGTCTCTGGGCAACTTTAGACTCTTAGTTTTTTTTATAGTTTTGAAGGTAAGTTACTTGCTCAGATTTATAAAGCCATATATGTCAGAAATGGAACTTGAATCTAGTTTTTCCTGGCAGTGAGATAATGTTTCCCCTATGCCGTGTTGCCTATATGCAAATGAACTTGTAAATCAAAATATGGGCCTGATAATAGGCTGAACATTCTGTGTTATATGAATAAGAGAGAATGTTGACGAATAGCAGGATGTAGGCAAAAGAAGTGAGGGCAGAGGCTCTGCTTTTGAAGCCTTGTGCCGTCACTATGGTATGGTATGGTCTTGGGTATGTGGCTTCCACTTTTTCAGCCTTAAGCCAGGAGAATTGTACTAGCAAACTTTTGGGGTCTCTTCTAGTTAACTCCATATTCCCATGATTATTTGCCTTAAAGAATGATAAATATGAATGAACAAACATTTAATAAATAGGAACAACATGTACATACACACACACATACACACATATCTATCTATCTATCTAACATGTAAAGAAAATACAAGGTAATTTGAAGAGGGAGGAGGTCCTACAAGATATTTGGACCTCTTTGTCCCTTCTTTTATCTGTCTCCTCTTTTTTATAGGCTACTCCTCCCTGAAATGCACCCCCTCTTTACCTATCCTTTATGAAATCCTTAGTTCTTTTTATTGTTCAGCTCAAGTAATATTACTTATCTGAAAATTTTTCTGATTGAGCACTAAGCATTTAAGCACCATATTATATATCAATTTGGCATTGACTCTTAGTAGATTTTCAACAAAGTTATAAAAATAAGGCTGCTATGAGTTTTTTCAAATAAATGAAGTGTGTTTTCATAAAGTGGAAGGAGGTGGGGGTTGACTTTTGTAGGGACATCACTGACCCCTGTGTGGTAGATGCATTAGAGAAGGAAGAGAGAAGATGGTGATCAAAGTGGTTTTGATAGTCCAGGCAAGATGTGATAAAGACCTGAACTAGAGTGAAAAGAGAAGTGTGTGTGTGTGTGTGTGTGTGTGTGTGTGTGTGTGTGTGTGTGTGTGAGAGAGAGAGAGAGAGAGAGAGAGAGAGAGAAAGAGAGAGGAGAAGAAGAAGAGAAGAGAGAGAGGAGGGGAGAGGGAGAGACACACACACATACACACAGAGACAGAGACACGAGAGAGAGAGAGAGAGATTGCTATTAGGTAATTGAGTTCAAGAAGTTGGAGATAAAATTGAGGCTTTGAGCTTAGGTGACTTGAAGGATGTTGGTGCCTTTGAGAGAAACAAGGAGGTTCATAAGGGTTTAGTGGGCAAGTTTGTGAATTCTATGTAAATATTAGATTAAAACTCCATTTCAGCCACCAGTTTTGATCCATTTGGCCAAGTGGTACGACAATCTGATTCTGAGATCATAGCTAGCCTGGACAGTTCCAGACAGTTGTATAATTGGCATTTAATAGTGAATTCTCACTCCAGCATCTGACTTGTATCTAGGATGTTGTGTCTGTGAGTACAAATGCTGACCCCTGAGTCAGGTGTACTGAGACTGTGTGAAAGCAGGCACATTTTCTTTCCCCATTCTTATCAAAGGCCCTTTTAGGTTGTTCAATAGACTGCTCTCTCTCATACATAATGGAACTTTACTTCAACAGGTTTCTAGTATTCTGCTTAAAATGCGCTTTTTCAGTATGACACAATTTTCTGGGCATTTCTTGACAATCATTTGGGTGATTTTTAGGTGACTGGCTTTGTGGTGGTGAGACAGAAAGGGACTGATTGATCATTCTATCCTTTAAGGGCACTTGAAATGCTAAGAGGTTGGGACAACTTTTAATATTGGTTAGGTCCTCTTAATTGGCTTGTAGTCACTTTTCTAATCCATTTAAGAATCTAGATTTCTCATTTCCTTTAGCTTTTTAAATATATAGCACAGTTTAAATTAGTGAAGGCAATATGCTTGTAATGGCAGGAATTCTTGATTTGGAGACACAGTCTTTGGCTAATTCCTGAATTTAATACTTACTATTTGTGTGAGCTTGGACAGATTCCCAGTTTGTAGGTCTCTCTTGGTCCCAGTTTTTTCAGTATTAAAATAATAAGGTTGGAGCAGATGATCTCAGAAATCCTTTTCAGATATAATTCCGTGTTCTTGTGATTTCAGTTCAACAAAAATTTTAAGTGACAACAAGTCAGCATAGTATATAGAATACTAGATTTGCAGTCAGGACCTGAGTTACTTAAAGGTATGTGACTGCAATTCACTTAACGTCTATCTGTCTCAGTTTCATCATCTATACAAAGGGTGTTAAAAATAATCCCCATAGTTAAGTAATTAGCTTCCATGAATTGTTATTTACTAAAATGGGATAGTGAGAACATTTGGTACAAAATATCCTCCCCAAAATCTAAGACACTCTTAGTCAGTCAGCCATTTGGTAAATATTTATGGACCAGGCACTGTGCTAAGTGTTGAGGAAAAGTAGATCTAAGCTTAGCAAGGACACATGTGGCAAAAGGAATAGCTCACCCCTCCTGGAAGTCTTTTTGTTGGAGTTCTCAAACTGTTCCCCTCAAATATGGGCTCACTTTTCCACAGAGTTCTCTCTAAAATCTTGAGTCAGTCTTCCTCATCTTCTACACTAGTTTTCCCTTGGATCCTAATGCAAGCTTTGCCTCTTCAGAGTTCAAGGATGCAGCTGCAATGGTAAATGGAAAGTGGGAATCCTCAAATCTTTTAGAATCTTCAAAGATCTCAAGGTATTTCTCCAACCAAAGGATAGAAAGATAGCCTAGCCTGAGACCAAAGCACCTTCAACTTCTCCCAGAGATTCCTTCTCAGGGTAACTTTCTTGTGCTGGAATATTTGGCAGACTACAAAGAATGGAATAATAATTTCCTTTTTTTGAAACAGATTTTTCAATGAATTAAATGAATATTTAAAAATGTCTTGAATATTGTGAAGTAAGGAAATTAAGACACATTATTAGGGTCCTTGATTTGAATATGGAATTTAAAGCTGTTGTAATATTTTGAAATTTAGAATTTATTCTGATTTTTGTCCTTCTGGGAGCATTATATGCCTTCTAAGTGGATCTCAAACTTTTTAAAAAATCTCAAACAGTATAAAAATTGCTCCTATTCTCCCTGTCTCTTCATTTCAGTTGGTAGAACTTCAGTCTCATGAATTATTCTACTGTTTTAGTCATTTAAAGAAATAGTCAATACTCTAAATTCAGGGACCAGAGAGAAGATATTGTGAAAACTAAGACGTGCATTTGTTATCTATTTATTGGTGACTTGGATGATTCTGGAGGAGATGACTTTTAGCAGCTCTGCTTCAATTAAATCCAGTTCATGGGCAAATCAAGACATCATTCTCATAATGTCATTGGTCCTCTTTGACAAAAAAGGAGGAACAATAATGATAATAGTTTTGTCTGATAGCTTGATTGAACTGGTGATTCTACACTGATGAAATACCTCCAGTTTCACTACTTCCTCTATCTATTGTTTCTTCTCAGTGCCTATTTGATTTTTATTCTGTTTGTTAAATTGATTTATGCAAAGCCCTCCGGAGACTCTCTGATAATATTCCCTTTAGAGGTTCTTTTGCCATAATTCACCAATAAGAGGTAGAATAGGGAAATTAATAATGACAATAATAAAATATCCAAATAATGTTCACTAAAAAACTTCGATTCCTTAACACTTTAGTCTAAATGTAAATTAAAATCTAGTTATAAAGTAGCAAAAAACAGCTGATGGGGAGATAAGAAAATGATATTGGAGTTGAAGAAGAAAGTATCATTATGAAAAAGAAGCAAAAGAATTAGTTAGCAGAGCCAGGATAATTCCCAGCAGAATGCTGGTAGGACAGACAGAAGAAACCCAACTGACCCCAGAGTTTTAGGATCTGAGTTAACTTTGCTCTGCTATTTACCAGAATGTGAGTTTGGGAAAGTCCGTGGGATTTGGTTTCTTCATGTATAAAATGAGTAAAATCAGTAAGATCTCTTTTCATCGCTAAATCTGGGATCCTGTGATCTGGTTTGAAATTAAAGTGGTCTGCCAACCCAAATTGTCACCAAAATGGATTTCCCTTTTTGTATCTTGAAGTGTCTGTAATTATAGATTGTTGCTATTGTTTTTCATTCTATTATATAAGGCAGCCCCAAATTCTTAGTTCAGTTAGAAAAATGCAAATATAAAGTTATTTAGTGTTTGATGTTCACATTTTCCCCAAATGTGAGAAATAAAATCACATACACTTATGTTACTGAATAAGAGTATAGTTTTTTTTAATCACATAGTAGATATATTTTAGTTGGTTTACTAAAATTGTAGATTTCTAGTGAAAAAGGGGGACACTCTAAGTGGTGTAGAGAAACTGCACCAGATCTGGAGTCAGAAAGACTCATTTTCCTGAATTCAAATCTGGGTTAAACCTTTACTAGTTGTGTGACCCTGGGTAAGCCACTTCATCTGTTTGTCTCAGTTTCTTCATATATAAAATGAGCTGGAGGGGGCAACTAGATGGTGCAATGGCTAGAGCACTGGCCTTGAACTGAGTTCAAATCCTACTTCAGACACTTAACACTTATAAGCTCTGTGACCCTGAGCAAGTCACCTAAACCCAATTGCCTTGCTAAAAAATAAAGTAAAATAAAATGAGCTGAAGAAGGAAATGGCAAATCATTCTACTATCTCTATCAAAAATAACCCAGATAGGGTCATGAAGAGTTAGACATGACTGAAACAACTGAACAACAGCAACAAAAATAGGAAAAGGACTTAAATGATTATACAGTTCATCTTTCTCCTTTTCAGATGAGGACACTGAGGTTCAATAACTTGCTCAGAGATATACAATTAACAGGCATTAAATAGGCACCTATACATATACAGTCATTATACAGAAAGAAATGAAGCCATTACCGCCCCCCCCCCCCCTTAACTGCCAAGGTTGAGAAAAGAGGCAACATGTATGTGTATAAATACAAAGAAAAGTAATACAAGGTAACTAGATGAGAAGAGCCTGCCATATCTGGGATGGGGAAGTCTGAAAAGATCTGACATACAAGGCAGCTTTTGAGCCAAGTTTTGAAGGAAGCTCGGAATCCTAAGAGAGAAATGAAAAAATATGTTCCTGAGATTGAGGGCCACCAAAATAAAGCAGGGAGATGGGGGAATGTAAAGAATGGTAGGACTGCAGAATGTGAGGAGGGGAATGGGAGTAATGTAGACACACTAGGAGTTGATGGAAATCAGGTCATAAAAGACTTTTAAAACTAAAGGGAAGGGTTGATATTTGATCACAAAAGCAGTAGGGAGCCATTTAATCTTGTTTATTTATTTATTTGCTTACACTCTCATCTACCTGTTTGTCTATCTATCTGTCTATTTTTATTGTGAGGCAGTTGGGATTAAATGACTTGCCCAAAGTCATATAGCTAGTGAATGTTAAGTGTTTGAGGTTGAATTTGAACTCAGGTCCTCCTGACTCTAGGACTGGTGCTCTATCCACTATACCATATAGCCGTCCCTCCATTATTGAATAGAGGAATGAAACAGTCACATCTGAAGTTTAGAAAAATCACATTTTTATTTGTGTGAGTAGAGTACTGAGTAGAAATTGAAGGGAGGAAAGAGACTGTTGATTTGTTGTTAGTGAAGTTCTGAACCAGTAACTGGTGACTAGGTGGGTAAAGAGAGGGGGACATGAGAGAGAGATTGTGAAGAAAGGACAATATTTGGCAGTGATTGTTTATGTGGAACAAAAATGGCAGCAAAGTTGAAGTCTGGGTGATTAGAGTATTGAACGTGATCTAGTCTGGATTTGAACCCAGATTTGTATGCTTTACAATGCTGCTGCTTAGTTGATGAAATCTCATCCTTCTGTGCCTCTGCAACTCAAACTCATAAGGGTTTAGTGGGCAAGTTTGTGAATTCTATGTAAATATTAGATTAAAACTCCATGTCAGCATCTCTGGAGTGCTTTGTCTTTCTTTAAAGGGTGAGCCTCTTTTGTGACTGAAACCAACTTCCATTTTTGCCTTTCCATTTGTAATGTGAATATTTAAAACTTTTGAAACTGAAGAAAGGAAAATCCAGATAGATTTAGGTTTGTGATGAATGCCTAAAAATGAAACTTGTTCCCTTCAAAATGGTACTTTCTAGGAGTTTGTTCCCAAAATTAAGATACTTACTTTCAAATCTAAATTCATCATCCATTCTGCATTTTGTTTCTATAGTTTATTGTAACTAGCTCTGATATTTCTTTTAAACTGAGGAATAGAACAAAATATCCGATTATTTCATAAGTCTGTAACAAAAAGAGAAATCACATTGTCTCTGATATTTAGATGTAAGTTATTTTTTGATAAACATAGGAATGAAAATTTTTTGTAGAATGTCAACTGTCAGAAGATCCATGTATTCTTCTGTAATTTTATCATCAGTCTCAATGACTGCAATAAGACTTCTTTTCCCCATTTCTAAAAATTTTAAATTAAGACATTAAAGAAATGTCTTTTCCCCATTCTTAATACACTTCCAAAAATGAGTTATTAGACTTATAAAAATTATTCAAAATGGCATGTAGTTGCTTTAAAGCCGAAGTGAAACTAGATGTTTTAAAAGCTGGTTAAAGCCTTTCTGGTGGGTCATAATAATTCTTTGCAGTTTTAGACACAACAGTTTTCAGAGCCCCTCTCCCCCTTCCCCCATTAGCTTTTTCCTTTATATTTGACCTCAACCATTTTACAGGCTAGACTTTGACACAGGAGAATTAGCATGCAACATTAACTCTATTGTAGTATGACTTTATTGCTGGGATAATTAATTTAAATTTCAAACTTTAGCAATTGACTTTTTCAGAGCAGTGTGAAAATGATCAATTTCTGTTAATCAAAATACAACCATTTTGAGGAAAAGGAAATAGTCACATTAGTTTCGGCTTATAAAGGTTTGGCACATTTAATAATTAATAAGTATTTTCTGCCAATAAGGATTAAATTTCTGCTGACTTTCTTTAGTCTGGGTCTCATGGTATCTGGGCTAATTTATCTATGAGGTTTAAAGGTGCATGCACAGATATTCTCATGTTCTGTTAATCCCTGGGCAGAATCTTTTCAGAGTACTAGAAGGAAAGTATCCCTGAAAGTTCCAAAATGCTTTTAACATCTTATAAACATCGGTCAGTTCCATTGTCTTCATTTGTCATTCTTGATCGCAGCTTGCCATGTAAGGCTGGAAGCCTGTATGTGCCTGGCAACTGTTACCTAGTGACAGTTTCAGCTGCAGTAGCCATTGGCTGGGCTGTTGATTGGGGCAGAAGGATCGAGTCACCTTTCTGATGGGGAGTTCTGCATCAGCTCAGGGTGATGAGGAGGTGCAGGGGCTCAGGTGCAAGCAGTAAGCCAGAGAGCGCAACTGTGAAGTGAGGAATCGCTACAGCCTCCTTGTAACTGCATCACAGTCGGACTCCTAAATCAGGCTGCACAGCATAGCCGCTGATTAGGGGAGAAGCGTTGCCTTATTCTTGTAACAAGAGAACCCTAAAGTGATTCCTTTGAATTAGAAGAAATTGGCTACTAACAGAGGGAAATGCTTGGTGAGGACCGTCCTGTGGATGTTATAAAAGAATAAGGAATAAGGACTTCCCTCTATGGCTTGGTGATGTATCGGAGAAAAGAACTTTAAAAAGAATGCTTTCTATTAAAGTGCTGCATCAGAACAAGAGGAAATTTTTCCTTCAGAAAAATTCCTTCAAAGGCAGTGACAAGTAACAAAAGGACCTCTGAAACACTAGCACTTTTTAAAGGATTTTCAGCACATTATCCGAATGACCTTGGAGACCTTTCTATTGGGATTGCTTCGTTCAGCCCTGCCGGATTTTCAGCATTTCAGACTCTAGGATTTAAATTTGCCTCGATGTTTTGGGGACATTTTAAAACAAGACTATCTAGTAACCTATCTCATGGCCCCTGCACTAATTGAGCATTTCCTCAAAATAGAGCACAGAAAGAAAAGAAGCATTTTCTTAACATATGGCTGTTCTGTAACTGCAAATGTAATAAACGAGGTAATTTTCCAATACTGGGAAAGCTAGTTGCTGAAGTAATTATTTAATATGCTGATCATCTAGTGAAGATAGACAAGGTAGAACAGCCTAGAAGATGAAGATCTGACTGAAAATAACTGGGTAGTAAACAGTGGCAACATTTCTAGTCAAATCAGCATTTCATTAGCATCAGAGTAGAATGCAGATTGAAGTTTCTGTTATGGTTTGGAGCTTTTGAAATGATTCCTGAAGTTTTGTAAAGGTGAGAAATAGCATTGATTGAACCATGCACTTTATTGTCCTGATTCATTATAAGAGATGTGACAAGCCAGCTAATGAAAAATATTTTCAGTTATCGAGACTGAAAGTGAATGCAAGGATGATTTTTGAGGGGAGGGAGGTGGATAGAGGAGAAGCTTAAATTATGCTGCTGTCTGTACTACCCAATATCAGAAAGGACTAAAACTATTTAAATTGAAAACCGACTTAAAATTTCATGGGTTCATCTTATTTGGGGAGTGTGAATTGATTGTACATTATCTGCTTTGCTCGAAATGTTTTGTTTTCCTCTCCTACAGTTGGAGGATAAACCTTGCTTTTCTTCCCTTTTCATTCTGCCTCTAAAAAGAATCCACTCTATTCATATCCAAGTAGTGTTGTGTCTTTGAGAATTAACCTTGGCAAGACGGTTTTCCTTACCTCTTTAATGAAAGGATGGATCACAGGAATGAGACAGGGAGTGTCATCTCCAGAACAAATCCCAAAGGCAGTGAATGCTAGAGGGAACTTTTTTCTAGATTTCCAACTAAAAGCGGTTACTGACCTCCTGAAATATAACATGATTTAAATGAATCTGAAACATTAATTTACATCATATCATTGCTGATCAAGGAAGCCCGAGTCATAGGAAGACTTTTGTCTTTTTCTTGTTCTCTCTAGTGGATCCCAAAGAAATTGCCTTGCTCAGGAGAACAGTCTTCAGAAGCATTTTCTTTTCCCACCCCAACCTCCTGATGGCTGAAATTTTTTAAAAAATGCCTTTCATTTTCTGTAGTGCAAGATAAAGAATCTGTGTTTCCTTTAGAAGTGCCTTGTGTTTGTTAAAAGTAGTTTGAGAGCACTGGAGGGAGCTAACTGGTGGCCTTCTTTTCACCTCCTTCCTAGCTTATTTTCCTCCCCACAGCTGAGGTGTGTCAGTGCTGTACTGATGCTGATGAAGAGACTTGAGCAGTTCTGGGAAGCTTATCTGTGACAGAAGCGATTGGCAGTGTCAGCAGAGACAGAGCCTGAGCCCCCAAAGTGCCGAGGTTAGCAGATGTTGGGCAGGTCACCATTGGACTGCTGTCATCCTGGCTCCAGGGCTTCCTAATCCCAAACCATGAATGGGTCCAGGTTGACCGAACCAGGGACTCACAATATGAGCTTTGGGAATGTTTCTGAGCATCATTCCTGCCCACTCGGATTTGGCCATTACAATGCAGAGGACGTGTGCATCTTGGAGACAGTTGTTATTGTCCTGCTGACCTTTTTAATCATTGCTGGGAATTTAACGGTCATTTTTGTCTTTCACTGTGCTCCCCTTTTGCATCACTATACTACCAGCTATTTCATACAGACCATGGCCTATGCCGATCTCTTCGTGGGAGTGAGCTGCTTGGTTCCCACTCTCTCCTTGCTTCATTATTCCACAGGTGTCCACGAGTCACTGACTTGCCAAGTTTTCGGATACATCATCTCTGTGCTGAAGAGTGTTTCCATGGCATGTCTTGCTTGCATCAGTGTGGATCGCTACCTTGCCATCACCAAACCTCTCTCTTACAATCAGCTGGTCACTCCTTGCCGCTTGAGAATCTGCATTATTCTGATCTGGATCTACTCCTGCCTGATTTTCTTGCCTTCTTTTTTTGGCTGGGGAAAACCTGGTTACCACGGTGACATTTTTGAATGGTGTGCCACCTCTTGGCTCACCAACGCCTACTTTACTGGCTTTATTGTCTGTTTACTTTATGCTCCTGCTGCCTTTGTCATCTGCTTCACTTACTTCCACATTTTCAAAATCTGTCGGCAGCATACCAAAGAGATCAACGACCGGAGGGCCCGATTTCCCAGTCACGAAGTCGATGCTGCTGGAGAGACTGGACATAGTCCTGACAAGCGCTATGCCATGGTCTTGTTCCGGATAACCAGCGTGTTCTATATGCTCTGGCTCCCCTACATCATCTACTTCCTTCTGGAGAGCTCCCGAGTCCTGGAGAATCCCGCTCTCTCCTTCTTAACAACCTGGCTTGCTATAAGCAATAGTTTCTGTAACTGTGTAATATATAGCCTCTCCAATAGTGTTTTTAGGTTGGGCCTCCGAAGATTATCACAGACAATATGCTCATCCTGTATGTGTTTAAAAGACCGGGATCTTCAAGACCCCAAGCCCAGAAAACGGGCTAATTCCTGCTCCATATAAAGAAAACTGCAGAGCTAATCAAGAGTAGTAGCCTGAGAGTGATTTGGAATAGTGTTTGGTACATCTGGGGATTTTCCATGACAGAAATATTTACTTGAATAGTTCACTATGAAATGGCATGTAAACTAAAAGTGATTTTTTTTAATAATGGAAAAGAAACCTAGAAAGTGAACACACTTTTATCACATTTATCATGTGAATATGATTCCTTTGAATTTGTATGGTGGTAAGAGAAATTTATCAGTGAAAAATAAAAAACAAAAAAACAAACAAAAAAACAAATTAGTATCTCAAATCTTCCACAGGGCATAAAATAACTTGGCACATTAAAGCAGGATCCTCCTGTGAATCTTTCTCTCTCTTTTTAGGAAATTATTTCTTTTTCTTATTTTTCCCCTGTAGATAAATGCTGCATTTTATATATGTAGCATTTGATAACTTTTTTCATTAAAATGTACTACAGTAGGCTACTATCCATGAACAATCTTCACAAAGCCTACAGAGTAAATGTAGCTTAATAACTAACCACAAAATACCCTTGCATATATTTTTACAGTATTCATTGTTGCACAAATGATCATCAAAAAACAAATTTTAAATAATCAGGTTTTTTTTTTAATGTAAAAGCTTTTTTTCTGTTTTTCAGAGTCTCCTATTCTATAGCCTCCTCTCAATCTTCTTCCCAACCTTCCCAGTTTTCCTGCACTGAATCTTTTGGTTCTTTATTTCAGAAGTGTCTTAGTTAATGAGAGAACTTATTGTACAAGGTAATTACAGTGTTAATAACCTTTTCCCAAAAAAGCAGCCTAGCTGCTTGGTTAGAGGGAAGAAGGGACGATATTCATTCAACATATTCCAATAGCGTTTAGAAATATTTTTTTCCCTTCGAGTCCTAATAAATAAGTTCCTGTATTTTTTTTTCCCCAAATAACTAAGGCTTCCCTCCTCCTACTCTCTTTTCACTAACAAGGTTGTTCTAATGCAGATATAAGAGATGCACCTAGTAGTGAGATATCACTCAGTGCTAGTTCGAAATTTTTTTTTTTTTGCTTTCAAGTAAAATATTAACCCTTTTATGTTGGGTCTACTACATAGCTTACTATGGTAGTTGCAAGTCCTTTGTGTCAATCCTGCTTGCATATAATTGTATTTTTCAAAACAAAAAGTGTAAATTATATTATGTGGTCTGTGCCTAATATTTTCATAGCACATTGAATAGGTCAATGCTGTTTTCAGTCTTCGGGATTGAAGCAAAATATACAAAAAAAAACAAAAACTTGCTTTAAGAAAAAAGTACTTTTTGTGCCGTTGTTAAATAGGTATTTATTAGACAAAGCTGTATTCTTGGAAGAGATGAGAAAACAGTTTACTTAATTATCAAATACAGGTAAGAGCTTCAGTATTTCCCTTTGTAATAATCTGCTTTCAGATTCAGAGATGAACTGATTTTGTAAGTGCATTCCATGGGTTTGTGTAATAAGTTACCAGGGGTTCAGATGCAGCATGTTTGGGGAGGGTTGAGAGTGGGTGGGGGGGGGGGGAACAGCACAGGTTTGTACGAATTTTATTTTGGACTGAAGCTGCCAGTCTTTCAGATAGATTTAAGTGTCTAACTTAAAGAGTATTGGACATGTTAACAGCTGCACTATGATTTCCTTGTTTTACCAAAAAACAAATATATTGAATGAATTGTGCCTAGGATTCTTCACATTGGAAGCCAGTCATGTTTGCACACCAATGTTTTGGTGAAGTCAATGATTTGACTTCAGAGGTCCTTTAAAGATGAATATGTTATTTTGTTAAGGTTGTTCTGAACCCCTGTGTGTTTTTTAAAATGTAAGAAAGATTGAAAATAAAGAATAAAATAATTATATATATATATATATATATATATATATATATATATATCTCAAAGTTGGACTTTGCCTCAGTTTAATGAAATCATGCATTTAAAATGATTTAGAATAATTCCCTTTTAAGGGATGAAGATTTGGTTATTTTAAATAATTTGATTATTTGATATCTTGTGATAATTTGATTATCTTGGATTTTGGCCAATTTTTACTTTTGTTAATTCCTTCATTAATGTCTTGTTCCTTGAACTAGATAGTAAGTTAAAGGATTCCTCTAATAGTAAGCTTAAATTAAGAAACTTCAATACTGCAACTTATTTTGTGTTTGAAACATAATCCTTTATGTTTGATCCATTGCTTGAGTGTGTAATCTTTTGTCATGTGGCTTAATTATATTCTGAAAAGAGGGATCTGAGTTGTCTGGACTAGAAGTATGATGACCGGACTTGGTCCTATCCTTATAACTCTGCCCATAACACCTATTGCTTCTGCCTTGCTAGTGCATTAGAACTGTCCTTTTTTTTCCACACATATTTCTTCCCAGAACCCCTAAAATCTTTTCCTTTTTTTTTCTGTGACTGGTGTTTTTAATTTATCCTTGAGTCAGGACTTCTAAACTGATTGTTATTTGCTCCTACTCTGAATTTATCCCTTAGTTAGCCCCTCCCCCTTTAATATAGACACCTCTTCCTGCACAGTGATTTGGGGCATCCAGTTCCTATCTTGTCATTTTTTCTTAAGGTCAAACTAAAGTTCCCTTGTGAATGGAAAAATGATTTCCTCCCATTTTTTTCCTTTTCACTGAAAAAAAGAGGGCCTCTCAATCACTCTAAGATCTGTTAAAAGACTGTAGGCAAATTACAGGTCTTAATCACGTTTCATTTAAATTGCTTCTGCGGAGTCTTTTGTGTATTTTTCTATAACAAGAGGATCCTACTGACTGAAAGCACTACATGTTTTTTGGGTGACTGCTGACCACCCCACTCCTACTCCCCTGTATTACCATTGTTAAGTGGCATTCCATGGTTGTTATCCACCAGGGATGAGAATAACAACCATGAAATAATGTTCTGGGCAACCAGCTATAGATATGATTCTATGTTTATCTTCACCAGGCTGATTCTTATGAGGAACTTGAATGCAAATGAGACTGAACCATGACAGTGCTTCACCATCTTGAAGCATATAATTGCCATTCACTAATAGGAACTATGCTTGCTGTTTGTTTCATTACAAATTTTACATCATTTTATATAGACGCTTGTGCTGTTTTTTAAATAGTATCTTCCTAGGTATATCCAAAATATAAATGAGTTTCTGCTCAGACAGTCATGATTTTCAGATGTGTAAGGTGACTAGTTATGGTTGAATGATAATGTATATTTTTTTATTTCCAATAAGTTTTCTAATGTGTGAATTCTAAGGAAAAAAATATGACCATCTGAACTTGTAAGGCATTTTTTCAATGTTAAGTCCTTCACAAAATATCTAATTGATTCTTAGTTTGGATTTATTGTGTCTACCATTAATGGAACTGAACTCTGGTGAAATTTTCATAAGAAGCACAAAATTGAAGAGAAAGAGGGTTCCCTCAGTGACCATTTAGACCAACTCACTGTTGAAAAAGAATTCCCACTACTCTATATCCAACAAATGACTATCTCTTCTTTACTTGGAGACCTCCACTACTTGCAGCCTTTTCAACTTATGTAATAGCTGGAGCTGTTAAGAGAATTTTTCTTAGTTTGGGCTTAAATTTTTGTTTTATGTAGCCTTTATCCCTTGTTCAGAGTTCTGCCCTCTGGAGCTGAGCAGAATAAATGGACTCCTTCTTCCATTTGGTAACTTTGGTAACTTGGTTCTTGAAGATAACTATCCTATCCTTGTTGAGTTGTCACCTTTCTATATTAAACAACCTCAGTTTTTTTTCAGCCTATTCTCATATAGCATGAACTTAAAAGTTGTTCACAATTATTGTTGTCTTCCTCTGGGCATTCTGTAGCTTATCAATCTCTTTTCTACAACATGGTAACTAGTAAATTTTTTTGTTTGGGGAAGATTCACTCTCACTTTCCTATTCCAGGAAGGGGTGTGTGTGTGTGTGTGTGTGTGTGTGTGTGTGTGTGTGTGTGAGAGAGAGAGAGAGAGAGATTTGTGTCTTAATGAAGGGTAAGATCACATTACTGTTCTTGGCCACCATGTTAGTTTTTTTTTTTTTTTTTGCTTATATTAAACTCACAACTTTTTTTTACAGGTGACTTGTTGCCTTCTCCGATCTTGTTCTTGTGAAGCTTATAAAACAAAACAAAACAAACCTCCCTAAACAGACAAAATATAGAATTTGCTTTTTAAAAAAAAATTTCATCTTTCATGATTTCACAAATATTCCAGACTGTTAAGATCATTTTGGGTTTTACCCTGTCATCTACTCTATTAGATGTGCCTCTCAGCTTTATGGCACCTGAATATTTGATAAACTTGCCATCTCTACCTATCTCCAGATCCCTGTTAAAAATGTATGACAAAGAACTAAGTGCAGAACTCTTGGGCACTGCATTGGAGACCTTCTAAATCTTTATCATCACAGTCACAGAGGAAAATGTACATACTATTGCGTCCATATTTCAGTAAGTCTTTGGTTTCAATTGTGGACAGTGAGCAAAAACATTTAATAAGAAGATTGGGAAAATCAGAATGTCAGTTATTCAAAACCCAATCTTAATGACTTTGATGTAGCAAATAGATATTGCTTTTATTGTTCTATGCATTGAATAAGAAAGGGAATTCAGAGTCTTATTGACTTATGGGCAATTCACTTAATTTTTTTTCACTTTTGTTTCCTCATTTTAAAAAAAGCATTTATCCATATCTTCTCCTTTTGTCTTATCCTAGATTGTTTAGTGTTTAATCAAATAAAATTAGAAAAGCATTCATGTTCATTAGGAAGATCCTAAATATATCAACTAAGTTTGTTAATATCATGATAACATGATTATTAGCCTTAAGGTTCATATTAATAATTTCAGATGAGCATTGCTACTCTATTGATATTAGTCATCTAAGTTTGAAAGTAAAAAAAAAACCTTGATAAACATAAACTTTCAGGTTTTTTAAAAAATGGAATCTTACCTTTTGGGGGGTACATTTGTAATGAGCAAATATCAAGATATAGGCAATATAATTGTTGAATTAATTAAAGTATTGTATTAAGTCAGTTGGAAAGTTCTTTATTTATATATTACCTCTGCTGATATTCTGGACCAGTTGCTAGTCTTCAATTTTGATCTCAGTTATATTTTAGGTTTGAAGAAGACAGAGAAGAATGACATATTCAGCAAGCAAAAGCATAGTGTTTGAGGATAATGTAATATATATTCTCTAGTATATAATATAATTTAGAAGAATTAAGTGTTAATTGTAAAGTGTAATTGTAAAATTGCATTTTAATTACTGTCCTATTTTATAAAATAGTATTGTTTTTTATTGGATGAAACATATACAAAGTATACATATATTTGAAGTCACGTAGAATAATAAATTGTAAGAATTTTCTGATAATAGTGTTTACTGTAGAATCTAGTGTTTACTGGGATGCCAAAACTTAAAATGTAAAGTGGCATCCTGTGTGAAAGAAATGACCTTTTTAAGCTTTGAAAGTTTAGCTGAATATTATCTATAGATTCTAGCTTGAATTAAATAATTTTTAAAATTAGCTAGTAATTTTATATAGATCCAAAGTAATAGCTTTACGTTTATTACAGAAATATAGGTAGACGATATGAAAATGATTTAGTTTTAAATGATGATAAATAACATGCATAATAAAATCATACTTTAGGAAATAAAAACTGTAGTAGATAATAGTGCAAAATTTGTTTACTGAAATCATAAGAAAAAATTATCAATTTCTTATAGTCAAGTGCACTTTTGAAAACCAGAGCTATATCTTTATATATAAATATATATATACATGTGTATCAATGGCATTTAAGAAAATATGACTTAATAAGTAGGAATCATGAAATAGTAAAATCAGGAAAGTATCATAGTTATATAATTTTAAGTTAAATAGAATATAAAATTAGTGATCTATTATTTCATATATGATAGATTTGGAGGCAGGTGAAGAGAATTGCAATTTTTGAAAAAAATTTAAGATTAAAATAGGCAAATATGATAACATTTTAACCCACAAAATAGTTTTTTAGATTTTCCTAGAAAAAACATTTTTTGAAGTAAAATTTGATTCTGAATTTTCAAGTAAATGAAGTTCTTATTAGGATGGGATATTAAGAGAATGATTTTAAAAATAAATCCAAGTTCCTTTTGTACAAAACAACCACTGTGTGTGCTTGGAATTTTTATCTTTTGGATCAAGGTTTTCTCTTATATGGAGGTGAAATAGTCATGAATAAAAATCAAAACTGACAGTTAAAACTTTAATCTTTGAGGGTTGTTTGTTTCTCGTCCCTCACTTATAGATGAGTGTTGAGCTTTCACACAGCCTATATTCCTTATTATTGGATTCTCAGAGAAAATCCATTTATATGTAGAGTAAAAAAGAAACATTTTGGAAATCCATATACAGGATGTTCCAGGAGATTTGGTACAATATTAACCTATTAAAACTATAAAGAATAAAGCTGTACTAAAGCTTTTGGGGCACCCTGTATAGTCCTATAAAATATTATGTAAAGGGGTCATTTGAGTGCACCAGTTTTCATTGAATATTTTGTCTTCATTATTCCTTCTTTCTTTGTTGACTCACTTGACCAGTTATCATTATTTAACGCATATTAACATTTATGACAGGGCTGTATTTTAGCTCAAGTATTTATTCTTGGTTTTTATATGCTTTAGTTGGAGGCAATATCATTCATTGACAGGATGGCCATAAACAATGAGAGTTTTGATACTTTTCCAAGTGTCATTTACAAAGTACATTGATACCCATGGCATTAGGTTGCCAAAATCTGTCTCTATTTGAAGATAATACCATATAGTTAATTACTCAAGCCTACTTGGAATATCCAGTGGATTCATTTCATGACTCTCTGGAGAAAGCATTAAAGATATGTAATACAGAATATTTCTTTCAGTTTTCATATGACCATGGTCTACAATTAATCTTTTTTGGTAAAATGATTTTCTTTGGTACAATATAGAAATAATAATTATATGTCTTGTCAGGTATAATTGTGCAAACTAAATATCCAATTATCATAAAAGTAATTATTTGTATAACATGCTTTTGAATTGACTGATCCCTTCCTCCGTTCCTTCCTCCCTCCCTCCCTCCCTCCTTCCCTTCCTTCCTTCCTTCCTTCCTTCTTTCCTTCTTCCCTCCCTTCCTTTCTTCCTTTCTTCCTTCCTCCCTTTCTTCCTCCCTTCCTCTTTTCTCCCTCCTTCCCTCCCTCCTTCTTTCCCTCCTTCCCTCCCTCCTTCCTTCTCTCCTCCCTCCCTGCCTTCTCTCCTCCCTCCTTCCTTTCCTCTTTCCCTTCCTTCTCTCCTAGAGCCTTATTTTAAAGAAAAACAAAAACAGATGGAGTAGCTAGGTGGCACTGTGAACTGGAGTTTGGAAGATTTGAGTTCAGATGTTATCCTCTCACATTTATTAGCTGTGTGATCCTAGCCAAGTCACTTAACCCCAGTTGTCTCTCAAACAACAAGAAGAAAACAGATAAAGTATTTAGAATTATGGTAATTTAAGGCTAAAAAGATACCTCAGCATCATCTGATCTAATGCTATTACATTATTTTATAGATAGGAGTCCCTGAGAAGTGATCTAAGGAAACACAGCTAGAAAATGAAGGATGTAGGATTCAGATTTCTTCTTAAGAATTCAGGATTTTTTTTTTAGCTTTTTATTTATTATTTATATTTATTTTATTTTATATATTTATATATTAAATATATTTATATTCAAAAGCTATTTAGTAGCTTTTTATTTATAACATATACGCATGGGTAATTTTTCAGCATTGACAATTGCAAAATCTTTTGTTCCAACTTTTCCCTTTCTTCCCCCCATTCCTTCCCCCAGATGGCAGGTTGACTAATACATGTTAAGTATGTTAGAGTATAAATTAAATACAATATACGTATACATGTCCAAACAGTTATTTTGCTGTACAAAAAGAATCGGACTTTGAAATATTGTACAATTAGCCTGTGGAGGAAATCAAAAATGCAGGCAGGCAAGAATATGGGGATTGGGAATTATGTGTAATGGTTCATAGTCATCGCCCAGAGTTCTTTTGCTGAATGTAGCTGATTCAGTTCATTACTGCCCCATTGGAACTGATGTGGTTCATCTCATTGCTGAAGATGGCCACGTCCATCAGAATTGATCATCATATAGTATTGTTGTTGAAGTATACAATGATCTTCTGGCCCTGCTCATTTCACTCAGCATCAGTCCACGTAAGTCTCTCCAGGCCTTTCTGAAATCATCCTGCTGGTCATTTCTTACAGAACAGTAATATTCCATAATATTCATATACCACAATTTATTCAGCCATTCTCCAATTGATGGGCATCCCCTCAGTTTCCAGTTTCTGGCCACTACAAAGAGACTTGCCACAAACATTCTTGCACATACAGGTCCCTTTCCCTTCGTTAAGATCGCTTTGGGATATAAGCCTAGTAGTAACACTGCTGGGTTAAAGGGCATGCACAGTTTGATAACTTTTTGAACATAATTCCAAATTGCTCTCCAGAATGGCTGGATGTATTCACAGTTCCACCAACAATGTATCAGTGTCCCTGTTTTCCCACATCCCCTCCATCATTACATTGTTGTTAATATTGTACCACATTGATCTTCTCAGGATCAACTATCTAATCACTGGAAACACTTTGAAAAGGATGTCAGGGTTGCCTCTTAATAGCGTTGTCTAAGTAAAATGCTTCATGAATAATGTTTTATGCAGATGGTTGACTGTCTGACAGCTTATTCTTGAGTATAAAAAACTTATATTCCTGAGTATGTATTTGTTGGTTGATATAAGAAAAATAGAGCATGAAATTTAATTTTTGCTGACATAATGGAAATGATTCTTTTAAATGCTTATGCATTTATTTAAATAGGAAGATTTTTCTTTAATCCATGATTTAGATAAAAAATATTGAGGACCTTATATTATAATCTGGAAAAGTTTATCTTGTTATGTTCTCAACTCTGCTGTTTCACAATTGAAGATGCCTCAAAGAGAAATAGAACAGTGGTAGGCAGAAGGCTACTAGCATATTAGAAACAAAGAATTTCTCAGGGGGCGTGGTTTAAAGGATACATGTTCTGACATTGAGGAATAACTATTAAGTCACCGATTTAGCTGGGTTAGTGGCCTTATAATGTCAGGAAATTTCTGGGATGGCCGCCAGAATATTGGGTGAGCCACCTTTGAAGGATTTTTGAGACTGTGGAAAAAGAGCAGTCCAGCATGGGGAAGAATAGATAGGTTTGCATTCTTAGAGGGAATATCAACATAGAGGAATTCATTGGTTAACCACAGTGTCAAAATAGAGTTCCAGTGGATTTATTAATTATTTGACGCTTTGAGTCCACTTAATATATCTATATAATAAGGAAATTATCTTTAATTAAAAAAACAAGCTAATCATATAAATTTGAGATGTATTGACTGAATTTAAAAAGACTGTCTATATACCTCTGAATAATTGTACCACAGAGTTGAATAGTGATCAGATTTACACTATTTCCATTTTGGGGGAGGGAAAATAACTATCTCATACTCCATTCTTTTTTTTATTAATTAAAGCTTTTTATTTTTCAAAACATATACATAGATTATTTTTCAATATTGACCCTTGCAAAGCCTTCTGTTCTAAATTTTCCCCTCCTTCCTTCCACCCCCTCTCCTAGATGACAATCCAATATATTAAATATGTTAAAATCATATATTCTTTATACATTAAGCTTATAATGGAGATTTAATGTATTTCAGAATCATTTTAGGACACGGTTTTAGTTCACTTAGACAAAGAGATTTTCTGTTTTAAAGGCTTTTAAAAAAGTTTTCTAATTAGAAGATTCTATAGATATAGATGTGCAGAATTAATTCTCATTTATTCAGACTATTTGGGGAATGACCATTCTGAATTACTAAGAAGTGTGAGTAGAAATTTAGTTTTATATTAAAATCTGTAACCCTTGGTTGAATCACTTGCTTTGATGATAATGAGAACATAGTCAAACTTAAGTGCATCACTATGAAAATGCTGCCTTTCCAAAATCCTGTTTTATTATTAGCATTTCCTTGAAGTCTTGGCTACCCCAACCTCAAGTGATTTCTCCTATTCCTGAATAATTTCTTTCTGTATATCTTGGGGCAGATAGAATGCAGGGTCTAGAGTCAAGAAAACCTGAGTTCAAATTCAGTCTCGGTCTCAGTCTCAGAGTAGCTATGTCACTTAACCTCTGTTTATCTCAGTGTCCTCATGTGTAAAATCATGATGCACTTATCTCCCAGAATTGTGAGAACCACTGCAAAGTGTTTAGCATCATGCCTGGTATATAGGTAAGCACTATATAATGTTAGCTATGATTATTATTTTATTTTGCATTGGATTTGTATACACATCATCTCTTCCATTAGATTATGAGTTTCTTAAAGGCTTAAATCATGACTTAGTATTCTTATTGTTTTTCATATCCAGGACCTGTTATGTGCACGAAACTGATACTCAGCACATGTACAGAATAGATTATAGGGTCTAGAGAAATATCTTTGGATATTTGAGATATATTAGAGTAGATGGCAAAGACTTGTTTTATTCTCTGGGGAAATATTGTGGGGAAAATATCCTATAATCATTTCTGAAATGTAGGCAGTGAAAGAAACTCTTAGATGCTCCATGTCTTCAGAGATGGTCTGTAAGAATTCTGAAATATACTCTAAGTGGAGGTATATACTTCTGTCTCTCTGAAACACTGTGGAATGCTTGTGAATCAAGTGCTGGAGTTGGAATAAATGAAACCTGGGTTCAAATATTGGTTTTGACAGTTACTAGTAAGTGATCATAGACAAGTTACTGAAACTCTCTGAGCCTCAATTTCTTCATCTCTGAAAGAGGGATAATAATGCCCATTTAGTGATAAAAGATAAGATGATATACATGAAGTGCTTTGTCAACTTTAAAATCATTTATAATGTGAATTAGTTATTATTTATTATTATTACTCTTACTCTCATTCAGTGGAGTTGAGGGAAAACGTACTCTCTAATGATAATTCTTCTATTATTTTATACTTAGTGTTCATTGGACAGTTGCATAGATTGAGGAAATCAATGTTTGTGATTACAAAAGCTTTTTGGAATTGAGTAAAAAGTAATGGCAAGAAAACTCATCAGAAAAATCACGAAAGCATATTTGGAAGAATTCTAGTAGCAAATTAGATGATCATTTTTGATTTCTTCAGCTATTCCTCTATATTTTGAAAATTTTTCATTCACATAATTTCTAGAGTATGCGTATGGAGAAATATGGCATCCATTAAAGTATTTATTCCTAAATTTTCCCAATTCATTGTTATATCTTAGAAATTTGGCATGCCCATAATAACAATGTCAACAATAATGATAATAATAACAATGATGGTAGAAAAAGCCATTATATCATTTTAAAAGTAGGGAAACTCCAAAGGTAGGTGACAAAGAAGCAGAGAATCTTCAAAGCTAGATGACAAAGTACAGAGTTGAAAAGTTATAGGTATTTGTAGGTATAAGGATTCTTGAACTTTTTTGTGTGTTTGTACCTCCTTACCATTCTGAAGTAAACGAACTTCTCAAAATGTTTTAAATTGCACATAATAAAATATGTATAAATATTAAAATAGTTATCAAAATAACAAGAAAAGAAAAAAAGAACTTCATAGACTGCAGATTAAAAACCCATGATACAGTTAGACAAATATAAATATGGAAGAAAGGAATGGCAGCTAGGTAGTTTCGTGGATAGAGTATTAGGCTTGGAGTTGGGAAAACTCATCTTTGTGAGTTCAAACCTGGCCTCAGATACTTATTAGCTATGTGACTCTTGGCAAGTCACTTAACTCTGTTTGCCTCAGTTTCCTTATCTGTAAAAATGGTCTGGAGAAAGAAATGGCCAGCCACTCCAGTGTCTTTGCTACAAAAATCCCTAATTGTGTCATAAATTGGACATGAATGAAAATAACTAAACAATGACAAAATGTGAGTTTTTTGACCAAATAGAAGAATAAAACTTCGCTTATTCTTAGGTCATTGTTTGGATGTCTAATGGTCACGTATTCTGTTGTGGTGGTTTTTGTTCAGATATGGTTTGGATTGGATGATTTCTGAGCTTCTTTACAACTTGATGAATCTTGAATTCTCTCTGGTAACTTCAGCTACCTCAACCATTAAGTGAGGAAAACAGGAAAAAAAAGTCATTGCCAAAACAGCATGCAAAACAGCATTAAAAGTATTATGTTGAATTTATTATGTAATTAAAAAAAAAAAAGCAAGTTAGGCATATTAAAAATCCATGTCTTCACATTAGAAACAACAACAAAGATTTCTTGTAAGCCAAGCAAAAGGATGAGTACACGTTCCAATGATAGATGCCATTTTAAGTAATTATCACTATATGAAGATCCATTCTTCAAATATGAGATTGTCTACTGAGAGATGTTGCAGGGTAGTAGAAAGAGCACAGTACTTTAGAATCGCCACTGGATGTAGATCCAGTCAAGTGATTTAATCTCTCCAGGTCCCAGTTATCCTATCTGTGAATTGAGCAGTTTGGGTTAGAAAGTCTCGTAGGCCTTTGCTGATTCCAAAATTCTAAAATTCTGTCAGTCTTCCCATTGCTTACCAAACAAGGAAAATACCTGTTACAGGCTGAGTAGTTATACAACACATAGTTTTGGAAATTTCTTTGTACAAAGATCTGTATTCAGCATTGTGAGAGACATGTATTTCTCTACTTTGTAGTACTTTATAGCCAACCTAATAGTGAGAAGAAATAACTACAGTAAAAGGCATTACATAAGCCCATTATACATGAGTCAAACAATAAATAAGTGCTATAGAATTTCATTAGAGGGAATGATCACTTCCAACATAGGCAAATATTAGGAAGTATTTTTGATGCCAGAAACCCGCTTTCTTCTATTATTGCAATAACATGTAACAATGGGTACTGGCATTTGAGTCTGGGGTCTTGGGTTCAGATATTACCTTTCTGATGCTAACTACATTATTTGAGCTTGGAAAGGTCATTTAACCACCCTGTGCATCATTTTCCCCATCTTTAAAATGAAAGCCTTGAACTGGATGACTTCTGATGTCCTCTTCCCTATCTAGGAATCTATGTTTCATTAAGTTTGGCTGGGCTTACAGCTGGACTTAGTGAAACATATTCATTATCTTTAATGAAGTAATTGTATTTATTTTAGGGGGAATTGGGCCATTTTGTAATTGGGTTCACCTATATATTTCTGACTTTAATAATATAAACATAGGTTAAATTTTTCCTTTGAGGAAAAAAAAAATCCAAGTTCTGCCTTGCATCATTTTTGAAAGTAGACAGGCCATATTTCTAAATAATTTACTTATTCACTTCCACTCTTAATCAGTTAGATGCAACCAAAATATTTTCATTTTTAGGTTGAGATTATTCACTTACTTGTTCAATGATTATTTGAATAGGTATAATCTGTAGGTAAAGAACTAGAAGGAAACTTGGAGATGATCTGTCATACTTTCATTTTATAGATAAAATAAATTTGAGGGTCATTGAGGTTAAGTGACTTGCCTGAATCATACAGGAAGTAATGAAACAGGGTTCTGAATCCAGATTTTCTTGGCTAAATCCTATACCCTTCCCATCAACCATAGGGCCTTCCCAGGGGCTTGAAGAAGTTGATTTATAGCTCAAAGATAAGTAGACTTAATATTTTTAAACACTCTTAAGAAGGGGAAAAAAGGCAATTTGGAAGCAGAAATATAACATATAATTAATAAGTAGTCATACCTGGAATTTAATTTGACTCTTGACATCAGAATATATAAAACCAAAGTCAGTTTAGAATATGAATTAATAAATGATATAGTCTTAGACTCTTAATAAGTTTTAAACTGCAGTTAAAACTGAACCATTTATATCTGAAGTTTTCTGCTGGGGTTACAAAACAACTGTGAATAGCTTTCTACTATTTACATTTAAATAGAGCTAATCAAATATCTTTCCTCATCTTTGTGCGACACTGAATGATAAGTAATTGGAATACTATTAATTTTTGACTTGAATGGTAATTTGTTGAGTCAGAATGTTAATTTTTTTTTTAACATTAATCCATAATGAATTTCTTGGTCTATTCAGTCAGACACGGTAGAGAAAGAAATAAATGTTCTTCACCTTGAAGGACATTTAGCTCACTATATTGAACAGATGTCAGAATAATCTTTCTTATGAAGAGATGTCATGTTATTCCAAAATGAGAAAACTCCAGTGGCCCTATATTGCTTACTAAGTAAGGTTCAAATATTTTTCTTGACAGGAAAGGTCCTCCATAAATTGGGGTCACCCTTCCTTTCAAGCTTTGTTTGGTATTATTTCCCCCCTCTGCATTCTACATTTTAGACAAATTGGAGTATTCCTTGTTTTTCCAAACAGGCAGTGATTTCTCATGACTCCAGATTGTTGCTCATGCTGTTCCCAGAGCTTAAAATACTCTCCCTGTCTTGTCTGTTGGGTTTCTAGCCTTTAAATTCCAGTTCAAATGTCATTCATCTCTTCCGTGAAGCCTTCCCTAATGAGCTTGATTACATTACCATTGCTCTACTTCATATAATATGTGATTCTTTTCCTCTTGAAATGCCCTAATAATATAATACTGAATGTTTTAATGACCCAATCATCACTAGTCCTAGTAGATTATAAGCTACAAGAGGGCAGCAACTGCACTTTCTGGCTTGACATACAGTAGGGATTAAAGGCATTTAAAAATGTATGTTGAATTAAGAGACCATGTGGTTTGGGAATAGAATACTGAAAGAGGAATTGTAGACCTCCATGTTAGATCTGACTGGGGGTGTAGCCAGCCACACAGCTCTGAGGAAGCCCATTAGTCCTTTAGGTTCCTTATCCCCTAAATGAAACTGGAAATATTAAGGTTTATCAGCATTGAGAAAACGCTGATGAGTAGAATCCTTGATAACTTCCCAGTCCCTCTCTCCCCCCCCTCCCGATAATCTGCTTCCCATCCTCTTGCCTGTCCCCATCATCAGGTGTGGGGCTTCCACTATCTCCAGAAGCTCTCATGTGTCGGTCTTGTTAGGAAGTTGGAGCTCTGTTATCTGCTCTCACTGAATGCCCCAATAAGTTACTACCTCAACCATTCATACATTCTCTCCCTTCTGTTCCTCCCTCCCCATCCCTTTTTTAATTTCGCCAAGCTTTGTGGCTGCAAACTAAATTATCTCTAAAGTGTCTTTCTGCTGTAAAATTTCATGATTCTGTATAGATCCAATAAACCTTAATGTTGACAGAGAATTTGACAAAACACTCAATTCGCATAACAACCCTTTGAGATAGGTGCTGCCATCATCTGCATTTTATAGATGAAGAAACTGAGGCAGGGTAACTGTCCAGAGTCACTCATCTTATAAGTATCTCAATAGAATTTGAACTAAAGTCTTACTGACTGGATCGCCAGAATTTTATTCAGTCTACTACTGATTATTTTGGTTTGTTGTATTATTTTTGCATCATTGTTCCAATCATTTTAGTCATGTCCTATTCTTCTTGACTACATGTGGAGTTTTGTGACCAAAGACACTGTACTAGTTGACTATTTCCTTCTAATTACAGAGGAGGAAAATGAAACAAAGAGGGTTAAGTGACTTGTACAGGGTCACACAGCTAGTAAATGTTGGAGGATGGATTTGAATTCAGAAAGATGAGTCTTCCTGACTCCAGGTCTAGCATTTTATCCACTGGGCCACCTTGTTACCTCCTATTTTGGTTTTCCAATTTAATTTTGTAAAAAAAATTGGAAATAAGATTAGATTGACATGTTCCATTCTTTGCAAATCTGTTCTGGCCCTTTGAAATCACTTCTTTTTTTAGTTGTTCACTAACAATCACTTTAATAATATGTTCTGCTATTTTGCAGTAATAAAATTCAGGCTCCTTTGTTTTTATCTTTAGAACTTTATTCTCTTCTACTTTATGTTTTTCTTTTTTTAATCAGAAGATTTGTCCATATAAGCAGTAGTATCTTTCCTGTTCTTTAGTTTTTCAGAGTTCACCGATATTAGGCCACCAGTGACATGCCTGGTTTCTCTCCCCCTCCTCCTCCCTCAGCTCCCAATCTCCATGACTGTAATTCATTTGAGCCCTGCTGGGTTGAGGGCATCAGTAGCAGCCAGATGCTCTTCTATTATCTCTTTACTCATTCTGGGCATCAGATCCCTATTGACTATATTGATTCTGTCCTTTCTAGTTCAAAGACCATTCTCCTAGGCAGAAGGCAAGCAAAATAAGCTCCACCTTTACTGTACCATTTATTTTCATTATTCTGTTTACCTTGAATGGGCTTTCTTTTTATATTTAGTCTTCTCTTCTCCTAATTTAGCTAAAGAAATGCTTTTTTTTGGGTTGTCCTTACTTTTCTAATCTCATTCTGAGCTTTATAACTCCAGAATTATTCATATAGTACTATGCCACTTTATATTTATTTCCCTTTATCATATCCTTCTATCTTTTTTCTTCTTAAAATTCAAGTCAGCTCATAATTTCTTTTTTTCTAGATCATTGGAATTGTCTTCCTTTGTTTCCCAGCACAATATCTCTTACACCTTAAATTTAATAAATATAAATAATATAAATTCCAGGTGCTCTACTTTTAGATGGGAAACAGGGAGACAGAGACAGAAGAGGAAATGGGGGTCTCTCTCACACACACACACACACACACACACACACACGAGAAGAACAGAGAGGGACAAAGAAGAAGAACTCAGAAGTTCTGATGTTTCAGAGAATTCTCATCCATTTTGCTCTTTCTTTCTGTATAGTCTCTAGTATAATCCATTTGTAGTATTAGATTACTTTTTTTTAAATCAAAATTTTTTTCTGTCATACTTCCCTCTTCTTATTCCTGCATTTTTTCAAATGAATCTCTCTTCTTAATGTTTCTGCTTCCCTTTTACCTATGCTGTTATTTTTGAAAAACTTATTCCCTTCTAGATATATATGTCCTCCATGGATCTTATTCCATTCTGTTTTATTGATACCTGTGAGGTTGAGTGAGTCTCCTTACATTTGGAACTTTAGTTTGTGTTCCTTGTTTCCTGTCTCTATGTTTTTGACTGTAGATAGTTTTCTTATTGTCCCCCACAGATTTTTATGGCCTTTTTATATCTGATATTTCTGCCTCCATTTCAGTTAACTTCTTCTGCTTTCCCTTTCAGTTTGAACTCCCTTTGGTTAGCTTAACAGGACCTCTCAGAAATACATTCTAAATGCCCATTATTAGGGGCAGGGCCAGAAGGTGCTATTCCTGTATGGTAAGCAATAGTCTAGGCATCAACTCTGTCTCTGATTCTGTCTCTTTGCCAGCTGTTCACTTTTCAAATCTGCCTCTTTCTCTTGAAGCCTTTTCATTTGATGGGCAATCCCTATAGAAATGAAACCAAAATTTCACACAAAACAAAGCACTATTTATTCCTTTAAAACTTTTAGTTCTTGCCCAGGATTTCAGAATCTTAGCAGTTTTTTTCTAGGTTTCTTCTGGCAGAATCATTTCTGTCCACGTGAGTTGCCAGACATTTGGGGAGTAGTCATTCATTTTGACAAGTCTTGGGACCTTCACTGTCTTGCCCTGGAAACATGCCCAAGGAAGATAGTTGACTTCTCTGTTGCTTTTAATCTGCTAAGGTAACAAGAGGCTGCTTCTGTACCTTTCAGCAGGGAGCTGCTAGCTGCTTCTCCTCTTCTTTTGACCCTTGCTGCATACTCAATTATCTGGCAGCAGTCACAGTTCAGCCTCATCATTTTTGGTAGGACAAATCAGCTGCCCTTTCTTCAGAGGTGCTTGGCTTTCTCTCTTTGGAGACAGCTCCTTACCTATTATCTAGCTTTTGTTGTTGACTCCTCCTACTTTTTTTGCTTTTCCCTCCATGTAAAAATCTTCTGCCTTCTGACACAGGCCAGGATTCTTTTCTTCTTCTTTAGATTTTTGTTTTCCCTTTTGTTTTTATCACTTAAATCTTTTGTCCATTTTTTTTTTTTTTAAAAAAGGAGTACTTGATTGTTTAAGACAAACTGCATAGTGGAGAATTATTCCTCCAGCCCCTCTCCCTACCTTCATTTGCCAAGTCAGTCAGCAATTATTTATTTAGCACCAACTTTGTGCCAGGTACTATGCTAAGCACTGGGAATTTAAAGAAGGCAAAAGATGGTTACTTAACCATCAAGAAGCTTAGGATCTAATGGGGGGAACATAACATGTAGATAACTATATTTAAGCAAGATATGTGCAAAATTAGAGATAATCAGCAGGGAGAAGGCAATTAAGGGTGATTGAGAAGGGCTTCTTGCAGAAGATAGGATTTTAACTGAGACTTGACGCTAACAAAGTGAGGAGGCAGGGAGAAGCAATGGATGGAGTGTTTGGTGTGAGAAACTTCAAGAGGACCATGTTCTATTGATTACAAAATAAGTAGAAGGAAGTCGGTAGAAGCCAGAAGCCAGGAAGGTTGGGAAGGGGCCAGGTTATGGAGGTCTTTAAAAGTTAAACAGATTTTATATCAGATCAGCGAGGCAGCCATTGGAGTTTCATGTCATGGTCTATCTTGTGCCATAGGAAGATCAGTTTTACAGTTGAGTGGAAAATGGGCTGGAACAGGCAGAAATTTGAGGGAGGAGAAACCTAACCAATAGGCAGCCTGACTGTGGGGATGAGTGAGAGCAAGGAGTTTGTTTTAGGAGAGCTAACTCAAGGGCCAAAGAGTGAGAGGGTTCATCTGTGAGACCTGGGGTGAATGTCCTAATAATAATTTTCATTTGCTTAAAGTTTCAGATTTACAAAATCTTTTACAATTTTGTTAAGTAATAGTTCAAATATAAGTCCTACAAAGGACTTAAAGCTGAAAAAGACCTTAGAGATCTTCTACCAGGGATTCTTAATTTGACATCTGTGTATTTGTGTTTTCAAATATTTATTTAAATGCATTTGAACAAAATGAGTTTGCTTTGTTATGTTCTGTATTTTTATTTTTGCATTTAAAGATCTAATTCTCAGGAGGATTTTTTAGACTTCACCTGATTGCTGAAGTGATCTATGACACTAAAAAGGTTATAAGCCTCTTCTTGTAATAACTCTGGAAACTGAAGGGTTGAACAATGAAAGGACTTTTTTTTTTTAAATAAGAAGAAGAGATTGGATTTCAACCCATGCTCTCCTAAAGGGTTCCTTTTACTTTAGTTGTTCAGTTATTGTGCAGTGACTAATTACTCAATATATGCTAGGTACTGTGCTAAGCACTAAACTTAAAAAAAAAAAAAACAGACGAAGCCATCATGACTTATTTTTTTCTTCATGTTCCCCCAAGGGGACAGTCCATCCACCATCTTCACCCTTTTTTTCTCCATGGCTGGGAAACGCCCTGTCATCTCTTCTACTTCTTGGAAGGCCTGGCTACCTTCCAGGTACTGTTTTTGTGATATACAGAGAAGGAGCACATTGGATGAGCTTTTTTTTCTTTAATGGTAACTCTGACTTATTCATCACACCCTTAGCTCAGGTTTTATCCTTTCTCCTCTGGCTTCTCAGGGTATTATTGCCAGCCTCTACCCTTAATTTTTAATCAGGAACCATCTGTAATGTTAGATTATAGACCTTGTATCATTTAGTTGATTTGAATGTTTATGTCATATCAACAAGAACTTTGGGGTCCTTATTGTGTTAATAAGTACTTAGAGAGGGCCTGTGATTCTCATGCTCGGATCTGCCTTCTGTACTTTAAAAAGTGCTCCAGTATTGTGTACAGCAGCAGGTCAGACATTTGTTGTTGTTTTGTTTATAGAAAGCAAGAATCATTTTTGACTAGGTTTAACATTTCTGAATGTTGAATGTTAGCTAATATGACAAGGGTAAAAGTAAATAAAACAAATTGAAACACTAGGACTCTAAAACCTGTAGGGCCAACAGCTAAAAACAGGCTAGAACAGAATTGTTAGGATGGACTTGACTCTTGGGATTTTATTATCTTCTTTCCCCTTTTACCAGTTTTCTATTTCATTCAGTCAAAGACCAAGTAAGATGTATGTCATTATATGTTTTTAAGTTTTCTTATTTTCATTTCTACCACAAGCTCAGATTTCCCTACCTTATTTCAAAACTAGTTTTGTTAACTATATTTTTAATGCCACTCCCAAATTTTTCTTCCTTATATTCAAAATAAATAACGTCTCTTTGTCAAATGCATCCACCAATATAAATGAATGTCTTTAGCTTATTTTAAAATGCACATGCTAAATAATGTGATGAAGATGAGATAACATGTTTTGCAAATCTTCAAGCATATGTTATTTGTATTAATTACTACTACTACTTTTCCTCTTCTTCTAAATATTACCACTACCGCCACCACCATCACCCCTACTACTAGTAGGTGCAATTAGAGAAGGGAGAGAGCCAGATCAAGAGAGGTTTGGAGGAGGTAGTGGTGCCTTAGCTGGGTCTGGAAGGTAGCCAGGCTTGCCAAGAAGTAGAAGAGAGGAGAAGAGAAGGGTGTTTCCCAGCCATGGGGAACAAAAGGGTGAAGATGGTGAATGGACTGTCCCCTTGGGGTAATATGAAGAAGGAGAAAAGCTGGAGTTTAGGGCTTGTGAAAGGGAGTAACACACAATGCCTGGGACGGAGGCACGAGCTTGCAGTGCTGGACCTTGAAGTTTGTCTTGTGTCCTAGAAGCAGCACAATGTAACAAGTCCCTCAGCCTCAAACTGGACAGGACTCGATGCTGTATCTCTCCTTTTATAGAGAAGGAGGCTCATCCCAGAGACATCCTGACTTGCTTGAGGGGAAGTGGCTGCTTCCATGGGGAAGTGGCTGAGTTGAAATTTGGGGACAGGAACTCTCATCAGTTGTTTCTTTCCATTGCCTCCATTTTAGGGAAGATGCCCTAGTACGCTCTCTTCCCCCCTGGGTCTTCATTCTCTCTAGGTGCCATTCCTGCTTTCTCTATGATCTCTGCCCTTCTCCGGCCCTGCTTCTTTCCCCTCTCATTTTCCAACTTTAAAAAAAAAAACCCAAAAAAACTGTGTTGCCTTTCTTAATGGACTGTAATCTCCTTGAGCACAGGGGTCTTCCTCTCCCCACTTCTCCCCCCGCTTGTATTCCCAGTGCTCAATCCTAAGAATTTAATAAATGTTTCTTGAGTTGACTTGACTCATTGTAGCACATCTCTTTCCCAGCAGAGAATTTTTTTTTTGAGCAGATGTGTGCATGGTCAGACCGCAGCTTTAGGGATATTATTTTGGCAGCTCTGTGGAGAGAAGATTGAAGAAAGGAGAGGCGAGAAGCAGAGAGGGCAATTTGGGGCTCTCAGATAGTACAGGCAGAGGTGAGGAAGACTAGTGTTAGAGTGGGGAGCAGGGGAAAGATGGGAGGTTGGCCTTTTAGAATGTATTGTTTTGGAAGTATCTTGAGACATTCTCTACTGTACTTAAACCTTGTTTCTCTGGTCCTTCTTTTAATAGGTAATGTTTTATGGATTTAGAGCTTTAAAGAGCCAAAATATCTAATTTTATATAATTAAACTTTAATGGAGGGTATTATTTTCTGTATATCTTTCTTCATAGCAGTAACTCTAGTACATGGTATTTTTATGGGGCAGGACATATACACAAATACATATACACATTATATATTTTATATATACACACATTTATATATACACATTTAAAAACAGCTACCTTCCTTTTTTCTTCCTGCCTATTAATTATGTGATATTCTTGGACTGTTCAATTTCCATGTCCCCAAATGGCTGAATCCCAAGGCTTCTGTTTAGTTTTTAGAATCTGTATTTCCTTTGTTACTACTCAAAAATACATTTGGATTTTTATTATTGTTACCTTTTTAATCCTGTTTATTAACTCATGATGTTAAGACATAGGAGAAATAGCAGAAGCAATGTGCAATAAATGAAAACTTTAGCATTTAAACTCCATGACTTAAAATATCCTGCCTAAATATCTTTCAAAGGATGTCTGCTTGACAAACACCAGGTATTCCATGGAACATGGAAAACTCTATTTTCTTTATCTACTAAGAATTCTGAACTGGATGTAATACTAAATACACAGATACCCTGTTTTAGTCGGTTAGTTTGTTTTATGACTGACTTGTTTAAAACATATTCATTTTATGTATTCATATATTGTATTTAACACATTGTATTTAACATGTATGGGGCTACCTGCTATCTAGGGGAAGGAGTGGAGGGAAGGAGGGGAAAAGTTGGAGGAGAAGTTTTTGCAAGGGTCAGTGTTGAAAAATTACCCATGCATATGTTTTGTTAATAAAAAGGTATAATTTAAAAATATTCATTTTGAGCCTATTAATTTCTGTTAATATTTTAAGGTCATGAAGTACAAATGCCAACTATTTTTTGTTATCTCCTGGATTATTCAAAATATGTTTGTTGAAAGCATCCCATTATTGTATATACATGTATTTCTACGTAAATATATTCATACATATCTATATCTCTTTATTTAATATATTGCCCAAGGAAGTTTTAACATTTCTAATTCTTGGCAACAAAAGCTATTGCCATTTAAGCCTCATGACAACCCTCTGAGGTATCAGAAGACTGAAGAGTTGGAAGGATTGCAGAGAGTTAATCCATTTTTTTAGGAACTACAGAGAATATGCCTGTTTGACAGAAGGGATAATAATAATAATAACTGGCATTTTTTGATACTTTAAGATTTGCCATATGCTTTATGCAGATCATCTCATTTGATCCTCATAACCCTCCAAAGTAGGGACTATTATCTTCATTTAATAAAGAAGCCAGGACCTGAGTTATGACGTGCTTAGGGGCACAGATCAGTGTCTGAGGCAAGATTTTGAACTCCTGTCTTATCAGCTTTCCCCATGACAATAGCTATCTTGTTCCAGAAGCTATGTTGTAACTGGGTTTCAACTTAGTTTTCCTGACTTCAGATCCAGCACTCTATTCACTTTGTCATGCTTCCTATATGACTTCAGTACATACTTTTTATTATTTACGACTCTATTTAAATAAAGTCGCTTGGAAGAATGGATTTATATAATTTTCTATAAAAATCTGTTATCAGATTCTTCTCCATCATGATCAGCCAGGCAACAGTAGGTAAACACGTTGGATTTAGAATCAGCAAGACCAGAGTTCACATCCTACCTAATAAACTAACTGTGTGAGCCCAGGAAAGGCACTTAACTTCTTTTTCTATTTGCTTATCTGTAAAATGGGGGTACTAAATAGCATCTACCTTAAAGGTTATTGTGAGGACCAAATGAAATGATATGTACAATATTTTACAAGGCTTAAACCCTTTAAAATAAATTATGTGTTATAAAATTATATCATGAATCTATAATACAAAGCACTGTTATAGCCTTCCTCTAATCATTCTATAGTTTGTCAGCTTTCATCTTTAAAATCTGGCAGAAAAACCTATTCGAAACATTCCTGCAAGAAAATAATGGTATTATTCCTATTCTCCCTCATTTATTCTTGTCATCTTCTTCCATTAATGCATTTATAGTCTTTATAAATGATTCCGAAAGGTTTTTTTAAAATAGTATGGCCCTATTAGTAAAATATTTTTGATCATGAATTCTAAATATATATGTGTTTGTATATTTATTAGTTATATACATGTACTATTATAATAAATTGTGGATATCATAAAACATAAAATAAAAATTTAGACCAGATGAAAGGAAAAGTATTATTTTAAAACAAATTTCAATTTATTTACTATTAGTACCAATTTTTTTTTACCATCCACAGAAAAAGCATTGTGATTGAATATGTTTTATTATTTCAAAAGTAATCTTCTTTTGACATATAGTAATTTAGTGATTCAAAGAACTGGTAATTAGTTCAGTTATTTGCTTTTTGGTTTAAATGACTATCATAACTAAAAAGGATATCTCCAAAGATATTGAGAACCAAATGAAAGCAGTGGATCATTGACTGTATTTAGTAAATCAGCAGACTCATTTTTCAGTCCCATCTACCAATTAGGCAAAGCTGTGGAATTTCAGCTAGTAAATTTCCATCTTCCTTAATATCAGTCAATTGTTGTTGCAGAGTAATCAAAAAGTATGCATTTTTATGTTTTTTTTGAAAAAACACAATTTTAGATTCTTCCTTTGGAAAATTTTTAATCAGATTGGAAAATTTGGTTTCCAACTTTTTAAAGTGTGCAGATTTTAAAATTTTAATAGATGACATAGTTAAATCTTTTTTTTGTTCTGTCAACAAAACTTTAGCTTTTAAAAGGCTTGTTCCATCATGATGGCTTCATATTATCATTAACTTATAGCTCAGTGCACAATATGTACATAATGAAATTCATCATTAACTATAAGGCATGTAAACTCATATCTAGCTATCTTAATAATTTCATCTTTTTTTTTTTTTTGGCTGACTTCTTGTCTTATCTGATTAGATTGTCACTCTTTTTATCTCCTGATGTGGCTGATGAAGACTTCACACCAGGGTAGATATATCAGTTGCTCTCTAGTGTTCACATTATTGCTGTATCCTTATTTTGTGCTTTTTTTTTTGGTAGGAGTCTTGTTAAGTCACTTGTTCATTTTGTGATGATTTAGTCAAAAATAAATAAAATAATGCATACATCCATTTAACTGGTAATGTAAACTTTGATGCTTTTCAGTGTGCTTAAAGCAAACAAGTATGAATAACACTATCAACTAACTTTTCTGGGTTGTGAAATTCTCCCCTTTTCCCTCCAAATGCCTTCAGTATAGTTCATGATGTCTGAGCATCTTACATATGGATTAATGAGGGTGCCACTGTTAACCCATAAGTTAATTGTTACTAGAACTTAATATTTTGTTTTTAGATAAACAAAATTTAAGATTTGCTCTAATATTGTTTTCCCACATCCCATGGTGCATCTAGGCCACATCCTACTTCAGACATCACTGATCTTAGGAAAAGAGAAGGAAGGCTAGATTGAGTGCTGTAGCACAGGGCACAAAGATAAGGTTAATATGAGAAGTGTTACAGAAAAAGACAATCATTTGACATGAAATCTTTGTAAAGAGGAACTGTGTCCTCCATTTCATTTGTATTCCATTGCATCTTTTCCCATACCAGCCATGACTTTTAATTCAATAAGTTACTGCTAACCATTTCAGTGAAATATTGTATTGACTGAAACTTGTGACCAAAGTGAAATTGGGAATTCCATTATATTGTTAAATTCAGCAGTTTATCTGCAGTCTGAATTGGCTTATGTTATGTAGGATTTTCTATGCACTTTGTCAGTCAACAACATGTCTACTAGTAATTACAGAAAAACTGGTAGGAGGTTTTGTAACAATGTTATAGTTTCCCTTGTCTTCTCTAAATTGATCTTTTTTGGAAACTAATGTAGGTTTGGAAACAAAAGGGGTTAATGACATTGTGAGGGAGGTGATAAAAATTATGATGTACCATATTGACAAATGACTTTATGTAGAAAAGTTTAGGATATTTCAGGAGCCATTCCCCTCCCCCCCCAAGCTAAAGGACTCTTTAATATTCATTATGGCCTAACATATATTGTCAAGAGGCAGTATGGTAAATTTAAAGTCAAAGAATCCGGGTTCAAATTATAACCTTGGCATTTTCTGTCTTTGTTGCTTTTGACAAGTTATGTAACTTGAAGCTTCATTTATTTCTTTTCTAAGTGAGGAAGTTGGACTGAGTACCCTTCAAGGTCTCTCTTAACTCTAGATGTATATGATGAGACCCCCAAGATCCATATCAAAGGATTGATTAGGTAAAACTACTTTATCTGGAGGTCATTTGACCTTTCATTAATTAAATGGTCCCAAATGGAGTTCAAGGGACACTTTCATTGAATTTAGATTCTAGTCAATTTCTAGTGAATTTATATAATACTAGTATAATGCATTGTCATAAATCCAACATTTATAAAATGCTAATATGTGAAAACTAGGATTATTCAGCATTCAGAGTTGTCTCAGAATTTTTTATCTGCAGGTGAGAGAACATCCATAAGTATCCAGATAACCTAATGAGCAAATGACTTATTGGGACCACTGTAATATATATATAGCCTTGTGGGTATTATGTGGAGAACCTCATAAAGAAATTACATAGCATTGGGACACTGATGCATTGTTGGTGGAATTGTGAATACATCCAGCCATTCTAGAGAGCAATTTGGAACTATGCTCAAAAAGTTATTAAACTGTGCATACCCTTTGATCCAGCAGTGTTACTACTAGGCTTATACCCCAAAGAGATCTTAAAGAAGGGAAGGGATCTGTATGTGCCAAAATGTTTGTGGCAGCCCTGTTTGTAGTGGCCAGAAACTGGAAAGTGAGTGGCTGTCCATCAGTTGGAGAATGGTTGAGTAAATTGTGGTATATGAATGTTATGGAATATTATTGTTCTGTAAGAAATGACCAGCAGGACGAATACAGAGAGGATTGGCGAGATTTACCTGAACTGATGCTGAGTGAAATGAGCAGAACCAGGAGATCATTATACACTTCAACAACTATACTGTATGAGGATGTATTCTGATGGAAGTGGATTTCTTCAACAAAGAGAAAATCTAATTCAGTTTCAATTGATCAATGATGGACAGAAGCAGCTACATCCAAAGAAAGAACACTAGGAAATGAATGTAAACTGCTTGCATTTTTGTTTTTCTTCCCAGGTTATTTTTACCTTCTGAATCCAATTCTTCCTGTGCAACAAGAGAACTATTCGGTTCTGCACACATATATTGTATCTAGGATACAATGTGACATATTTAACATGTATAGGACTGCTTGCCATCTGGGGGAGGGGGTGGAGGGAAAGAGGAAAAATCGGAATAGAAGTGAGTGCGAGGGACAATGTTGTAAAAAATTACGCAGGCATGGGCTCTGTCAATACAAAGTTATAATTATGAAAAAAAAAAGAAATTACATAGCTTCAGAAAGTAAATATAAATGAGAGCTATAGGTGGTCAGGAGGGCAGATAGAGAAATATACCTGTTTCAGGATATGAGATATATATATATATATATATATATATATATATATATATATATATATATATACATACATACATACATACATACATACATACACTTAAACCAAGTAGGGTCAAAACAAGAAAGAAAACTATATACCAATTTTCATAATAAATATTGATGCAAAAATCTTAAATAAAATATTTGCAAGTATATTACAAGTTATCATCAGGATAATACACCATGACCAAGTAGGATTTATATCAGGAATGGAGGGCTGGTTCAATATCAGGAAAATGATTACCATAATCAACCAAATGAGATCATATAGCATCATCCTGAAACAGGTTATGCTATATTGATGTGCTGGGAACTGGTCAGCAATTGACTATAATGTATGCCTGTATCCTCACTGCCATCATTTTACTATAACCAGACAAATTGAATCGATCACATCTGAAAAGATTGTGAGACTATGGAGAAGAGAGGATTTTTTTTAACAATTAATGTTGAGTGGGAGATAGCACATCAGGCTGTTTGGGATGAGCCTGTTCTAAAATATTACCTGTAACCTTAACATCCTGAAAATAAAATTATCCTATAATCTATGAATTTAAAATGCTTCCGTTTCTCCTTGGCCTCACAGCTAAGCAATATACTTTAAAAAAAACTAATTAAAATAAGAGAGAATATTCTTGCATTTGCACAGACCATATTGAATTTTTATTTGATTTTTTTTTTATTCATTTAATTTTAAAGGGCTTGTTTTATTCTTTTGAATTTCCAAATAGCTGAGCAAAGTTGTATGGGTTGGGGGTAGGGAAGAAAACACAAATGTTTCTGCTTTTGTACAGCAATATTAAACATATGCTCATATATATTTTCATGTCTTCATATCTAGTAATAGAAATATGATTATGAATGAAAAACAAACACAGGTAAATTACTAGAAGTCATTTAAGTATTTGAATTTGTTGCCTTAGAAATTAGGTATTGCTCTATATTTTGGTAGACCAATTAAAGGCATTTTTTTTGTTAGTAGTAAGTAAATAATAACAACATTTATTTTCTATAGTACTTCATGGTTAGTCTCTTTTGCTGGAACATCAGATATGTTACTACTGACCAGAGTTATACCAAAGGCTCTGACCTATGTGTATTTTCTTTTTATAAATTCTCACTGAATGACCCCATCAGCTTCCATAACAACTAAGTAGTGAAGTGGTTAGAGTATTGAACCTGGGGGTCAGGGAGATCTGAGATCAAATCCAGCTCTAGACAGGATCTCTGTGACCTTGAGCAAATTACTTGATTTATTTGCCCAGTTTCCCCATCTGTAAATTAGGATCAAAATAGCACCTCTCAGGGTAGCTGTGAGGATCAACAGAGATATTTGTGAAGGCCTCAATCTAGTATCCCCCACACACAGTAGTTGCTATATAAACATTAGCTAATTACAGCCTGATCTTTGTCGCCTTAATGTATATTACTCGCTTCCATATTTCCATAGTCCAGCTCTTGCTGCATTCCTCACAGGCAATGTTCCATCTCCCATCTCTACTTTTGCACTGGCCTGTGTAGCCTCTTGCTGCAAGGTTTTCTCTCTTGACCTTTGCCCTTTTGAATCTCTGATTTCCTTCAAGCCCCCGCTTAGTAAACTGCCCACACTGCATGGGGTTCTCCCCACCCAGTTCTTAGCTTTTTCCCCCACTTCTCAAAACTATATTTTATCTGTTTTTTAATTTTTATATATGCTTTTTTATATTTTGTGGTACTTTATACAGGACATGTAGTTAGTCATTCAGTCAACAAGGGCTATTAAACCCCTACAGGGTGTCAGGACAACCTCCCTTTCCTCTGAGGCAAACAATCCCTCCTCTCGAGGAGCTCGTACTTAAATGCAGGAAACAACACATAATGATATACAAACAAAATATATTGAGGATGGCAGAGGATGGCAGTAAAATAATCTTATTACTAAGATTAAAGGGTCTGGGAAATTTTATTGTAAGAAATGGAACTTTAGCTGAGATTTAAAGGAAGCCAGGGAAGCTAGGAGGGAGAAATGAAGATGCAGAGAGTTCCAGGCTTGGGTATAGCCCAAGAAGTGCTTCAGGCCAAGATATGGACTGTCTTGTGGGAAGAACAAGGAAAGGCATGTGAGTATCACAAAGTCTGTGAGGTGGAGTAAGGCATAAGAAACTAGAAATAAGAAATAAGAAATTAAATGCTTGTCTATTGATTTGGAAAGGAGCATTCAGGCCACAAGCTTTTAGTAAGTACTTATTACATGACAGTCATTACAGTAAGTGCTTGGGATATAAAGGAAAGGAAAGACATGGAGGATGTAACAAACCAAATGTAAGCTCCCAAGTATAAAAGATAGCTGCAGGGGGCAGCGAGGTGGTGCAGTGGTTAGAGCATGAGCCCTGAAGTCAGGAGGACCTGAGTTCAAATCTGGCCTCAGACACTTAATACTTCCTAGCTGTGTTACTCTGGGCAAGTCACTTAACCCCAATTGCCTCAGCCAACAAAACAAAACAAAACAAAACAAAACAAAACAAAAAACTGATAGCTGCAGAGCAAATAGATTATCTTTGAGGGAAGGCATTAGTGGTGATTGTAGTGGGTGGGAGGAGAGTGTGGGAGGAATGGGGAAAGGCTTCTTAGAGAAGATAAAATTTGAGCCTGGACTTGAAGGAAACCAGAAAACCTATGGCAGTGTAAGGGGTATTGGAGATAGCAGTCCAGGTATGAAGTCCAACTGTTTTAAGGGCTTTGAGGTGGCGGGTGAATTTTAAGGAGCAGCAGGAAAGACCACTATCACTGAAACATAAAGTATGTGGAGTTAAAGAAGACTGGAAAGGTACAGCATTGTGAAAGATTTTACATACCCAAAAGAACTTTGTATATTTAATCCTAGAGGTAATAAGGATCCACTGGCATTTCTAGACTAGGAGGGAGGCATGATGAGATAGTCTCTTTTGATCCTTGTAATACTTTTGTGGTTGATGTAAAATTTTAAAAAATAATACTTATTATATCTAAGGAAACGGGTCCAGAAAGATTAGTTGACTAAATTTTATAACCATACAACTTTTTCAGGGTCACACTTCTGGCAAACAGGAAAGCTAGAAATTGAACTGAGCTCTTATAGACCAGTATTGTCAGTCACAAACAAATCTTAGCCATTAATGTATCTTCCCAGGCCACTTAGTCCAAATTGTCTAGAAATCCCCTCTACAATATGCACAGCACTTATGTTCTCTTTTGTTCCTTTCTCTCTTTTTCTTTTTTCCTCTCTTCCTCTCTCTCTCCCTCCCCTTTTCTCTATTCCTTCCTTCCTTCTTTCTTTCCTTTCCTCCCTCCCACCTTCCTTTCTTTTCATTTTTATTATTTTTCAGTTAAAAAGCACTTGTTTTCCCTCACTCCTTTCTTCATCATCACAATTTAAAAGAAAAACAAAATCCATTGTGAATTTGAAGACTGTCTTGAAGGTTTTCCTGCTTCTATGAATTTCTTGTATCAACCCAATCTTGCTTCTGCAATTTCCATCTATTATTGCTATTGTTCGTACTGGGATCAAACAGATTAAGTTCAGTCTTTTGCTTGGAAGCCCTTCAAACATATGAAGGCTGCAATCATATCAAGAAGGAAATTATTCCTGATAGTAAAATTAGGTGCCATGTAAGATACAGACATACTCATGAAGTATTGTTAGGTAACTATCCTAGTGTTTACTGTTAGAAATTATATTTTTGTCATAAGGATCTGTATTGGTCAATTATCATTTCTTTTTTGTTTATTTTTAGTACACATTGTTTTATGAATTATGTTGAGAGAGAAAAATCAGAGCAAACCGGGAAAACCACAAGAGAGAGAAAAAAAAACCACAGAAAAAAGTGAACATAGCATCTGTTGATTTACATTCAATCTCCTTAGTTCTTTCTCTGGTTGTAGATGACATTTTCTGTCCAAAGTCTATTGGGATTCCTTTGGATCACTGAACCCCTGAGAAGAACCAAGCCTTTCATAATTGATCATTGAACATTCTTACTGTTATTGTGTACAATGTATTCCTGGTTCTGCTTGTTTTGCTCAGCATCATTTTATGTAATTCTTTCCAGGTCTTTGTATATAATCAGCTTGTTCAATATTTTTTATACAACAGTAATATTCCATTTATCTTCATGTACCACGATTTTTTCAACCATTTCTCCAATTGATGGTCATCCATTTCTTTTACAATTCTTTGCTACTACAAAAATGGCTGCTACAAACATTTTTGTCCATGTGGCTTCTTTTTCCTCCTTTATGATTTCCTTGGGATACAGACCCAGTAATGGCCCTGTTGGGTCAAATAGTATGCATAGTTTTATAGCCCTTTGGAAAAACAGACTAAAAAACTCAGTCTTTGCTTTCAGACAGTTCACAGTCGAATGGGGTGGGTGGGAACAGCATCTATATAGGTATATCCTGTTTACAGGATAAAAATGGATATTTTCAGCAGAAGGGATGCTCTAGTATTAACTGGATCAGGAACAGCTTCCTTTAGAAAATAGGATTTTAGCTGGGAGTAGAAGGAATCCAGTGAATGCAAGAGATGGACATGAGGGGAAGAAAATTCAGGCAAGGAGAAGAGCTTTTGAAATGCTTAGAGGCAAGAAATGGTGTGTCATAAGCAAGGGATAGCAAGAAGGCCACCATTCCTGGATCATGGAATACTTGAATGGATGGAAGGTGTAAGAAGATTGGAAAGTTAGAAAGGGGCCAAGTTTTGAAGGGCTTTAGAAATGCTAAAGAAAAATCCTGAGAAATTAGTTATCAGACTAAAAGTTAAGCCTTGAACCCACCTGGAGAATCTACCCTATCTTGTCATGTGCATATGTTTTACTTGCATAATTCTCAGCTCATAAGCCCCCAGACTCATTCAAGGTCATAGTGTAAATTTAATTGCATTGTATATAATTTTGCCTCTATCACAGTTAGCCATATAATCTTAGGTAGGGCAATTTTATTACCTTTAAAAGGAAGGCGTTGAATTACATCGTCTCTAAGCGTTCTTCGTGTTTAAAAAAAAATTTCTTTCATTTTTAACAAGTCTTGAAATTCTATGTCTTAAAGAATCTGCTGACTGAAGAAGAAAGACCTGCATTACCGGAGATAAAAATATAACAGCCTTTGCTTTCGTCCTTTAGCAGAAGTGCCAGGAGCTGTCTCTGGTGCTACTGAGACCTTGTATCAAGGCAGTATGCTCACTTGGTTTTGTCTTTGGACTCCTGTCATGCTCAATGTAGTACACAGTGTAGATGCTTCACAAATATTTGTTTGGGTATTATTTACTTCCCTATTTCTCCATGAATCAGTAGGCTTTTAAAAAGACTTCACATAGAGTTTGACAGCACTTTGGAAGCTCTCTAGTCTAGCTGATTTATACCTTAACAAAAATCTATTCTACAACTTCATTGTATCATCTGCTTAGACCTCTAGTGCTAGGGAACCAGCTACCTTTTAAAACAGGTCATTTGCTTTTTGGGCAGCCCTGATCATTAGCAAGTCTTTCTGTAAATTAGCTTCAAATCTTCCTCTGTGTAATTTTTACTTAGTTATTCCTATTTTTTCTGTGTGGCATTAAATCCAGAAAGTTTCACTCCTTTTCCCTGCCACTTCACTTAAAATAACTGAAGAAAACTTTTGTGTCCCTTTCAAGTACTGTTGGTTATCTAAACTAATCTTTGGGGCATAATAATCAGAGCCTGACCATCCTGGTCATTCTCCATAGGATACTTTTTGGCTGAACAATATCCTTCCTAATATTTAGACCTGAACATCATATTTCAGAAGTATTATTTGAGCAAGATGGAAAAAATGAAAATATCCCTTGCCTTATTCTTGACATTTTCAAGCTCAAGAAGGCCAAGAATATGTTAGCTTTTTTTTTTTTTTTTTTTTTTTGCTCTGATCATACTGTTGAACAAGTTGAATAGAAACCTGGCTTCAGTCAAGAAGTCCCATCACTGACACATACTGGTGATATAATCATGGGCAAGTGACTTAACTTCTTGGTTATTCAAGCAACTCAGAGATTGTAGAACAATTGCTAATCTATATGGGGGAAAGGGCATTTCCACATCAGGAATTTCCTACAGTACTGAAATCCCCAGGCCAGATCAAAAAGAAAAAAATCATGTTGTTGACTCATTTGGCAATGTTATTTGGCTAAAACTTTCAGCTTTTTTTGGATGGATAGTATTGAGCTAAATCAGCCCAGTCTTCTAATTTTGAAATCAATATTTTAACCTAAATCAAAATCCTTACTTTTTTCTCTTAAATTTCCTTTTGTAATTCTTTGCATTTTTTAAAACTGCTAGGAAAGAAACCTTTTGACACCTTTACCTTAGTCATTTATAAAATGTTAAATAACTCAAGACTGATAACAGATAGCTTGTGGAAAGTTTTCAATTTTGGATACATGCCATTAACTGTAACTTTTCTTCTTTATGCATCTGCCTTTCCTTTTATTCTTTCGATGAAAATGTTATAAAGATTTACAAGCTGCTAACCGAGACTAATCCTACTTTGACTTCTGAATTTTCCTGTCCTTTAGAGTTCAGACCCTTTCTATATTTTGGGGTCCTAATCCATTGTTTCACTGTTGGAATTTGAAATAGCAAGTGCAAAGTAGACAGTATCAAATATCATTTTGTGCTAGATTCTGATAAATGCATGCTTCTGATCATGTACCCACAAATAGTGCTAAGAGTGGAATTCAACATATTAAAAACATAAAGGCATTTGGGAAAATATTCTGACAGAGATGCTCAATTACTACACAACACTTAGTAGAAAGTGAGTTTTCCTTTTGGACTTTATCTAGTGCTTGAAAATACCAGATGGCCTTCATTATTATTGAAAAGCTAGTATGGGAAGTATCTCTAGTTTTGTTAGTGTGAGGAAATAATGCTTCCACGACTGACTTAATGGATAAGTCCTGGGGAATTGCTTGAGGCACTTAAAGGTTAAGTGAGTTGTCCAGAATCACTCAGCCAGTAAGTGTCACAGGTAAGATTTGTACTTGATATTCTTTTGCTAGATATATTACTGTACAACAGCAATGATTAATTATGATCATAGCTCATATTTATTTATGTTGCACTTTCAGATTGGAAAAGTGCTTAACATATGTTATTCTATTTGAGTCAGACCTCATTACCTTATGCCTACAAAAGTATAGTCTTTTTGTTGATTTCCCTGCCTGATCTCCTTACTTTAGATTATCCTCCACTAACCCTATCAAAGTAATGTTCCTGAAGTACAAGTCTCACCATATTATACTCTTTCTCTTCCTACTCTCCTTCCTCACCTTTATATACTCAAAAGGCTCCCTATTACTTCTGGATAGAAGCTTGGTATCTTGGGGTGAGAGAAGAAAGAATGAATTCTGGGCATGAGGCAAGGGTGAGTGGAGGGTGTCTGCAAAAAGAAAGTAACAGGTAGATCACTTTGGAGACCTTAAGTGTTTGGAAAGGAGGTCTGGAGCTAGGTCATGGTGACCTTTAAATGTCTTATTAGGGAATTTATATTGTACTTCAGAGTATATGTAATTATAATATAATTTATATTATACTTGTCCCTGTCCACATGGTTTATGTGAGTCACTGGATTAAAAATTAGACCTCTACTGACTGATCTAGCATTCTTTCTACAGTACCTCTCTGCTTCTCTAGAATAAAAATGAAAAATTTTAACACTGGCCTATGACACAAATGCCACAGAGTTCTGTCAGTGTCATGATGAGATTGGTTTTTCATTACTAAGAGACTACTATGGCTTAGATAGATAACTGTAGTCAGTATTTAAAATGAGGATTATGAATTTTTCCATTAGAAATTTTTTCCTGATTTAGTGACAACTGAAAGCTAGATTTTAAAAAAATTTTCCTTGACAAACAAAATCCATATGGTTTCAATCTTTATTTGCATTTGAAGAGTATATTTACCTTTAAAAAATGTGTAATGTCTCAATATGCCTCAGTTAGATAATATTCTGTGACATTTATGGAGATTTCATTTCTTATACTAATAGGAACTTCACTATAATATTGCCAGTTTTATGCAGGATTATGTTGTCTTCAGGATTTAACAGTGGACTGTAATTTTCTTGCTGAGCAATTCTCTTTACTGATGCTAAGGATATATCCTCCTTGCCTGAACAGAAGGTCTTTGTGAATTGCTCTGAATGTGAAAGTTCATCATCTGGTGCCCAGGCTCTTGGAGATGATCCCTTTTGAAGTTAGACATCTAGGCTGGTCCCCAGGTGATTGCCCACCATTATCCTGTGGCTCCTCCATCCCCACAGAGTTAAAATTCTAGTTTAGATATGTCTGAGCTTGTTCTATGTTGGCAGAACCATTAAGACGCCATGATAATGATCTCCAGTCATTATGAATTATTATGGTAATGTTTTAGTGGAGGATTATATTGATTGTATTATTTCATATTTATATTTTTGTTTTTCTTTATATTTTTACATACTCTTATGCCAGTTTGTTTTTTCCCCAATAAGAAACTTTTTCCTATCTTTGTATGTCAGTGAGAGCTATGAAATTTGTGTTGTTTTTCATTTAGGAAGACAATAATAATAATAAATAGCTGGCATTTTCATAGTGCTTTAAGAGGAATAAAATGACTTGCACATAATAATATCTAATTTGAGCCTCAAAACAACCCTTTAAGATAATGATACGAGTATGATTTTTATTCTTAAATTAACTCTTATCTGAGGACAAGAGACATTAAAATCTGGCCAGGTTGCTATAGCTGTTTAGTATCTGCAAAGAGATTTGAACATAGTCCATAGTGAGTTAACATATATTAATTAAACATCTATTAGGAGCCAGGTACTCTGTAACAGATATTTAAAGAAAGGTAAGAGATAATCTTTACCCTCATGGAACTAACAGTCCAATAAGGAAGAAACTGCATAAATAATTCTATACAAACCAACTGTTTACAAGGTAAATTGTAAAGAGGAAATGTTTTAGACTTAAGGAGGGACATCAAGAAAGGTTTCTTATAGGAGGTAAAAGATTGATTGGGACTGCCAGGGAAGCTAGGGCAGCTAGGGAAACTTGCATCTTCCCAACTTTTTAAACTCCACTCAGCTGCCATAATAAAGTACTCTATTTTATAATGATCAAATAAAAGGGGTTAAATACACACACAAACACAATCATTTTTCAACTTTTCAGTAACTTTGGAGTTTCTTAATGTGAAATGAAGACAGCTTAGTTGAAACACACAGGTACATTTAAACGTTTCTTTTAAACAGATTTTAAATTATGTTTTTCTATTCTTCAAACCTTTTACTTCAAAGTACTTAACAAGTAGCAAACTACTGGTTTGGGTTTCATCTCTTTTTTTAATCTTTTGTACACCCTCTGCTGGAGGCTCTTATAAACTTTTAGTTACTAACTCACTGTAAAGGAGAAGAGGAGAATATAGAGTAAAGGTCTCATGTGATACCCAAAATAATTCAGAGTTGATTCTTATTAAAATGAATATGTTAATGTTTAAAAGCCACGTAACCTGAAACAAAGAAATTTTCATTCAATTTCATCTGTAATAGATTCCATAACACACCATGAAAATGAGTTTTTGTTTGGTTGCTAAAAATGGTCATGGCTAAAATCTGAACATATTGAAAAACAAATGAGCTGTGTTATTTTAATTTCCAAGAGGCTCCATTTGAACAGTTCAGAATAGTAGAGCTTTGTACAATGTGGCATTACCCATCCTATTTAATAGAGTTTAGCTTTCTTTCTAGGAGTGCCTGTAATGAGGCATGAGATAGGCCATTAGCTGATTAGATGACTGAAAATCTAGAAACAATGACAGCCCAAACCAATGGGATTTTTAGAAAAGTCTAAGTAGAATTTTGGAAATGGAAGCGACATGTTCTTGCATGATGCTTTTTGAATTCTCTCTCAGAATGTTAGGGTGAATGTCTTGCTGTTTGGTCATCTGTGTTAAATCTGATGGGCACCTCAAAGATCCCATTTTAGCCTGCATGATGAAAATGTTCTAATTCTATTAGAGAAATTATAAGTGGAAAAATCCAATATTTGCCTGTAGGTAAAAGGAATTCAGGCTTTCAGGCCCAGTTGAATTTTGTCATAGAAACAGTAATAGAGAGGGGAAAGAGGCCTGATCCTCTTTTCCGCTTTACAAAATGCTCAAAAATAGTTCAGGAAATGCTTAGAAATAGTTCTAGGAACTGAGCACATTGTATAAAAGAGGCTGATGGAGAGCTGAAAAAAAATAAATTTAAATGACTTTTGGTATTAGGAAATTTTGTTAGTCTCTAAATAATCCCTGCATTCTAGAAAAGCAATTTTACTTGTATTGCCTTCTCTCCTTTTTCTGCTAATATATTCCCCTCATCTTCTATAGAATCTTGTCCAGATGTTATCTCTTCCTGGAAGCCTTCTCTGGCTTAACTGTGCCCCATTCTGGTCATTCTTGTCCCCTACATACTACTTAATACTTAAATATTATATACTCAGTTTGTACCTTGGCAGCTTATCCATTTTAATATATTAATTTGTGATTATTTTCTTGGTAGTTTTCTCTATTAAACTTGATGTAAAGCAGCCACTTAGTATTTATTAAGTGCTTATTAACAAGTACATAAGCAGAAAGAAAAACATTTTCTCATCTCAAAGAGCTTACATTCTAATGGGGGAAGACTCATAAAAGAAGCATGGAAGGAGTGATGGTGGTGGGAATAGTCCAATCAATCCAGGCCAGGCCAGAGAGTCAGGATGTCCAGCCTAGAGAAAAATAAAGTCATGGTTGATGGTGGTCTCTTTTTTTAAAAATAGAAGTTCTGGAAGGAACAAGTTAACCAGAGGGAGAGACTCGGGATAGAGGGCCCTGGTGTGGGATTATCTTCTAGGAGGTTTCCATAACATAGTAGAGAAATTGAGAGAATCAGAAGTACAGTCTGAAGAGAAAGCCTTTGAGGACACAGAATATTTTCTTGTGGATCTCTATTCTACCTAGGAAAAGAGCTTAATGACTATTTGTGGGTTAAAGAGAACCATAAGTATCATAAGTCACATTGTTCCAGCTCTGATCCTTTGCCAGCATACCTAAAAACCTTTTGACCATTGTTATAGTTAGACAGATAGGGATGTTGATACCTTATTGGTACAACCTGGAAAAATGGAATCATGTATCTGCTTGACCCCATGATCTTCTTACTGATACTTTAACTAAATGTGTTTGGCAGGACCTTCTTGTTTGATCAGTGAAGTGAAACATTATTACTTGGTATAAAACATTGTGATATAGAATGATAGAGCTGAAATGGACCTTTATAGTGATCAGGGCCAATCCCCTCATCTTTTAGATGAGGAAGATTATTTATAGAAAGAGAAGTTCCTTAACCTAAGGTTCCATTAGAAATGTCTTGCTTGGTATGCTCCATTGGACACCTCATCTATGCCGGTATTTAGTTTGGTGCCTGGCACATAGTCTGTGAAAATTTTCTACACATAATTTCCTTCAGTCCAAATCTTTTCCTTTTTCTCCTTGTGCTAGTTAGAATAAGAAGGTAATAATAATCCTTGATGCATATTCAGATTCATAAAGAGAAATCAGGAACCTTTTATCAATGCTATAATCAGTACTTAGCTTTGATTTTGCATTTACTGCTGGTTTATTTCAGGTATTGATCAAAAAATTGTATGGAAGTATTGACTGAAGAGTTGGAGATCTGTTTAACACTCAGTGTCTCTACTGGTTTTAAAGTATCTTAAAGTCTAAGGTACAGTGGATGTCCCATCTGTAAAGTCTTACTTATGCAAATGGAGGAATTAGTGAATGGTGAAACAGTGGAACAAAATAATTAATGTACATTTTCTGTTATGCCCAATTATACCTAAAGGGTATCATTTTTAATGAAATATTATAGACTCTGAAAAGAAGGGAGCAGCAGAACTATGTATTTTCTTTTGCAACCCATATGTTCCGATTAAATGATTGTTTGCAAGAAGTTGAAACCCAACATAATGACTTTGTACATAGTAGGTATTTAGTAAATGAATGAATGAAGTTGGATGAAAATTCTCTATAACATCCATATCTTTCAGTACTTCTCAGTTATTACATTTATGCTTAATTTGCCAAAGGATCAAAATTGTTCTCTATCTGAAAGACAAAGGTACTTCTTTAATAAAAGGATACTTAGGAATTCAGATAACTGATGAAATTTTTAAGATAGTGTTTAACATTTTAAAAGCTTGTCATTCAGAAGTTTTTTTTTAAAAAAATGACATCTTTTCACATCTAAAAATTGATTCTTTTGCTCATGTCTTTTTTTGTTCTAAGTATGTGGGTGGTATTTATATAAGACTTAATTGATTTTCTACAAATTATTTAAAACAAAAGGGCACAGTAGAGGTTGCAGTTATTAGATAATATCAGAAAAAATTAGTGCCATCTAGAGTGCTCTCTTCCGCAGATTGAATAGCATGTACGAAAGTGACTTAAAAGAGGTACTCACATAATTCCCCACCAGCTATCAAAATTCATTTCAATGTTCTTTTTATACAGTAAATCTAAAATCCTTAGGCAAGTGTTTGAAATTACTTTTCCATATGATTGTCCTTCCTATCCAAGCATATCTCTTGTTCTTCCTCTTTATGCATTTCATACTCTTCCTCAGATGCATCCTGTCCTTGATTGTCTCTAAGCTATTAATCCATCAGTCAGCAAGCATTTTAAAGTGCTGTGTACCAGTATCTGTGCTAAGCTCTGGAAATGCAAATATAACAGAAAGATAAACAATCCTTGGCCTAAAGGAATTTACTTTCTAGGGAGGGACAACTACATTTAGTATATGTGTGTGATGTATGTGTGTATGTTGTGTGCATGTGTGTGATGTGCATATATAATGTGTGTGATGTGGTGTGTGTGTGTATGTGTGTTGTGTGCAATGATCCTGTGGCAATGAATGAGAAGAGATGAAGAAGGCTTTAGAAGTTTCTGGCCCGGAGCTTCTGGAAGGGACCAGCCAGTCGAGAAGGTGAGTCTTGGAGATGGGTAGCCAGAGGGTGAGATGACCTTCTAAAGTGAAGAAGCTTCTGTGCTAGGGCAGGTGAAATTCCTTAGGTTGTATTCCTTATGCTCCCAATGTGCCCTGTTTCTTAATCCTTCCTTTGCTTCGCTGCTCATTCTCTGTCATGAAACCTTCACTTATTTACATTGGCAAATAATGGGGAAAAGAAAGAACTGCTTGGATCATCCCCCTAAGAGCAAATAACTGTGATTAAGAATAGCAATGGAAACATCTTGAAGTCTCTAGAAGTCAAACTATAAGAAAAAAGCCAGTTTAGAAAACAATTCTTATTTGGAAATTCACTAATGTACTCTCTGCTAAAAGCAGAATGCCAAATAATTTCTTGATTCTCCATATTCTCCATATATATAAATCTCATTCTTTAAAAAGTATAGAAATCAAAAAGGGTCACTGACTACTATTCTCAATCTGATTTTCACTGACAAGAAGGAATTGAGTGCTGGGATAGAAAGCACTTATGATTAAAAAAAAAAAAAGATAAAATGCTTACTTTTCTTTGTTGTTCGTTCTCTCTCTCTCTCTTTCTCTCTCTGTCTGTCTGTCTGTCTGTCTTTCCCAGGCAACTACTTGAGGTCAGAGATGCTATTTAATCTAAATTGTATATGTTAAATAAGACCTAGCAGAGTGCTCTGTGTACTATATTTGATTAATACATATTCATTGCCAACAATAAAATAATTGAAACTGCTTAGAAATTATAATGACCAACGTTGGCTTCAAAGAAGAGGCATGAGAATATATTTTCCTTCCTTATTTGAAGAGGTGGGGGACTATGGGCATGGAACATTATATGTAGAACTTGTGATGTTGGACGTGTTTCATGTGTAACTGCTTTTGAAATGTAAATTTTTATTTTTTATCCTGAGTTCTAAGAGATGATGGGAGAGCATTGGGGAAATAGTCATGTCAGGATAAAGAAATGTATTGGGAAATATATGTCATATAAAAACGAAAAGTAGAGATATTTCAAGAAATTGTTTCTCTAATGTTGAATGAATTTTTATATATCTAGTACTTTGCATATAGTAGGTGATGGATTTAAAAAATGTTGAAACTTCCCTTTATATATCTCAAGGTTCATCTTATTTCTTAACAAAAAGACATCTTATGTTTAGAAATTGAAAGAAAATAATACTTTTAAAATTTGGGTTTAAAATATTCACTGTTATTTCCATGCAGTGGGAAGTGGCTTATTGAAATTTGCACTATTATATTCTTTACATTATTTATTCTTCACTATCATGCTATTAGATCCTTCAAACCACCCAACTGTTTTAGACTATTCTCTTGAAAAAAAAAACCCGAAATATTTTGAGGGTAAGACAAATTACAAATGGAATAGAAATAGCAGAAACATTATTTAGTGTTTATTATCTTTAGATAAATAAAACATTCATTAAGGATTTTGACATAATAGAAAACAAGACAGTTTCTACCCTCATTACAATTTACATTGTAATGTGAGAGGACCATACAGAAATGGAAATTGGAGATTTCCCCAACATGTTACAGAGTCTGAGAAATTAGATAAGGTGGAGAAGCTGGTTTATTAAAGCTCTGAGTGGTATCAAAAGTGATTTACGGTTTTCTGCTGGGGAGGGAGTAGGTACAAGTAATGACTAGTGGAAATGTCTAAGAAGTGGCCATTTATCAATTTTGTAATTATGAAGAAAAATAGAGTAGTTGATTCAGTATTAGAAAAAGAAAGCATAAGAAATCAATTTAACCAAAATCAAGTAGTAGCATTATAACTAATAACATTACCATATTGACATTTTGCATGATGGGACTTTATACCTATAACAGTTATTGTCTTCTATGATAGTGTTAACATCTAGATTCCTAATGAATTCATTAGTCAGCAGCATTTACTAAGTACTTGCTGTATGTTAGTCACTGTGCTAAGCTCTGGGAATATAAAAACGAAATAATGAATGAATTAATGAATGAAAAATATTTATTTATTATATGTCTAAGATGTCCTGAACATTGTATTAAGTACTAAGGATTCTCTAAATACAAGTGGAGATAGTCCCTGCCCTCAAAGAGTTCATATTCTAATTCAGAGTTTGCCCATTTAAGATAGTTGTGGCCAGAATGTTATTCTAGTTTGAAAATTATTGAGTTAATCAATGGAGCCTTATGGGAGGAGATTGATATGACCTTTCTAGTATCAATGACAGTATTGATTTGATTAGTGTTCTACTAGTGGAAGATTGTGGAGAGTACTGGGGATTACTGGGTAGACGGTGAGATGATGATTAGAATTTAAGGTGAAGATTGATTGATGTTACCTAGACAGAGTGGGCTACATATGCATACCCAAGTAGTATATCTGGCCTGAGAGTGAGAATTTCTGAAGTGGTAGGGTGTTTTCTACCCATATCTTGGGTTAGGATAAGAGTGGTTTTGTATAGCATGTAAAATATGATGAATTCTGATGAAGTGAATATATAGGAACAGGGTTCTTCCAAGGAGGTTGTAATGGGGTTTGGGAGAGCATTTTGTAGTTTGTAAGGCACATATGACAAAATCACAATGGCATTCTCTTTGCCAAAAGGTACCTTTTATTCATGTAAAAAAAAGTCATGGACAAAATCCAAAGATGATTTTGTCATTCTTTTGGAGGAAGGACTTTTAATAGAGACCCAGTGGGAGGAAGCAGAAAGGGTGGGATCTAGGGAGTGACAATATATGGAATGAGATATTGAGGCTGTTTTAAAGATGTTAACAAGACAGGCTGGGAAAATTGAATTCCCATCATGGTTGTCTTAAATATGCTAACAAGAAAGTCTGGGAGAACTGAGTTCTCATCATGATTGTCTCAAATATGCTAACAAGACAGTCTTAAAACTAACTTTTTTTTATATGTGATTATGGTTGATAGAGTTCACATAGTGAATTTTTTAACTGTGGTAATAAGACAGTCTTTAAAAACTGTCATTTTTATATGATGATTAGGATTGATAATCATAGGATGGGTTCTTTTTAGCATTTCCTAACAAGAGGACATCATAAACATAAACAAACAAGCTGTTTAAAGTTCCCATCAGTTACATTCTTTGGGTAAAATGCCACATACTCATAAAAATACATGGAAAAAAAAAATACAAAGCGACAGGGTTGATCACTAGCAACCAGAGTTTTCATGCAAGTCTTAACATAAAAGATAGCCTTTGAGGTGAACTTTGAAAGAAACTACAGTTTTGGAGAGAGGAGGAAGGAATGCATTCCAGATATGGAATTTGTGTAAAAGTAAATGTGACAGACAGATTATCGAATGTAAGAAAAGAAAGTTCAATTTGGTTAGATCCCAGAGTGTATGATAAGGAATAATATGAACAGGCAATTGGAGTCAAATTGTGGGTGACTTTAGTTGTCAGACAAATGTTTATGTTGAATCCTAGAGATTCTGGATTTGAATCCTAGAGATGCCTGGAGTTCATTGAGGAGGAATTGTCATTTTTTAAGAATTTCAGTGTGACAGCTGGATAGAAGAAAGATCAGAGAGCCCATTTAGGAGACTATTTCTAAAGTTCAGAAGAAAGGTAATAAAAGCCTGATCTAGAGTAGTGGGTGGAAAACCTACAGGGATTGATGTGAGAGACATTGAGGAATTCATAAGACTTTGGCAATTGATTGGATATGTTGGTGAGGAAAAATGAAACCTAGGTGGCTGTCAGGTTACTAACTTGAGTGACTGGAAAGGTGATAGATAGTCCATTCAACTAAGATAGGAAATTTGGAATGGGGGGGGTGGTGAGACAAACACCCACATACTTCCACCCCCATTTTCCCCTCCCCCCTCCACATAGAGATACATTTACATACACACACATACACACCAAGGACAGAATTGGTATGTAAATAGTCACTATGTACCAGGTACTGTGCTAAGCCCTAGGATTACAAATATAAGCAAAAACAAGGATAGTTTATGCTGACTAGAAGCTTATATTCTAAAACGGAGAAGTAATATACTTATACAATGTACAAAAAGGAGAAGAAGACACTCTTCAGGTAGAGAAGTAGTTGGGGAAGTCCTGGACTAAACCAGGTTTGAAATGAACACAGAATGGGTACTTAGTAAAATTCCTTCTCAGGAGGAATTCGCTAATTAGAGGAAGATACTCTCAAGATGGAGGAGTCACCAGTGTGAAGTCACTGGGGAACTGAATTTGACCAGATAGCTAGCTAGGTGTACATAAAGGTAATAATTACACCTCTGAAAGCTGATGAAGTCAACAAGAGAGAAAAGAGGGATCCGTAGAGTTTCTAATATATCCACAATTAGGGGTGGGTGGGCTAAGAATTATAATTCAGCAAAGGAAATTGAGGAGAAATCTCCTTGGTTGGAGGAGAACCAAGAGAGAATAATGTCAAGAAAACCCAGAGAGATAATAGTATCTACGAGGAGAAGATAGACTTTAATGTCAATTATTACAGAGAGATCCAGAAGAGTGAGTGTAATGGGCTGAGGTTTGACCTGATGCACTGAGGTCCCAAGTACATGAGGCTAGATAGTAATTGGGCTATACTCTATTAATATACATGATTGGATAAAGAATGGTCCCTGCCCACTCTCTGTGCAAGTCCTGATGTGTTGTATAGGAAATGACGATTTTGGTGGGTGGAGGCGGAGAGATTGGGCTGGGTTCGAGACTCCAAGCTGCTGGTTGTGTGGCTGCTGGTCGAGCTAGCTTCTTGACTCAGCTGCACACATTGCTATTGCCGATTCTCTTCCACCTCCGATCCTTCTTCACTGAGAATAAAGACTGACGATTTTCCCCTAACCTGAATTCCTGACTCCTGTTGATTTAAAAATACACGATCTTCACATTGGTAACTGGAGAGAACAGTGTCAGTTGAATAATGAGGTCTGAGGCTTGATTGCAGAAAGTTGAGAAGTGAGGGTCTAGGAAATAGAGGAAACAAGTTTTTTGTAAATGTGGTTGTGAAGGTGAGATTAAAGGATGGAGGAGAGAACTGGAGCACATAGAAAACAGGGAAAGAGCCAGATCAGGAAAGATCAGAGATTACAGAGACTTGGGGGGAAAATATAGAGACACACTTTCAAAAATAATTGTAGAGGTGGTTGGATCAAGGATAGAAAGAATGACTTTACTTACTTAAATGTATGTGCTGTACCTTTCTTAGTAGAAATTAAGTTTCTTGAGGGCAGGGATCTCTAGAGCCAATTAAGATACTTTGCACATCGTATGTATTTAACAAATGCCAAAATTTAAGGGATATATTCCTCAAAAACATTTTGTTTTAAAAACAAATATGATATTAGCTATATATTAGCACTTCTCTTTTTCTTCCTCTTCCTCCTACTGGTAAAAGCAAACACTTTTATCCTCCCCACCTCCTCCTCTTTTTCCTCCCACTTCTCCTCTTACTACTACTATTACAACAACAACTACTACAACAAAAACTATTCCTAGTACTCCTACTATTTCTACCACTATTACCACTGTTGATGATAAAAGAAAATATTTATATAGTGTCTACCATGTACTATGGTAAACAATTTACAATTATTCTCATTTGATATTCACAGCAGCCCTGGGAGGAAGTGCAATTTTTCTGTAAAAAATTTTATTTTCTGTAAAAAATCAAAAATCACTACAGATAATTGTCTTTTATTGTGTTTTATGTTTTATTGATATTTAATATATTTTTATTTTCCTTTCAGTAACTATATCTAGGGAATTACTGTGTCCTCGGTTTGATTTCATTATTTTCCAGGATTGAAGTTTTTTTCAGAAGCTCATACCTTTAACAGAAGTTAATGGTAAAAATCTGTTTCAACATATATAAATTAGCTTCCTAGGCAGTATTCCAGAACTGTAACTGTTTTATATATTGACAGATACTTTGAATCTTAGTTAAGGGACTAGAAAACAGATGGTACAATTTTCTTTAAATGATGTAGCAAAAGAGAGTTTAGAAGTCATTGAGTCAATTGGGAATAATCCCCATTGCCACCACCCACTGTGTACTCAATAAATGGCATCTTCTCTTAAATAAGCTAGTATTTTAACTCCCTTGCTGCTGTTCTTGGCTTTCTTTTCACTGACTTTTCTGGCTGGAACACTCTTCTTATTTGTGCCTCTTGACTTTCTTAAAATCTAAGCTAATGTTCAGAAAGAAGCCTTCCCCAGTATACACACACACACACACACACACACACATCCATCTTGTTTGTACTTGGTTGTTTACATGTTGTTTTCCTCTATCAGACTTCTTGAGAGGAGGGCCTGTGGTTTTTTTGGCCTTTTTTTATATCTTCAGTGGCTGGCCACTACTGTGTGGCAGGGACTTTATAAATGCTTGATGTGACTTGGGCATCTGGATATCCCTGGCACTATTTGTAGCAGTGGTGTCCTATTCCACCAGAGAGAAAACTTCAGTTTTGAAGTCTGTAGAAGTAGAGCTGTAGAACAGCAAACCTTTCCTTCTAAATGAGGTCTTCCATGTCAATCTTGACCAATCATTAATACTTTGAGATTATTAGTGAATAGGTAGCAGTGAGCTAGAAATGACAGCTGTTGATTTTTCACTGTTCAAAAACTGGTAACAGTTTAAAACATTCTTAGAATTCTGACTAATGGGTAGTATAGCTACCACACACTGCAAACAAAGTAATTTTATTCTCCAAAAAATGAAATGTTGTTATTAATTCTGTCAGTGCTTTATTGTTTTTATGTTGTACACATTTTATTCCATGTCAGACTAAAACCTTATATTTGCTACTTGTTTCTCCATTTCTATCAGTTCTTCTAAATAGGTACTACTTTCTGTTCACTTTTTAAAAATGTCTAATCATACCACTCTGAGATTTAGAGAATCAAGAGAAGGAAAACAAAATATCATATTGAGAGAGGAAAGTTAAATGCTTCCTGTTATTTTTTGATTTGCAAGAGATAAGGCTAATTCTTTATTTGCTTGCTTATTTATTTTCAATCACTGATAGTCTAGGTAGTTTCCTCTTTACTGCTACTTCAAAAATTAACTTGTAGGAGGAGTGGTCTGTCATTGTTTATCCTACTTACTTAAGATAGACTAGTATGTAGCATAAATTATGTAGATGACTTGTCTACTATAGTTTCTGAAAACCTAATAATTAGGTTTAAAATTAGATTCTTAGTGGAAATTTTATCATGGACCTGAAAATGAATGCATTTTTCAAGAGTGGAGAAAAAAATATATCTTTTTTAGCTACAGAATAATTATTACTTGCCAAGTACCACTGATTTTTCACTTCTTTCATGTCTTTGTCTGATTTGACATAGAATGAAATGGGCTTCCTCTTAAACAACTCTTTTTAAAAATGACTAAGAATAATGATATAACAGATAGAGTACCAGCCCTAAATTCAGGAGGATGGGAGTTCAGATCTGGTCTCAGACACTTAACATTTCCTGGCTGTGTGAGCCTGGGCAAGCCACTTAACCCCAATTACCTCAGCCAAAACAAAAAAACAAATATAGCAACTGTATGGGATGGGAACCCCCAACTCAAAATGACTCCTGAGAGATTTCTCAAAGTGAAGAACAGAAGCTTTATTAGAATCTTGGGAGAAGTGGGCAGTCTGCTCACTGGAGTTTCAAAGAGAGGAGAGCTGATTTTACAGAGGCCAAGATATGATTTAAATAGTTTAAAAAAAAAAAAATAGGAACCCGCAAACTCTCCCCACATCTGATTAATTTGCACTTCCTACTTAAATAGAAGTAGTAAAGATTTGCTAAATTCTAATCAAGCCAGTATTGTTGACTTATTGCAATGAATAAAAATGAATGAATGAAGTTTTCCAGGCAGCCAGTCATTTAAAAAAAAAATTTATTATAGCTTTTTATTTACAAGATATATGCATGGACAGTTTTTCAGCATTGACAATTGCCTAACTTATGGTGGTCAGTTTGTTACAATGTTTTCAAATACTTGCCAGGTGTGTTTGAGCTGGTATAAACACTCTATTGTAAGGTTTGTACAAAGAATTTCATTTTCCCAAACCCATCAGACCTTTATAAACTAAAATTTAGATTATAGGTTCAATCTACTTTAGTTAATGATTTTATGGGAAACCACATAATCCCTCACACTAAGGAGGTTTAAATTAAATCAAATTAAATTTTAATTTTAATTAAATTAATTAAAGGTAAGTAATTGATTAAGCCAGAGGGGTTAAAGTTTCTTAGAATAACTAAGGAGACTGAGTTTACCTCAGGCTTTCTCAATCAACAAATAGACAGCTAGTTTGAAGATTTCTTGAATATATTCAGGCCATTAAATAATTAGTCAGGTTCTTCTTTAAGCAGTTAAGTAAAGGTCAAGGAGATATTGTCTCAGGTATTTCTGCTAGAAGATCAAGTCTTTTGCTCTTCTTCCCAGAGCCTTAATAACAGCCCCTTGGTGTTGAGTCTTGAATTACCCACAGTTATTATTCTGAGAAGTCCTCAGTTTCCCATTTTGCTCACAACTATCAACAAAATAGTCAATCAAGCCTTATCAAGTTCAACAAGACAAAAACTGAAAAAAAAATTAATAAACAAAAACCAAGTATATAAGACATTTATAAGATATTTTATCATCTTTTAGGTCTTCCCAAGTTTCTCCTAATGTTGGCCATAGTAAACAAATGTTTTAGGTACTGATTGTTTTATTCTTTTCAGTTAATCCATGTACATCACTTTATGATGTCATCATAGTCTATCACATTAATAAACTCTAAGGCATAAATTCCTTGAGGACAAGAACTAATTTATCATTTGGTTTCCTATGAAAGGGAACCCCAAAACCTAAACCTCATCATATTTTTGGTTCCCTAACCAGGAACCCCAAAAACTAAACATCCTCATTAGGAGGATTTTCCTTACCCAGAAGTTATCTCACATGTCTCATCTAAATGGGCTCTGATTTCAGCCTCATGTCAAATACTGGTTAAATGTTCATTTACTAAATATTTCTCCTCTTTTTTTTTTTTTAAATGAATGAAGTTTCCAGGCAGCTAGTCATTTTTTAAATTATTATTATTATAGCTTTTTATTTACAAGATATTTGCATGGATAATTTTTCAGCATTGACAATTGCAAAACTTTTTGTTCCAATTTTTCCCCTCCTTCCCCCACTCCCTCCTCTAGATGGCAGGTTGACCAATACGTGTTAAATATGTTAAAGTATATGTTAAATACAATATATGTATACATGTCCATACAGTTATTTTGCTGTACAAAAAAAATTGGACTTTGAAATAGTGTACAATTAGCCTGTGAAGGAAATAAAAAATGCAGGTGGACAAAGATAGAGGGATTGGGAATTTTATGTAGTGGTTCACACTTATTTCCCAGAGTTCTTTCACTGGGTGTAGCTGGTTCAGTTCATTACTGCTCTACTGAAACTGATTTGGTTCATCTCATTGTTGAAGAGGGCCACGTCCATCAGAATTGATCATCATCTAGTATTGTTGTTGAAGTATATAATGATCTCCTGGTCCTACTCATTTCACTCAGCATCAGTTCATGTAAGTCTCTCCAGGCCTTTCTGAAATCATCCTGCTGGTCATTTCTTACAGAACAATAATATTGCATAACATTCGTGTACCATAATTTATTCAGCCATTTTCCAATTGATGGACATCTACTCAGTTTCCAGTTTCTGGCCACTACAAAGAGGGCTGCCACAAACATTTTGGCACATACAGATCCCTTTCCCTTCTTTATGATCTCTTTGGGATATAAGCCCAGTAGTAACACTGCTGGATCAAAAGGTATGCACATTTTGATAACTTTTTGAGCATAGTTCCAAATCACTCTCCAAAATGGTAGCCAGTCATTTTAATAATTTGGAGACTAGGTTTAACTCTATTGATATTCTTGGAATTAACTTGAGAATTTTTTTCTTGGAGCTTCATGATTTTCTTATCGTGAAACTGGAATGTTCTCTAATTCTTCTTCTGAAGAAGAAATAATTGCATCAGAAATAGCTGTGTGCTTGCTCCTTAGAAATGGTGGTTTTGCTATTTATATGTAAAATAAAAGTTATTTGATAAGGGTTAATATGAAGAGTTGTCTTTAGCTCATTTATTTGCTAATGAGAATAATACAATCATTGGTAGAATGTAATCCAATTTTCTCTTAAAATGAAATATTTTATGTTTGTTTTGTTAATTAACTTGATGTCAAGTTTAAGCCTTATCTTTGAACTTTAACTCTTTCTCAGTCACTGGATAGAAACTAGTCTTGTGATATCATTAGTTTGGAAAGCTTTCAGGTGAAAAATTCCCTCTCCCAATTCAGATGGATACATTCTTTGTGACTCTTATGGAGTTGTCTAAAGCACTTAAAGATGTTAAATATAACTTAATAGTTAATAACAATAATAATAATAAATAACTTTAAGATCATATAGCTAACATATTTCAGAGATCATACTATACCTCAGTAATGCTGGAGAAACTGAGGCAAGATGGAGATTAGAGTTTTTAATATTTTATTTGGATTTCTGACAGGGAAAGGTTGTGCTGGGGCTGATGTCGGAAGCATCCAGCAACCAATGTGAACTCTCAATGACATATTTATAGCTCTTAGTTCAGGTAGCTAAACAAAGGTGGTGGTGGTGGGGGAGGTGGAGTCCAAACTCTAGTAAGCAGGAATCTCCAGGCAGGGACCATCAGTTCAGTTCTGACAGATTGGGGGAAGGGGGGAGGAGGGTAAGACCATAAATTCTTACAAACTGGGAGTTAAGGAGGTGTCCAGCTTAGAGCCAGGAAATCTGAAACTTAGAGTTATATACAATGTCAATTAGGTATTTGAAATAGGATATCTGGAGTCTTATCTTCTGGAATGTCAGATCTCCACAGCCCTAATTATCTCAGTTCTAATAAGCAGAAAAGGAGGGTTGCAACCAGGGAAACTGAGGCAGAACAATTCAGGGAAATAGAGGTAGGACAATTTGGGGAAATTGAGGCAGAACACTTTAGGAATACTGAGGCAGGACAATAAAAAGGAACTGTGGCACAACACCCCCAGATCTTCCTTAGTCCAAGGCCAGCTCTCTAACCAATTAGTGTGCTGCCTCTATTCAAATCAAAACTAAGACTAACTTAGTAATCATTTTTCACTTCACACTAAATCAAGACAATGAGGACATTGCAGTTAAATAAATTAGTCCTACTAATGATTTTTTTTTTCATTTTTATGCTTTTGTAAATAGGAGCAAGTATGACAAATTCCAGATTGTGATAATGTAACTTCTCTCAGCATATATGCATTGTAATTGTATCTTTTTTCTGTGGTAGAACAGAGTTGCCTTTGAAGTAATATGAAAATCTGTTTTTGAGGAAAGCTAATTTCAAATGTGTGATGGTCATCTGCCATTATCAGAAGCAGGGGGAAAAAAGAGAAAGCCCACAAAAAGTCAAGATAAAAAAATGTATCTTAAGAGGTCCAACCATATAAAAAGGAGCTTACTTTTTTTTTTTTTTTTTTTTTTCCAGTAATAATAAGCAAAAGAAACAGAATAAGAGAAGTTGCATGTAGAACTAACTATACTTGGGCACCTGAGAATAGAGAGAGATTTTAACTTTTCTGGGTTTAAAGTCTTGGGGAGAAAATCAGTTTGAGAGGAGAACATATATCACTCTCCCTTCTTGGCAGAGTTGAAGCACAATGAATGAGCTGTAATAATTAGGAAAATATAAAGAGAAAATCCAATGGGTCTGAAGTTTAGGGAACAAGTGATTGATCAGTTTGAGATTTTCCATTGGTAGACAAGATGCAGTTTTTGGTATTGTCTCCTGTATAACTGACCCTGAAGTTCTTTTACTTTGTAAAATTATATTTAATTTTTTAAATGACTGACTGAAGGAATTAAGATTTTGATTACTTACAGTTGGGGAAAAAATTAAAAACAAAGGATGGACTTATGTTACAAACTGAAAAAAAAAAAAAAGCATCCCTTATATAGAAATAACTAAAGGTGAATAACACATTAAAACTCCAGCCCTATAGTACCTGATGTCCTCTATCAGCTGAGGCTGATAAGTTTGAAAAAGATTAGAACAAAAAAAGTCAGAAAACTGACTATTTGTAGGTTAAACATTGGGTGTCATGTTGCATTATGGGATGAAAGCCAGTGAGTTTCATCATTGAGTCTCAGGGACTAACCAATACATGAATAAGGAATCCCTTTACCACATAGCTAACTAAAAGTTTTCTGGCTTTTGCTTTGTGTGGGGGAATGTATCTCCCCACATTTGATGACCCATTCTACATTAGACAATTCTTAATCATTGGGAGAATTATTCTCACATTATTCCTGACTTTTCCTCTTTTCCATTTATTGGCACACTGCTGCTTTATCTGCCCTTTGAGGTCAACCGGAAAAAGTCCTATTAGTACAGAAGATTCAGGAGAACTGGGCTCAAATCACTAACCTTTTTCTTAAATCTGAGTATTTTTTGTGCAAATTCTTTCTAGACTTTGGTTTCCTCATTTGTGAAATGGGGAGACTGGGGGAATTGAACCAAGGAGCTTTTAATCTTTGATTTATAATTCTAAGTCTGATTCCTCCGAGACTACAAAAGCTAAGGATAACATCTTTTATCTTGGGTCTTTTTATTCTCAGGAAAATGTAATGCCAGAGAATCTGAGGCAAGATAGAGATTTGAGATATTTAATATTTTATTTGAAAGGGAGAAATTTATTGGGACTAAATGGATCCATAGTTTGGTCTCAGGGCTGAATGAGACTATCATCTCCAAAAATCCAGCAAACAATCTGAGTTCTCAATGACATATATACATGTAGCTCAGACACGGGGGTAGACCAAGGCAGGGGCGGAGTCAGGGTGCTGAGAATGGGAACAGGACTCTGATAGGGTGGGGTGAGCCACCAGAGATGGGGATGACATAATGAGGGGAGGCACCCCAGAGATAGGAAGAGGCATTTTGATAAGATGATATCTGATATTCTGATAGCTTGGGATGGGGAGAGGCATTCTGATATTCTAAAATATAAGATCTTTTATCCTTATCAAATATTCTGATTAAGAGGGAGGGGAGGTTTTACAGGATTGAGCAAAACAATTAGGGAAACCGAGGCAGGATAATAAGAGAACTGTAGCACAACAATAATTTCGACAACTTTTCCTCATATGATGTAATCTTAAGAACTTTCACTCCTCATATTGCTTTCCATCGTGTTCTCTAGTGCAAAGGTGGCATCCAAAAAGGAATGGCATATACTTGGTATAACTTGACATGTCCCCTCTGTTATTTGACCTTGGAATTCTTTAGTTATAGATATTAGATTTTATTTTTTTAAAAGACTGACTTAACGAATTAAAATTTTGATTACTTCTAGTGGGGGAAATATATGAAAACAGAGGCATATTACAAACTAGAAAAAAAATACATGGAAATAACCAGAGACAAATATCATTTGATTCTAGGCAAGACACTTAACCTTTATTTGCCTCAGTTTTTTCATCTGTAAAATGGAGAGAATAGAGCAGCTACATCCCATGTGAGGATCAGATAAGTTGATAATTGTAAAATGTTTATCACAGGGCCTGTCACGTAAAAAATAAGCTTTAGATACATGTTTATTATTATTATTATATTTACCTTAGTATCTTCCATTTAGAGGGTTTTAATGAAATGAAGAAAATTTTGTTTTTGTTTCCTTTGTTTTTATAACCCTATCTGTAAATTAAATTGGACAAAGTAAGAATTTCTAGCAGTCAGAATCTTAGAATATTGATTTTAATGAAGTATCATGTCATTAACTTTTATTTTTTACACTTATTTTTTGTTTACCAAAAACCAAAATCTACAAATCTTGTTATATGACCAAAAGGTTCCAGTAACTAGGTTTTGTTATTAACTTTGTAAATGAAGGAGCTGTTTGGTTTCCAGATTATAAGCAGACTAGAAGTCCCCAGTGCTTCATTTCTGATTATATGCATTTCTATTAATGCCTGGAAGATATGTCCTGACACTTGTTCCCCTGTGCTGACTGCTTTCAAATGCATTCTGTTCTTACTGATTTCCATCTCTGAGGCCTTAACAGTGGGGTGATTACTGTAGCTTCTCTCTGAGGAGAACACAAACTGCCTATCAACTCCTTACCTTGCAGACTTGACTTGTTTTACGGATCTTGTTAATAAGACTATTACTTTAATCAAATTTAGAAATATGATTTTAAAAGTTATTTCATTCTTTTTAAAAATTCTCAATCAGGTCTGGAAAGATATTCTCGTTTAGCATATTGATTTTTGTTTATTCACTTAAAAAATGCTGATTAAGACTGATTTTTGTAAAGCTGTGAAATATGACTGTCTTAACCTTCATTTTCTCAATCAGAACAGATAAAGTAAACAATTTCTACCTCTGAGATTTGTAACCTTGGATTTTCCCTCTCCCTCACTCCATATCCAGTAATTTCCTACATTCTGTAGATTTCACCTCCATATCTTCCATCCATTTTATTCTTTTCTATTCTCATAAGTAGCTTTCAGTTCCTTCTGACCTTTTTCTTGCTTAGAGTACTTTACCATGGTCTTCCTCTGTTACCTTTCTAAGTCTCTTTTCTCTTCTGTCCATCCTCTCTGTACTGTTAAAATAATCTTTAAACATCAGGGTGTCCCTGTTGTTTGCTTAACAAACAAACCCAATAAGAACTTTATTTGTAATTTATTTATGATAAAATTGAGTTGTTTTGATATCTGCTGACTAGGCAATCGATTTCCTTGGTCAAAAGGACCTTCTTTTTATCCTAAATATTCCTTATTCCTGAAGTGTCTGTCCTGTGCCTCACTCAGTATAGCTTTGTGCCTTTTGTCCTTCTCTGACTTTTCCTATCGGTATTCATACTTAAATGTTCCCTTGTTTTCTATTTCTTTGGGTTATACCAATTAGGATTTTAAAATAAGAGAAAAATGTAAAGAATAACATCAACCTCATGCCTAATATAGAAATAATAATTCCTCCTCCTCCCCCTCCTCTCCCTCTTCCTCCTCTTCCTCCTCCTCCTCCTCTTCCTCCTTCTCCCCTTTTTCCCCTCCTCCTCCCCCTTTTCTTCCTCCTCCTCCTCTTCCTCCTCCCTCTCCTTCTCCTCCTCTTCTTCCTTTTCCTCCTCCTCCTTCTCCTCTTTCCTGAGGCAATTGGGATTAAGTGACTTTCCCAGGTTCACACAGATAGGAAGTGTTGAGTGTCTTCTTCTTTTCCTCTTCCTCCCTCTTCTCCCTCCCTCTCTCCCTTTCTTCCCTCCCTCCCTCCCTCCTTTCCCCTCCTTCCTCCTTTCCCCTCCCTTCCTTCCTTCTCCCTGTTTCCTTCCTTCCCCTTCCTCCCTCTCTCCTTCCTCTTTCTGCCTCTTTCCCATTTCCTTCTTTCCTTCCCTCCCTCCTTCCTCTTCCTCCTCCCTCCTTCCATTTCCTTCCTTCCTTCCCTTCCTTCCTTCCTTCCTTCCTTCCTTCCTTCCTTCCTTCCTTTCTCCCTCCCTCCCTTCCTTCCTCTTCCCTCCTTTCCTTCTTCCTTCTCCTTGTTTCCTTCCTCTTCCTCCCTCTTTCCCTCCTCCTTCTTCCTCCCTCTCTCCTTCCATTTCCTTTCATTTTCTTCTTTCCTTCCTTCCTCCTTTCCCTCCTTTCCTCTCTTTTCCTCTCTCCCTCCTTTCCTCCCTCTTTTCCTCTCTCCCTTTTCCCTCCCTCCCTCCCTCCTTCCATTTCCTTCCATTTCCTTCTATTTTCTTCCTCCCTCCCTCCCTCCCTCCCTCCCTCCCTCCCTCCCTCCCCCTTCCTTCCTTCCTTCCTTCCTTCCTTCCTTCCTTCCTTCCTTCCTTCCTTCCTTCCTTCCTTCCTTCCTTCACTTCCTTCCTTCCTTCCTTCCTTCCTTCCTTCCCTTCCCTTCCTTCCCCTTCCCCTTCCTCTTCCTCTTCCTCTTCCTCTTCCTCTTCCTCCGCCTTTTCTTTCTTTTTCTCCTCCTCCTGATTCCTTCCCCCCCCTTTTTTTTTGGTGAGGCAGTTGGGGTTAAGTGTCTTGCCCAAACTTATACAGTCTTATATTCTCTTTCTCATCTGATAACTTATATTCTATCTGACTGAGCAAATACTGTATTTGTCCAAAACAATGTGTGTTCCTTACAAGTTGGAACGACTTCCTTTATTCTATTTGTAACAAGCCCAAACATCTAGTATAGTAATTTACAAATTTAGTGCATGAATTTAATGTGTTTATTGAGTAAAATAATACTCATAGAATCAAAAAAATTTTTGGTCAGAAGAAGGGGATTTGCCATCTTTTTAAACTCAAAATAAAAGAAATCTCCAGCATAGCATACCCAACATATCTAGCTTCTTAAAAAATCTTCAGTGAGGGGACTTGATTCTTCACAAGGCAATCTAATTCTACTGTTGGATAACCCTATTTGTTGAAATATTTTTTCAATAATGTAATGATGATTATGAAAATAATGATAGTGTCTATATAACATTTTAACATTTGTAAATATCTTTGCACATTGTATCTTATTTGAGAGAACCTAGTTAGAGGAAAATTTGAAGAAAAAGATATTAAGATTGAGAAGGATTAAGAGGCTTGCCTAGGGTCACACAGTTAATCTAAGGCAAGATTTTAACTGAGACATTTTCCATATTGAGCATGCTATCTACTCCATCTTCAGACTCCATACCTTTATAGTGACTAAAATCCTTCCTGAAATGCTCTCTGTCCTCACTCTGCCTCTTAGCATCACTGGTTTCATGTGCTTGACTTTTAAGCCCAAATAATTGACTCTCACTGAGTGGCCAGTAAGAAATCCCAACCCAAGCCTCATTTGCTCATTGTTTTGGGGGTTTTGATGCCCAGAGTGAGTTTATATAATACTCGTACAAATATTGTGAATATTTCAATAATTTGAAGATCCTTGTATTGTTTGGTATGAGTATTGCCTCTAGTTTGTAATTTCTTTGTAACTTACTAGATAGTTTTTGAAAATTTCCACAACTGAATAATTAATCTCCCTGTAGCCAATTTGAATTTAACTTTGTTAATCCTTGAATGTCAGATCTACAGCCCATCTTTGTATTTGGGACCTTCCCAACTTTGTACTGGATTTTTCTGCTTAATTTCAGAGCCCCACAGATCTCAGGGTCACATCTATGTTGGAAAGGATGAGGCTTTTTTAAGGGGTTTTGATAAATGTTTCCTTCCTCCTCAGTGCTCTTCTGTGACATATGCCAAGGCTTATGAAATTATTCTGTGCCTTGCTTCCCTTTGGAGGAGACTAGCCCTCTTCTTTCCATATAGTTGAGGGGTCCTCTGAGGGTCAAATTTTGTTTATTAAAGTATCCTATTTTTTCTTAAATCTGATTCACTGGAGAGCAGATTCTATGAAATGGATATGAAGATTTACTATACTATCCCTTATATTTGACATATATTTAATTTGCATTTGTTGTTAATTTAAATCTATACTCTCTGTTTCTCTCACTGTCTTTCTATATATGTATATGTACATATATATATATATATATATATATATACATACACTTATATACACATGTGTATACATATACAAATAGTACTTGGTTTTTTTTTATTTATGCTTCCTCTTTTTCTATTTAGTTTATTCTGTTTTGTTGTTATTGTGAAACCCAAGGGGTCATTTATGGTTTTTTTGTTTTTTTTTTTGCTTTTTTATTGCTAGTTTTCCATCATTTCTTCTATCTCTTTTCTGGGAGGGTGTTGACTGCTTCTTCAGTTAAATGAAACTACAGCCAGAAATAAATTAGTTATGGTTTGATGGCACATGATAAATTCACATGTCATTGGCAATTGTATGTCCTACCCAATAACTAGTCCTGTATTCTGAAAGAGATTTTCTCCTGAGAGTGCTGGGGGAATTGTTATAGTATCATCCATCAGAAATGTTATTTCTAGTAATGCATCTGTGAGACAGATCTTGACCAAAGATACCTCGAAGAAATGAATGTTCCTTTTAGAAAGAGAACTATATAGTTTCCTCATAAAGCTAGCTGAATTTGCCTTGTTTAATCCCATCTCACACTACTAACAATGACATCAAATGTATTCTGTCACAGGAAATGATTGAAGCTCTTCTTTAGGAATAACTAAACAAGATTTATTTGTTTGTAACATATCCAATAGTACCCTTTTTGGTATATTCATTTTAATTCCTTTTGTATTCCTGGCAAATTGGAATTTGGATTTTAATTGGATTGGAGGAAAATTGCACTGTACTTACTTTTTAAAAGAAAATCTATTGGTAATTTTTAAATGTTCAGAGAATTACATAAATAGGGATGAACAGAATCTATTTCAGGGTAAGGTAATTACAGCATCATTGGATAGAAAATCTCTGTTTAAAAATAGCCAGCCTCAGATGGTGTTGGAAAAAGGTAATTAAAGCATGGAGAATAATGAAAAAATACCCCTTGCTTTGCTACTTTCTTTTAATGGCAGGTTTAGTACCCTACAATCAAAACACTGAGTCCTTGCTTGGAAATCTCTATGTAATAAAGACTAACTCACCTGTTTTTTTTTTTTTTTTTCCCCTCAGCTGAGATGAGTTTCCTTTTCCTTTTTTCTATGCTCCTGGAAGGTTGGAATTTATTAGTGTCCATCTGGTACATAAATGAAACATCATTGTTTCTTCCTTCTACTTTTTAAAAAATGTGTTTATTTGAGATGACTAGCTCTATATTGATACAGTGATACTGATATTTTTATTTCAGAATTCCAAGCTGAATATGTATATTCACACACACACATAAATACATATATGCATACTCATACCCCTCACACATATTTACTAATTCAGTAGTGTCCAACATAGAGGGTCAAAAACAAGAGACCATAGCATGACCCCAAGGTTTATGTAATCACCCAGTAAATAGCATGACGAGTTCCATTATCCTACATGTCCCACATCTATTTCACCATAATCACAGCTAACCTTTGTGTATTTTCCCTCAGTAGTATCCCTAGCTCAACTCTGTGTCTCCCTGTGTGTGTGTACACACCACAGACACACACATACATACACACACATACACACACACATATGTATATATAGTTGGGACAGCTAGGTGGTGCAGTGGATAGAGCACCAGCCCTGAAGTCAGGAGGACCTGAGTTCAAATGTGGTCTCAGACAGTTAACACTTCCTGGCTGTGTGACCCTGGGTAAGTAAGTCACTTAACTCCAATTGCCTCAGCAAAAAAAATAAAAATAAAAAAAAAATAAAGTAAAATAAAATTTTATATCTATATCTATCTGTCTGGTGAAGAAATGGAGTAAGAATGCTATATAGGTGTGCTCGGTTGAAGGAACTAGAGACAATTATCCAGGAGAAGAGAAAACTCAGGGGTATCATTCTACTGCTTTCAAGTATTTGATTTATTCTATTTAGCTTCAAAGGGCTACAAAGAGGCAAATTTAGGCTTTATGTCGGGAATAACTTCTTCAAGATAAAACTTGTCTAGAAGTAGACTCATCTACCTTGACAGAGATAGTGGCTTCTTCCTCCTGTAAGTCTTTAGGCAAAGACCGAGCAGCCACTTATCAGATAGGGTGTAGCAGGATTATTTTGATTTGAGTTGGCCTGGATGGCTTCTGAGATTCTTCAAATTTCATGTTTCTCTGATGGGAGAACTCCATTTTCATCTCTAGATTAATCACTAAATTACGTGTGTGTGTTTACAAGCACACACACACATCTTCTGGGAAGAAGCAGCACAGAGTAATTAGTGTGATAAAGGCTGTATCCTTTTTTTCTTGATTGGGCCCCCATTAATCAAACATTTTTTAGCATGTACCCCCAATATGTTTATGTAGAAAGTAATATATATCTACAGAATGTAATGCTAATTAATGTATTGCACATAATATAAAAATACATGCAAAAAATTAAAATTATTTTATTAAATGATGTAAAACTTTTTTGCATGTATAAAAATATTAAGTTTTTGCATGTATGATTGATTAGGTTTCATTATTTTTTAGAACATCCTCATTAGGGCAGATTTGTAAATAATATTTGTTCTTATAGTAATTAAATGTTCATTGAATTTGATTAAGGTAACTAGCCAAAGCAGGTAAATTTTTTTCCTAAAAGAAAAAATTTTATTGAAAGATGTATTATTTAACAATTAAATTAGGTTACAAAAGTGCATAAATTTGAAAGCAGGAGTGATAGCTCTCTGTGTATAGGAATTTGCCTAGACAATTAAAACATACATACACACACAATCAAAAATCAAATAATTTGATTTCAATTCAGCATAAAGTTTCTTTATAAGGTTCTCCTTAATTGATGCTATCATACCATCTATTCATGTTTGTCTGTATTAATTGTTTTTTTTTTTCCTATGATTGTAAAGAGTATCGAGAAAGCTTATTTGACTAGATCAAAGAGTGTAGAAACGGGAATAACATATATTAACGTTAGAAAAAGTTGTTTCAGCCATGCCTGACTATTCTTGACTCCATTTGGGATTTTCTTGGCAAGGATACTATAGTGATTTGTCATTTCCTTCTCCAACTTATTATATAAATGAGGAACTATGACAGAGTGACTTGCCCAGGATCACTTACCTTATAAGTGTCTAAAGCCAGATTGGAACTCATGATGATTTTTCCTGACTTGGCTTGGTACTGATTCATTCTGTCACCTAGCTGCTCTAAAAGGTAGATTGAAATAAATTTGGGATAGTCATAATGGTAAACAGAAGTGTTGATATTACATTACAGCGTATCAAATTCCTAGCTTGCTATGATAGACCTGCAGATTTATGGAGTATTAGAGAAAGTAGAAGGGCTTATTTACTTATCCTTGGACCACTGGAATTATTGTGCTCTGAAAATGTGACTTCAGGTACATTGTAAAAATTTTGCTCTATCCCCTCTCCCCCTCTTCCCCTTTCCCCTTCTCCTGTCCTGTCCTTCTCTTTTTCCTGAGGCAGTTGGGATTAAGTGACTTGCCCAGAGTCACACAGCCAGGAAGCGTTAATTGTCTGAGGTCAGATTTAGACCTCCTGACTTCAGGGCTGACGTCCTATCCACTGCACCAACTAGCTGTCCCTTGGTTTTCTTTTGACCTTTCTTTCGAAGAACATGTATACTTGATATACATGATTCCCAATTGCCTGGGAATAAGACAGCACGTTATTTTAGAGTCAGGAATTTGCTACTTAAGTGTACATGATTCAAATATTAAAATTCTCAGCTTGTCTCTTTGTATAAAATTAGTATACTACTTCCTGTCTTCTAGGGCTATTATGTTCCTTCACTTGCTGCTTTCTATACAGGCTAGAGTGTGCAGAGTACACATCTCAGGGCAAATAGAATTCCATTACAGTCCCACTCACCTTGCTTGGAATTTTGGACATATCACTTAGTTCTTAGAACTTCGTCTTCTGTATCTCAAACCTGAAGATGACATTTCTTGCATTCTCTGTCTCTTAAGATGGTTGTGAATGTTAAATGAGATATTGTACATAATATGATATGTCAAACACTCAAGTCATTGTGCTTATTATTATTACAGAAAGCACTGAGGAACAAGAGTTAGCATGATTGCCATTAGTATTGCTATTACTAGGATATATTTCAGTTTCCTCTTTTACTATTACTGATGCCAGCTATTAACCACAGCTAGAGGCAGACAGAGTCCTGGACTAGAAGCATTGGCTTAAAGTGGCAAATCTTAGGTTCTCATGAGTTCATTTTAACTGTATTTAAATATAATGAAGGAGTTCTTGTTTTTTCCTATTTTATTAAAATTAAAATTAGGTTATCATTCATTAAAGATAATCTAGAAATACTTTAGAGCATGATTAGGCAAGTAAAGAAACTGCCATGCCATTGAAAAACCTGCTGGGAGAGATTACCCAGAGGACTTGATGGAAAGTCAGGAAATTTAATCAGATTGAAAAAACAAGCCCAGAATACTTACAATTATTCTAATAGTGTTGGGGGGAAGGGGAGGACCACAATTTGAATTTCATTTAAATTGAAATATTAACTTTCTAATTAATTTAGTTTTCATTGTTTTGAATTAGTGCAATCTAGAACAGGCTGGCTTAATTGTAAACATTTAGTATTGTCTAAAGGCTGTTGAGGTTCCATTATTGCTAAAGAAAATTGCCTTCTTAACAGCATCTATTTCTTTCTCATTTGAAAGTATATGTCTCTATTAATTCCTGTACCATTGCTTTGCTTAGACTAGGAGCTAGTCTATTGTGTTTATTCTATATAATCATAACTTTCTATGCTAGATAAAGGCATTTAATTCCAGATTCTCAATTTTATTTTAAAGACAATATTCCTTAGCTCTTTTAAATTATCTAAAGTACCTTTAACATAATATATCAAACATTTATTAAACACCTGTTATGTACAAAGTAACCAATGCTTAGAAGACTGGAGAAAGAAAAACCTTAGACAGAGATGTGGCATTTACATTATAAGCCTAGCCTTTTATCTAGTCTGTATAAATTATTGTAAAGGCTGTTTAAATACTTAAAGAAATTAATTCAGACAAGTCACTGGAAGATCAAATACTGAAGCTAAAGCTTAAATTGTCCTCATAATGAGAAAACAGCATGCATTGGAAAAGATCCTGATTTTAGGAAAGATTGAAAGTAAAAGAAGAGGAAAGCAGAGGGTGAGATGGGTAGCTAAGTGTCATGGAAACAATGAACAACAGTCAGGATAGTCTCTGGGAACAAGAGGAGGATAGAGCAGCAGCCTGGTGTGCTACGGTGCATGGGATCAGAGAAATCCCTTTTCGGATTTGTTAAGGTTTCCTTATTTTAACTTTTTATTCTTCTAAACCTTTACCTTCCTCTCATGAAACATGTTCCTCTTTATCCTTAAATATTTTAAAATAAAGAAATGAATTTCATTAAGAAAAGACTTGAGATATGGGCAAAATTCTACTAGGAATGAACCTGGAAGCAGAGTGTTATGTTCCTGATCCTGATGTTTATTGTAGCCCAGTCGGCTGGGGAGGTGATAGAAGCTCAGCAAAGACTGTTCATAACAATTAAGTCAGTAAGTAAAGGGAGGCCTGGAGTGAGCTAGAGGCAGAGGTAGGCAGAGTAAGTATAACCTTGTTCATCCCACTGTCTTCCTATGTCTGCTTCATTCCACTCTTTCTCAGCAATCTCTATCTGTAAATCCTTTAAGAGACTTCAGTTCTTTCAAAGTAGGTAATTCTTTCATAGTGATTGACAATAGATTTTTTAGCTTCTTCATTCATTTTGATTCTATCCTTTGCCATCTGAAGCTAAGTTTTCCAAAAAGAAATAAAATAGGAGCTAATTACTTTTAACTCCTCTTATTGTTATTGTATATTTAACTTGATCTGGTTTTAGATGTAAGGACAATGGTAAAGAGGGGAGTTAAAGATGACTCAAGATTTTTAAGCCTCAGTGACTGATAGAAATAAAAATGATATTAATAGAAATGGTAAAGGCATGAGAAAGAACTGGTTTTAGAGGAAAGGTGACAAATATTGTTTTGGATGGGGTTTGGGAAGGAGATCAAAGGTGTAGAAATTTAATTGGGTTTTATCTTCATAGACATGATCATTGAAGTCATAGGAATAAATAGATGACCCCAGGGAGCCAGGGACAAGAGCAGAAGCTCTTAACATTTTGTGTGTGTGTGTGTGTGTGTTTGTGAGAGAGAGAGAGAGAGAGTGTGTTAGACAAAGAGATAGAGAGAGACAGATGTGGATTCTTGGTTGGCCTACAAAGCCTATGGATTCCTTCTCAATAGGTTTTAAAATGCATAAAATTCATATATATGATTTTCATTGATTTCTTTTAGTATTCATTTTTAAAGTTTTGAGTTCTAAATTCTCTCTCTCTATTTTGCTATGATGCATATGCTATGGTGCTCCTCCACAATAGAAATGGCAAACAATTTAATACCATTTCTACATCATGCAATCATGTAGAACGTTTCCATATTAGGCATGTTGTGGGGTTGGGAAAAAGCAAAGAAAAATAGAATGAAAAAATTGTATTAGTCTGAGTCTCAGATCATCACTTTTCCCTCTGGAGGTAGTTAAGAATTTTCATTATGAGTCCTTTGGAATCATCTTGGGTCATTGTATTTATCAGAGTAGCTATATCTTTTTTTTTTTTAGCCTTTTATTTACAGGATATATGCATGGGTAACTTTACAGCATTAACAATTGCCAAACCTCGTTCCAATTTTTCACCTCTTACCCCCCCCACCCCCTCCCCTAGATGGCAGGATGACCACTAGATGTTAAATATATTAAAATATAAATTAGATACACAATAAGTATACATGACCAAAACGTTATTTTGCTGTACAAAAAGAATCAGACTCTGAAATATTGTACAATTAGCTTGTGAAGGAAATCAAAAATGCAGGTGTGCATAAATATAGGGATTGGGAATTCAATGTAATGGTTTTTAGTCATCTCCCAGAGTTGTTTTTCTGGGCATAGCTAGTTCAGTTCATTACTGCTCCATTAGAAATGATTTGGTTGATCTCGTTGCTGAGGATGGCCTGATCCATCAGAACTGGTCATCATCTAGTATTGTTGTTGAAGTATATAATGATCTCCTGGTCCTGCTCATTTCACTCAGCATCAGTTCGTGTAAGTCTCTCCAGGCCTTTCTGAAATCATCCTGTTGGTCATTTCTTACAGAACAGTAATATTCCATAATATTCATATACCACAATTTATTCAGCCATTCTCCAACTGATGGACATCCATTCAGTTTCCAGTTTTTAGCCACTACAAAAAGGGCTGCCACAAACATTCATGCACATACAGGTCCCTTTCCCCAGAGTAGCTATATCTTTCACAGTTGATCATTCTTACAATATTGCTGTTACTGTGTACGGTGTTCTGATTCTGCTCACTTCACTTTGCTTTAATTCATATGTCTTCTCAGACTTTTCTGAAGTCATCATGCTTGTCATTTCTTCTCCACAATAGCATTTCATCATAATAATATACCACAATTTTTGAGCCATAATTCTTTGCCCCCACACAGAGTTGCTTATACATTTTTTTGGATATGTCTATCTTTTTCTTTTTCTTTGCTCTCTTTGGGGGTATAGAATTAGTAGTGGTATTGCTGGGTCAGAGGGTTTTTGTAGCCCAGTTTCATAACCTTTTGGGCATAGTTCCAAATTTTTCTCCAAAATGATACCTCCACTAACAGTATATTAGTGTCCCAATTTTTCTACATCCCCCCAATATGTATTGTTGTCTTTTTCTGTCTTATTAGTCAATCTGATAGGTGTAAGATGGCACTCCAGCATTGTTTTAATTGATATTTCTCTAATCATTAATGATTTAGAGCATTTTTTGTATGACAATTAGTAGCTTTGACTTCTTCTGGAAACTACCTATTCATATTCTTTGACCTTTTATCAAATGAAGAATGACTCTTATTTTTTTTTTATAAATTAGTTCCAGCTCATTGTATATTTTCTAAACGAGTCCTTTATTAGAGAAACTTGTAATTTTTTTCCTGTTTCTTGCTTTCCTTCTAATTGTAGCTGTGCTGATTTTGTTTCGTGCTAAACTTTTTTAATTGCATGTAATAAAAATGATACATTTTACTTCTTGTATTCTTTTCAACCTCTTGTTTAGTCTTAAATTCACTTCCTTATCTATCTTCTCATCCAATGAAAAGTTGGAATAGGTTATTTGCAGAGACAAGGGTGATTATGGTGAATGAGAAGATAATTAGGTATTTGAAAAAGCGGTGTGTATATATCATATTGAGAACTCTAGAATGGATCTTGTGACATACAATCCAATGGGGATAAAGATGATGGAAAAATAGTCTAGCTTAAAGCTTATTGTTAGGTTGAATGTATCTATTGAGAATCACTATCAGTTTGTAATTGTGGCTTCTTGTCCCGAATGGATGAATAGGGATAATGAAAGAAGGGTAGTAAAGAAGGCTAGTTAGACTGTGTTTTTACATAGTAGTGGGCAATTGCTGGTTTTGTGCGGGAGAAGTATATTGTAGATTAGGGGGAAAGTAAGTATAATAATGGCCACTAGTAGAAAAGAATTTAATAAATAGTTAATTACTTTTATTTGTAATTGCACCAAAATTTTTGGTTCCTAAGACCAATAAACTTACAACAATAGCACAACCCAAACCCCAACTAACCACAAGACTTAAACCCCCATATACAGAAGAAGGCTTAGAAGCAAAAGCAACAAACCCAAAAATTAATAACAAAAACAATACAAAAACAAGCATCATTTCCATATTAGTTTTAGTATGGACTCTAACCATAGCCTATGGCATGAAAAACCATTGTTGTAATTCAACTACAAAAACTAATGACCAATCTATGTAAAACCCACACCCTTTTAAAAATTATTAACCACTCATTCATCGACCTCCCTGCACCATCTAACATCTCTTCCTGATGGAACTTTGGATTTCTATTAGGAGTATGCCTAATCATCCAAATCCTTACAGGCCTTTTCCTCCAATACACTACACTTCAGACACCCTAACTGCTTTCTCCTCCGTAGCCCACATCTGCTGTGATGTTAACCACGGCTGACTTCTCCATAGCCTTCACGCTAACGGGACTTCAATATTTTTCATATGTCTCTTTCTACATGTAGGCAGGTAATCTTTTCCAAGCTTCCTTAATTTTCTTATTATATAACCTCTTAACATTTATAGGATTAAGAAAGAAAATGATTATATTGAAGTATACTTTTTCAAAATGTCCTTTAAAAAACAAATTCTTGGGTATTTGGTTAAGGAAAGGAGATTAAAGATAGAACTTGAGGAATATCTACGAAAAGAAAAAGAGAAGGAATCAATTAGAAAAATGGAAGGGCTAGTTGATGTTAGTGCCAGAGAAATGTTGGTAGGAGGTAATTTAAGGAAAGGGGAAAAAGTAATAAACAGTCAGATGCTACAGATAAGCCAAGAAGAACATGACTTGGGGGGGAAAAAGGGTTTTGATTTGATGGTTAAGTGATTATTTGAAAAAACAATTTCAGTTGAGTGGTTAGAATGGAATAAGATTGTAAGGAAAGAGTCGTGTTGAAGACTGAGAATTATAGCTTTGCAGTGATGGTTTTTAGGCAGATGAGGAGTCAGTTGAAAAGGAAAGATTATAAATGCCAAAGAAGGGAATAATTTTTGGAGCCTCATCCAAGAGGAAGTCAAAGGGAATGGGATTTCAAAAAGACATGCCAAAATGTTTGCTTCATATAAATAATGTACATTTCTTTAGATGCAAGGGTCCTTCCTCATTCTAAAATCCTAGGTTTGTAAACTTGTTTCCAGGATTTTTTTTCCCTTGTAGGTTCAGAAATTCCCAGCTACAATTCTAATTGTAAATGATATAGATTCATATCATATAAGCAAGCGCTGGTGGTAGGATATAGATTCATATTCTTCTATTTAGCTCTTTCTTATACTAGTGTTGAAAAAAGAATATCAACAAAGTGAAATCCAACTTGGAAATTTTTAATTTTTCAATAACTACTGATCTTTTGATGGCAAGATAGGTAATCTTCTATTCTCATTCCTTTTGTCTCAAATATTTTCTAGATCAGGGCCTCTTAAACTTTTTCCACTCGCAATCTCTTTTTGCCTGAGAAATTTTTATGTGACTCCAGATACCTAGATATGTGAAGTAATGTACAAATAAAACATTTATTTATAATAAATCATAATTTCTCAATCCCCATATTTAGTTATGAGACCCCATGTGGACAGATGAACCACAATTAAGACTGACCTCTTGATTGCCTAATATTAAGTACTCTGGGTTTATAGTAGACATTTATTAATTGCTTACTGATTGATCAGTTTGATTTTTATATTAGAAGTCTTGGGATCTTTTTAGTAAAAATTTCCTTGATTCAAATAATACTGCTTTTCTCCTATAGTATTTTATGCTGCATATTTTTTCCTCTGTACAAACAAAATACTATATATGAAAGTGCTTTGAAAACTTGAAAGTATTATACAAATATCAGTGGTTTGTAGCCAAGCTTACTTATTTAATGCAAACTGATAACTTCTATTGTTTACATATAATGCTTATAGGTCAGAATGCTGTTTTCATCTGTGAAGACCGTGTATTTTTAAATCAGCAGGAGGCAGGAATTCAGGTTAGGGGAAAATCATCAGTCTTTATTCTCAGTGAAGAAGGATCGGAGGTGGAAGAGAATCGGAGGTGGAAGAGAATCGGCAATAGCAATGTGTGCAGCTGAGTCAAGAAGCTAGCTGGACCAGCAGCCACACAACCAGCAGCTAGGAGTATGGACCCCAGGCCAATCTCTCCCAGCTTCTCTTCCTGTCTCTCTCTGCCTCCACCCACCAAAATCATCATTTCCTATACAACACATCAGGACTTACAGGGAGAGTGGGCAGGGACCATTCTTTATCCAATCATGTATATTAATAGAGTATAGCCCAATTACTATTTAGCCTCAAGAACTTGGGACCTCAGTGCATCAACTCAAACCTCAGCCCATTACATTCATCTGTTCTAATTCTAGAAGAATTTAATATATTCTTTGTCTTGTAAAAATCTACCTTGGTTCTTATTTTCTTTGTACCTTCCCTCCAAATATACCTCAAATGAAAAAACTAATTATTAATACTCTTCTACCCTATTTTCCAACCATTTACAACCAGCTGTGTAGATAGATCTGGGAATGGAATATAAATCACTTAAATTGAAGTTGAAATATTAAATTACCTATAATTCTGATAAACACAGCAAAATAAAGTAACATTACAGTATCTGAAGAGCCATAGTTTTAATCATATGAAAGGCATCGTGCCATAGTGGTTACAAATAGATTATAACATTTTGGAAAAGTTTTTAATTGATAGTCTCCTATTTTTACATCACTTTAATTTCTTAATATTCCCCTCTTTTACTCCTTTACCTAGCAAGTTGTTGCTTTTTGTTGTTCTACCTATTGAAGTTTGAAATTATCACACAATCAAATTTAGAAGTTTTTATCTATTTTGCGTTTGGTAAAGAGAGAACTCTGTTAGATGTCTAAATGATTGGAATCCTTCATTATTACTAAATTCATTATTGTCTCTGTATCAGACTTATGATACGTTTCTCAAATCTTTCATTTATTTCTTCTTTTTGTCCAGGTTTTCTGTAGTAGACTCTAGTGACAAAATCATTTGAGATTCTTCCCTGATTTATCTTCACCCAAATAATCTTTATCCTACCACCCTTCTCTGGTTCTTGAATTTCCTCATATGAGTAGGCTTTTAATATACAGTGCTACCCCCATCACATATATATGCCTCTTACCTGTTTTATAAATATCTATAAATATATACATATATATATGTATATATATTTTAATAAGGTCTACCCAGCCATGATTATATGTCATATTCTTTTTCCCACCAAATGTAGTGGTACTTGTGAGATCAACTTTGCTTTCTTCTGGTAGAATTTCAAGTTACTTGAGACTTGTATGTTAATTAAAAGTAGGGCATTTTTATGTAGACATATGAAGCCAAGGGTTTTACTATTATTTTCTGTCTCAGATTCTGTCCCTTGCAAACTTCTATATATCTCAACTGCTATTCTTTTTCTTTCTTTGTAGCTATTGTTTCTGGTTTCTAAGTTGGGAGATAGGCAGTCTTCTCTCTCCTCCCATGCTTTTGTAGTTTAAAGCCCTTTTCGTCAGATTTAGAAAATAATCAAAGAATACATTTTTACCAGCTTTTGTTAAGTATGCCCCGTCCCTTGCCAGGAATCTGTCATTATCCCTGTGTTTTAAGCTATAGTTCAAAAATCCCAAATCCATTTTCAGAAACTACCTTATTGGTCAGCTCTTTGCCTTCCAAATTAGTTTCCTTGTGTTTAAATAGAAATAGTGATTATTGTATTTTTAATAAGAAATTTCCAAGAAAAACAGAAGTTAAAAGTGTCATCAAGAAATTATATAATAGGAAGAAAAGTTGGGTTGATCACATGGTAATGGATTGCTGGTGGACAACCATTGTAACTGACCCAGAATGTAAAGTGAAACTCTCTGGCATGTTGAACTGGTCCTTTGTAATGCAATTATTTTAAGACACGGTCAAGAGTTGGACAGCTTGGACATACACAGATGGGTTGCAAACTCCATCTTTGGATGAGATCACAGATACAGAATTGTTTTGAAGATCAGTAAATGAAAGCACCTTGTAAAACTTAAAGGTCTATAGAAATGCTATTCTGCATTTTTCACTTGACTATAAGATTCCTGTAAGCAAGTCTTATCTTCTGTTTCCTTTGTAAGTACCTACCATAGAACTCTATCCATAGCGTCAGATTTACACTGAAGTTAACTTTTTAGTATCATGGCCTACTTTGGCATCTGCTAAAACTTATGAGCCCTTCCTTAGTCCTGAGTTTATTGTTGTTGGAATATTTAATTTAAAATGTGACCAAAAATAGTATTTGTGAATCCCCTATGTTCAAGTAAGAGCGTATCAAAGGACAACTGGCAGTCACTGGAGTCAAGAAAAATAAAACATTTCTTTCTATAATGATATTTGTTTGCTTAAAGAGACAACATCTGTATTGAGTTTATATTTCAAAAGGCTAATAAATCAGTAAGTCTTATATCCCAGGAACTCTCCTAGGTGGTGGGAATACAAAGATAAAATGGAAACTGTCCCAATCCTCTGAGAATTTATATTTTATTAGGAGAGATCTTGTAAAACTTGATATTGGGTCATGGGGAAGAGGGGAGTGAGTACTGACATCCAGGAGATTAGGAAAGCCCATCTTTTGCAAGTGAGATTTAAACACGTCTTTAAAAAGGATCTCCTTTAAAGAATCATATAGTAGATCAGTTTTTCAGATCCTGATTATAGATTTGTAGAAATATGACAGTAAATAAAATTTTAAACCCTGCTCTTGACTTCTAGTTGAGCAAAACCCCCAACACCATTAAAGTAGTGAATGATAAATTCTGGGGCGGGGAAAGGCTATCAGAGGGCCATAACAATTAAGAAGGGGGTGTAATTTAATTATTCAATTACTAATCTGAATAAAATTGTAAATCCCAAGGTAATTACTATTTATGATAAATCATAGAGTTCTTATAAAGGGGTTGGCTAAACAGTCTACCATTGTGAGCCTGTTTTGGATATTATCCTGGAAATGAACTCAAGAATTTGAGCAGAGTGGTGCTGACCCATTAATTATGGTTCTGTTTGTGTTTCCTCTAATGAACTTGTGGTTTTCAGATGTTCATTTCTTGAAAATAGTGGCTAATATTGTAATATGAATTGCAATAGGAAACACCTATCATTAAAAACATTAGAAATAAACTGTGGCAGTGATCTGAGGGATGTCTATAGTAAAAATTGCTGGAAAATGCCAACAGGACATATAAATGAAGGTGCCTTTAAATAGGCAGTTACAGTTATTGAGCAAGAGCATTCTGGGACACAATATAATTCAAGAAGCTGTCCAAATAGAAGATGATAAACCCATAATGGCTGACCTCAACAGAGGACAGTAACTTCATATGTGTTTCTCTTTAATATGGAAAAGGGAGGGAGTTGCAGACAGAAGTTGAATGTATAGAGGGAGCTGTTCTAAATGTAAGGGGTAGGAAGAGCAGTCCTAGTTTCGTTCAGTGTGAACACTTTAAATATATATTAGTCCTGTCAGGGTTTGACTTCCTTTTGCCTTAAGCTCTTGTCTCAGAGTTGTCCAGTGGGGAAGGGTTTATACCTGTGATTTTAGGCTCTCCTATTTATGGAAATTTGCATTTTTCTAAGGGTGATAGTGTTTGTCAGCTCTAATTTTTATGCAGGTGTGGGGAGTAGTTACTGAGGTTGAAATCTTTGGATCAGCTCTTACTTGAATTAGAAGATATCCTTAAGTCATCATATTTGCATTGATTAAACGAAGTGTCTGTCTCCTCTGTAGAAAGCACTGGACTAGACAGGGAATACCAGACTAAAAGCAAATTGTTCTTGCTTCACAGCACATTTCATTCCACACTGGCTGAGCATTTACTTGGTGCAGGAGTGGGAGGTCTGTGCTGTGGAGAAAAAATCAGTCACATGTGGGCTCAGACTGAGAAATCTGAAAAGGGGATGCAGCTATGTTGTTGTTACTGTTAAAACAAACATACCTGTTTGGAAATAGTGCAGAAAAAATATTCCTGATTCTAACAAGAAATGGCTCATTGATCACTAGTAGAAAGACGAATATGGTGCTTTTATTTTTTCTGTTGCTTACATGACAGCCATACATTGCTAACTCTGCTTATGCTATTAACATTTTAATTAATCCTCAGTGATGTGAAGTCACTGGACTCCAAAAATATTCTCAGCATACAACCACTTCGAAGGCAGAGGCTGAATCCAGCTTTCAGGTCCTTTCAGCACCATTGTGTATGTATGCTTTTATAGTGATGAATATCAAAACAGCAGTTAATTATAGTAGTACCATTTCTGCTCTTCACCTCATTATCTCTGTCTTGCACGATTATTTTCTGTTGCTGCTGGCTCTACAGCATCAGGCTTGGCACCAGTGAAGTGTGAACACAATGCCAGCACTGCATCGAGCCCCAGAATAGAAAGACAGATGGCAGATGGTGCTATTTATAGCAGAGCCGATCTGCCTGAGGTGAGCATCACTGCCGAAATGGTTCTTATCAAGAATGTTTTCAGTTATTAAAACGATGAGGAAATAAAACCCAAAGAGAAAAGCCACAGTCCTTAGGACTCTGAGAACAAAAAATGTTGCTATAACTTGCAAAGCAATTGGTTAGTCATTCTGGAATTGGAAAAATCATATCTTTTTCTCCCTGCCCCCCCAAATAAAGACTTCAGGTTTGCAGCATTATTCATGACTGAGCTTGAGGAATTTATTGTTCAGTGAAGTTCTGCTGCCATAGCAACTTGGGCAAAATGAATTTTAATTACTAGGAAAAATGTAGGTTTCTGATAAAAACTAATCATTTACTGGAGTAGCTGAACTACTCATGGGTCTTTTTTGTTGTTGTTGCTTTGTTACTCTTTCTCTAATTGCTCATCTACTTTTAAAAAAAACAAAGCAAAACAATGTTCTTTCACATTGTATTCCTTTTTTTTGGAAGTGCTCAAAGCTCCCCTTAAACCATGTACATGTGGTTATTTCATGGGTTGAAATTTGTTTGATATTCAAAATTGTGGTGTCATATGAATCATTTAAGCTTTCTATTTTTCCGTTTTTCTTTTTTTCTTTCTTTTTCTTTTCTGTCTATTTTTCTAGATGCTCAATTTCAAAGGCCAATGGGTTTCCTCACTTGTAATATTATCCATGAATACTTTGAAGTATAACTGAGATGACCCGTGAAACCCTGTCATAGAACTTGTGTGCCTTCCTTCACAGCCCCCCAAAATCATACCATTATTTTTGCCTTCAAATATATGTCAAGTCTTGGCACCTGTTAGGTGCTTAATAAATACTTGTTATTGACACATGATAGATTATTGGTAGATTGGTTTATACTATTTAAATGGATGATTGAGATGGCATGCATACATTATAAATGACTTAGGGAAAGGTTGGCAGTCTTTTTTATTGACAACTACCTGACACAATTTTAATTGGATTAATTAGGATGATACCTAATTTTTAAAATATTTGGCAACAAAATAGTTAAAAATTTTAAATTATGTGTATATGTATATACACACATATATTTGCTTTTGAAGGGAATTTGTTTTTCATATCATTTTTATATTTTATTCCTCCTCCAAGCACCAACTTAAATGCTTGGTCTCTTTGTTTCTTCCCTACCTTTCTCACTCTCTTTCTTTCTTCCTTCCTCCCTCTTTTCCTCTCCCTCTCTTTATTGTCTTTTACCTTACCATAGCTCAAAATTCCTTGATTCACATGATAACAAAAGAAGGATCCAATAGTCCTGCCTAGTATCAAAGATGCCATGAACTACCATAGTTGGCAAATGCTCTTTCTTTCAAGGAACTTTCCTTGCTGCTGCTAAGCTAATGCCATTCCTCTTTTAAGTGTTTTATACTCCTCTTATGTATTTAACATATTTTAATTTGAATTATACTTTTGTGTACTTACCTCAGTACCTCTGATAGATGGTAGAATTGCTGAAATCCTTGAGAAAATTTATTTTTGTATCGTACCCAAGTGTTCCATAAGGTGCTATTTAGCACCTTTTCTATATTTATAGAAAGCATCTAATAAAAGTTGCTAAGTTAGTGTGCAACAACTGCCTAATGGTTCTTTGGAAATCAATCATCATGTATTTTTAAGAATCTTCTATATAACAGGCATTCTTCTAGAAATCACTAAATTTCTTCTAAAGAAAATACCTTTCTTTACAGAACTTGCCTTTTACTAGGGGAAGGATGTACCCTGTTCAAAATAAGTGTATGTAGTATTCGCACTGAATGGAGTACTTCCATTGACTGGGTAAATTGAGAAAGTCTTTTTGAAGCGTGTAGTATCTGAACTAATCTTGGAAAGAAGGTCAGAGGTCTACGTGGTAAGTGTAAGGAGGGAGAACCTTACATAGAGGCATGAAATGGAGTAGCATGGAAGGGAAAGAAAAAGTAAATCAGTATAACTAAGGCATTGAATCCGTGAATCCAGTCAATTAGTATTCTATTAGTATTTATTAAGTGTCTAATATGTGCCAAAAGTACTAGGGATGCAGTAACAAACATGCAAACAACGATGCATGGGCCAGATACATTGGGAATAGTTTCAGAAGGAACACACTTAAGATTAAGGAAGAATGGCAGTAACTTTCTGCAGAAAATGGGCCTTTGCTCAGATATTGAAGTAAAATAAGCCAGGAAAGTCCCAAAACAGAAAGGAGAGAGAATTCTAGGGATGGGGGAAAGCCAACAATAGCACTAAAAGTTGGGAGATGGATTGTCCTGTATGAGTAACATCAAAAAAAGCCAGTATCATTGGCTCACAGCGTCTTGAAAGGTAGAGAGTATGTGGAATAAAATATAGGAAGACAAGAAAGAAAAAAAGGAAAGAAGGAAAAAAAAAAAAGAAAGGGGTCATGTTATGAATTTTTTAAAAGCTAGATAGGATTTTATCTTTGATTCAAAAGCGAAATAGAATTTTATCTTTGATTCTGGAGGTAATAGGGAACCACTGAAATTTATTAAATAGAAGTTTGACATGGTCAAACCTGGGTTTTAGGGCGATCAATTTTGGTATTTTAGGAAGATCATTTCCCCATTTGGGAATTGGCCCGGGATAGAGAGAGACTTGAGGAAGGGTGGGGCCCCCTGAAGGCTATTAGAATAGTCCATGCTTGAGGTGATGAATGTTTGCACCAAATTGGTGGCAAAAACAGAAGGGGGATCAGGGTAGATGCAAGAGATGTTGTGAACATTAAGACTTGACAATGGATTGGATTTGGGTGGTAAAAGAGACCAAGGGTTTGAGAATATCTAGGTAGTCCTGTGTGATTGGGAGCAATCACTGGTCCACATAGTGTTGTCCTTGACAGCAATAAGTAAGATAGGAAGAAGGGAGGATTTGGGGAAGAAAGAGAACAAGTTTAGTTTTAAACATGTCTCGGGGACATCCAATTTGAGATGTTTAATAAATTAGAAATGCAAGACTGGAGGCTGGGAAATTTATTAGTAGATTTGAGAATCTTCAACATTGAGTCAATAATTGAACTCTTGTGAACAAATGAGACTATTAAATGAAATAGTAGAGAGGGAGAAGAAAAGAGGGATTAGGACAGATGCTTGGGGGATCCCCATAATCAGTGGTATTGACACATGTGAGGAATCAGAGAAGGAGAACCAGGAAAGAGCAGTGTCATGAAAACCTTGAGAAAAGAGAACATCAGAGAAAAGAAAGTGATTGAAAATCTTTAAGGAGTCAGAGAAGTCAAGAAAGATAAGCACAGAGAAAAGGCCTTTAGATTGGCAATTAAGACATCTCTAACTATAGAGAGATCATGTTGAGTTGAATGATAAGATTAGAAACCAGAGTACAAAGAGGAGTATGTGAAAGAGAGTAGTGTGTCATACACATAGGCTACATTGTAAATGACTTTAAGAGCCAGAGGAGTTTGTATTTTATCCTAAAAGTCATAGGCAGCTCCTGTACTGGTGGGACTTCTGTTCTTCCATTGACTGGGAAGTCAATGTAAAATATATATGAAGTTTATGTGAAGTAATTCTGAGAGTGGAGAAAAGTCATTAGAGATCAGAATAAACCTCTAGTCTTTTCACTTGAGGCTTAATGGAAATTAGGGTTCTAAGAGAAGATTGTGAAAAAGTGTTCCAGATATGAGTGGTAGTCCAGGTGGCCAAAAATAGAAGACTGAATAGTTTGTATGAGGGAAGAACAAGTAGGTTGGTTTTACTGAAGAGATTTGTAGGAAGGGAAATTATATGTAAATAAACCTAGAAAGTTATATTCTAACTAAATTAGGAGGGGCTTTAAGTGCAAATGTCCTGGGCTATAGTTGTGATAGTTCAGTTCCCATGAGTTTGTTTGGGAACCACTCCAAATAGAACATAGATCATCTATATATCTGAAAAGGGGAAAAGAAAAAAAAAAGATTTCTATTTAGTATAGTAGCATTCTGTAATCTCCCACTCACCATCTTATGCTTGTCTATTTACGGTAATATCACATTGAATTATCACATTTTCAACATCATATTCACAGATTAGTTTTAAAATCACTTTCAACCATCTGTTGACTAGTAAATATTAGCCCTGTCACTAAGTAGTTTGTAACATGTTTGTAGTATAATGGATTCTAAATCATACAGTATTTAGAATTATAAGTAAATAACACCCAATTGCTCACTGAAGTATTTTGTATGCTAACTTATCGAAAAATATAGTGTACTGCAGTGAACATAGATTTTTTAAGTGTTGCGTTTCACTGTCAGGTAAGATTGTCTGTATTTATATTTATCTTGTTTTCTCTCTTCTTTGAGATCTTTTGTCATATCCCAACCCTACCCTGCATGGTACAGTGTCATGAACACAGTAGTTTCTTAATAAATATTTGTTAAATGGATAAATTGGATATTCTTCAATAGTAAATGTTTTACTTTCCTAAAGGGAACAATCAGTGATAATGACCACACATCTTCTGTGGTCTATTTTCATTAGTTTCAATATTCGTATCTATATATCCTTCTTATATATGCACTAAAATCATCATGGGCAATTACGTTTTATAAAAATGCTATGTGCATCATGATAAAGAGAGAGCCAGTGAGAAGATTATAACTTCAACCTATGCTTGTGTTGTAGAAATCTCCAACATTCTGAGCTCCTCAGCACTGTACTTTAGTAAATGTTATATTTATAAAACAGCTTAAGTTTCCATATGTGAAGAATGTAAATTGTTTGGCCTGTATAGATAAGACAACTTCTCTTGCTTGGACAGTTAATTTATGCCTCCTCATTTTCCTTTAGTCCTTGGCAGTCTCCTTATATCTCCTTCCTTTTTCATATTCCTTTGCATGTCTGTAATTTTTCTTTCCTCCATTCTGTATTGGTAAAAGAGGGTGGATTATTGAGAATGAATGGTGCTTAATATCTATTCTTATAGTACATAAACCTGCAGGAGCCGGATACTTCTACCTTTCAGATACTTCTTTTTATACTGGCTGTCCCTTGGAGGCTGGGCATTCTAAATCAGTATGCATAGTCATAGTCATACAGTAATAGTAAACGAGGTTCTCACTATTATGTTCACAATTCAGGCCTTCTTTTATTGTTCTTAGAATATAGTTTGCTATTTAAGATAAAAAAAAAAAATCCCGTTTAAAAATGTTCTCTGAATCACATATGAAGGAATGAGATTTAACGAAAGGTTATTTTAAACAAACCACAAGTGTCCTGTGAGAGCACTGACTTAGAATGGTTGATCATACACTGTTAGGTCCTTTTATGATTCATCTCTATTTTGTTTCACAGTGGAATATATTTGACTTGTTCATGAGCTATTGCTTGTTTGAATGAGGTAGTTAGTTAATTGATGTAGCACATCTTTCCAAATTCTAACCATTAGTATGAACTATGTTAGATGAATTAATTTATAAGGTGGCCTTGGCTAAAAAGAAATCCTTCTTAGTTTTGATGGTTGTTGTACTCAGTGACTGTTTAGTGAAATGATTATTTCTGTAAATGCTCATCCTTTGGAATGCTTCTCTAACACACACTAATTCTATTTTTTAGGTTAAAAAAAACCCCCAAAACCTAAAACCAAACAAACCAACAACAGCCTTGCTTTTGTCATGACTTTGCTTTCAATAAATAGCATCGGTTATGTCTGGTTTCAAAGATATACTAGAGCAGTACCTTCGAATCCTGTATTATTTTGGTGAAAGAATGCTATATCTTCCATGAGCAAATCAGACTCTATTCTTTTACTTTTTTGGAGTCTAGCATTAGCATCTGACTGCTGACATCTCCCACTAGAGTTTGGGAAGGCATCTCTAACTCCACATATTCTAAACTGCATATAGACACTTCTCTAAACTTACCTGTTTGTGTGGATTGTGTTGGGAGCAACACTTTTTTAGTCATCCAAGTTCAGAATCTTACTATCATCCACAACATGTTTGATATCTTCCCTTTCCCTCAAATCTCCTTCCCCAACCCAAATATTGTTAGTTGCCAGATCCGATCAGTTTCTTTGCAACATTTGTCATTAATACTAAAACCTGGATTGTCTCATCATCTCAGGTCCTCATTATCTTTTGTCTCACCTACTATAATAGCATAGTAATTCATAGACCTATTCCTTCTCTCTTTCTAAAACCAGCTTTCATATAGCTGTGAAATTTATGTTCATAATACACAGATGATGACCATGTCGCTCCCCTTCAAAATCTTTATTGTCTGCTACTATAGAATGAAATACAAAATCCTTATCTTGACATTTAGAATCCTCTACAGTAGGCTTTCATCTATCTTTACCATCTTATTTCATATTACTTTATTTGTTCTTCCTACTTCTCAAACTCACCTACTGTTTTTCTCCATAGATGATACTCTGTCTCATACTGTTATAATTTTACAAAGATACAGAAATACTTTCATATTTCAAATGCACATTCTTCAATTTCTTAGAATTCTTAGACAGTTTTTTAGAAGATGACAAATATTGGAAGAGATATGGAAAAATTGGGATGCTAATGTACTGTTGGTATAATTATGAAATGATCCAACCATTCTGGAGAGTACTTTGGAACTTGCCCAAAGGGCTATAAAATTGTACATACACTTTAAACCAGCAATACTATTACTGGATATGTTAGCTACTGTGAACAAGACAATGATCCAACACAATTCCAAAGGACCTTTGATGAAAAATGCTATCTTTCTCCAGAGAAAAAACTGATGAATGCAAATTGAATTATACTTTAAATTTTTTTCTTTATTTTTATTGTTTTATTTTGTGTTTTCTTTTGCAACCCGCTTATATGTACTCGTTTAGCATGTCTTCTCATGAAAAACAAATTGTCTTCCTTAAAAAGATAGCTCCTGCAGAAAGCCATTCCTGATTCTGTCTCTTCATACTATCTTCCTTTAGAAATAAGTGTACAATTATATTTTCATGTGTGTATGTATGTATAAATAAATATATACATAATTAGATGTATATAGTGGGTAGTTTTTTTTTTTTTATTTAACTTTATCTGTGCAAATGGTATCTTTCTCCACCTCCCACTTCTCACCAGCATAAAAAAATCCCCTTGAGAGGAGAGATTTTTTTTTTTTTTTTTTTTTTTTTTTTGGCCATTGTGTACTTAGGAACTTACTACAGTGATGTTGTGTCCTGCTTTCTAGAGCCCCCAGGTTGGGGTGATTAAAATATACCATCTTAATGGAGAAGTGATGAGGTGGGACTCCTGAGATGGTGGAAAAATGGAGTCCATTTATTCCAAGGTCTTTCCCCTTTATATACCTTAATATCCTTATGTAACCAAAACAACACTGTGTATGTACTAAGTATATACTACGCACGTGGGACCACATAAACAACTTGCTGTTGAACATAGTTTGCCACCTGGTATCCCTCTGCTTCAGTCACAACACAGGTTGTCTTCTCACTTCTCAGAACAGCTGAGAGCCCTTAGGGGATATGGGGAGCTGAACCAGAAGTTGTCATCAGGTTCCCTTTGGGCTGATGGGTCTTAAACCTCACCCAGAGTTCCCTACCTGTCTGTGGCCCTCTACACAGTGACATGAATATAGAAAGTGCTCAATAAATGTTTATTGGGTTGTTGAAGTGACTACAATTACAGTTATAGTAGTAGTGGTATTTGGTACAAATAAAAGATGCAAACTGCATATTTAAACATGATGGTAATTTAAATCCAAAAGTGCTTCTGAAATAGGAATTTCCTAAATCTACCTTAATGCTCAAAGTTCTTTGAGACTTCCTCCAGTTTTTCCACCTGTCTATATTTTGCTTTTACCTAGTTGTTGGTATATTGTCTCCACAGTTAAATTATGAGCTCCTTGAAAGCAAGGACCATTTGTTATTATTACTGGCTTATCTTTATATCTCTAGAGTTTTATCATAATTCCCAACACATAGAAGGTGCTTAATAAATGTTTGATGACTATTTGATTTGAAAGATTATAGTACTGTTGTTGGGTTTATTTATTTATTTATTTTTGGGTGATGATCTCTTAGCCTTAATGTTTATATAAAAATCTATTTAGCATGACATTGCATTGTCTCTATGCCCATTTGGAGGTGATTTGAATACAGAGAGTTGTAGGCATTCAGACTCTGTATGATATTTTGTCCTTTTGCATTTACCTTAAGTATTAGAATCCAGTATTATAACCTCTAAATAGAAGATTAAAAAGGAACATTAAAGTCTGAGGGAATTAGATGTTTTCGGCATTCAGGTGAATAGCCATTTGAGTCTTGTTAGTTAACAGTCAAGGAATTTATTTCATATAATAATTTTAATCTGTTTCCATGGATTGTTGAGGTGTACAGATTCTTAGAGGAGATGTCTGATCTACATGTTTATGCTGCATTCCAAAAGAACTGGGGTTTGTCCCCACACTATCACTCACTCTATAAAAAAGAATTTGTTGTTGAGATGTTAAAATTGTGTCTGTATTTTAGTGATGCCATTTGCAATTTTCTTGGCAAAGGTACTGGAATGGTTTGCCATTTCCTTCTTCAGCTCATTTTACAAATGAGGAAACTGAGGCAAACAGGGTTAAGTGACTTGCTCAGGATCACACAGTTAGGAAGTATCAGAGGCCAGATTTGAATTTGTGAAGATGTCTTTAGGACTGGGGGTGGAGTTAGGGTTGGGGTGGAAAGGGGGACTTTATTTTGCCATTTAGCTTCCCTAGAAAAAGAATACTTTGAGCTATACTATTGTAGGCAAAATTCTTAATGATCTCTAAAACTTTAATTTGTTCTTTGGGGTTTTGTTTGTCTTTTTATTAGGTAAATAAATTAATTTTGCATTCATTCTAATTTAAAGAGATTTATTTGCACCTTATCCCTGCCTGAAACGTGTACTACTTACTGCTTAGTTCTATCACTTATGCTTATTTACATTTGTGAGAATCTTTTTTGAAAAATCAAATATCTTACTATTTCAAGCAAGTAGAAATTAGATGAATTCAGGACAAGGACTTTCTATTTTCTAGTAAAAAAAAAAAATTGGAGACCTACAAATATAGCACAAATTCAAATCTATGAGAATGGGTAAATAAGTAGAGCAACTTAAAATCATTGTAATTAAAGCACAACAGAATCCAATTAACTTGTTAAAGAAAAATGCAAGAAGCATAAAGAGGATATTAAAAAAAAACCTTGAATTAGATTTAAGACTGGAACTAAATAATGATACACATAATCAGTTAAGCTGTACACAGCAAAGCCAAAGGAAGCAATAAAACACCAAGTGAGTTCCAGCTGGGGGATTAAGAAAGGCAATTTAATGTGTAAGTATATTGAGGGAAAGGAAATATGGAGGGAAAGTTGGTTCACTGATAAAAGAAGCAAGATTAAATTGAGGATGATTAGAAAAAGGTTAAGGGGTTAAGATGTTCTTTTTTTTGTGACCTGTCATTTACAAAATAATTATGTAAAAACAGATAAAGAAAAATAAAAAATAATTATGTTTTTATAGATTGTTAGAACAAGGTAAGAAGATATTTGGGAAGCTAGGAAAAATAAATTAGTAGGGCCTCATGACTTATCCCCTAGATATTAATAAAATGTCAATACATATACCCAACTATCTTACTGAATCTGAAGAAATATTTAAACAGACAATGGAGATCTGAAGAAAGTTTGAAAAAGTTATTAATAAATCTCACTGGTGTCTAAGAAGCAGAATTGTATTGGGAGTCTGGAGACCCATTTTCTCTTTTTGGATTCTCTGCTCTGAACTTTTCTGAATCACGGATTTTCTCTTCTCATAAATGATGAGTGTAGGCTAAAAAAATTTCTGAATTCTTCTGTGTTTTTAAGTATGATTTGAATAAGATAGTAAAGAAAATTGATTCTTTTTAATTCTCTTCTAAATGATTTAAAAATTCTCTTCTATATCTGTAAGTATGATTTGATTATAATAATAATGCAATATTATTCTGTCTTCTAAATGATTTCCAACTCCTCTTCTTTTTCTATATGTTTATGATTTGAATGAAATTGATAGAATATGATTTTCTCTTTTGGTCTAATAAATCTATCTTTAGTGCTTGCCAAATATGAAGTCATTTGAAGAGAATGTTCCATAATCTAGAAGACAACTAGACACACCTTGCCATTATATTTAAGGATGGCACCCAGGGAATTTTCCTCATGTTTTCCTGGACTTCATTATCTCTAAAATTCAAAATTTTGTGAAATACATTTCTGAAAGGTACACCTCTTTAGCATCCTTTTACCCTGAAGCTCCTCCCTCCTTTTCCTTAGAGAAGGTGGGAGGTGAGTATCGGGCTTTTTCCCTGATTTTTCACCATTTAAAAAGGTTTCTCAGGGAATTTTCCTTATCATTTCCCATCTGGCTGCTTTCCTGGACTTCATCACCTCCAGAAAATCGTCAGACAATTTCTCACTCCAGCTGCATGACTTCATTGCTTCCCCTACCCCTACCCCCATCCCCTACCACCGCTTTTCTGTTCCTTTTTATGTGTTATCTCTCTCATTACATTGTGAATTTGACCGTCATACTTTTCCATGCTTCTCCAATGCTTAGTAGATTTAAGAACATAGTAGATCCTTAATAAATGTTTATTGACTTTGAATAAAGGACACCCTTTTTATACTATAGCAAATATTTGGTTACCCAGCCTTCTGGTGCAGGAGTGATAGAAATAATCCAAAAGACACTTCTTAGTTTTGGAATGACCAAAGAACTGCATTCCAGTGCTGGCGCAACAATGAACTTACTGCATGACCTTAGACAAATCCCTAGACTTGTCTGCCCTTCCCTTTCCTCAATTTTAAGATGAAGGAGAATTAAAACAATTGGTCTCCAGAGTCCCTTCCCTTTCTATAATTCTGTCACCTATGATTTTTTCTTTTTTTTTGGGGGGGGGGGGAAGGCAAGGCAGTTGGGGTTAAGTGACTTACCTGGGGGGTCACACAGCTAATATGAGTAAGGTATCTGAGTCCTCCTGATTCCAGACCAGTGCTCTATGTCTGTACCATCTAGCTGTCCACTTCTGATTCTTTACTCTGACCACTCTTTGAACTGTCTTCTTGATGGAAATTAGTAGCTTTTCACTTGTATTATGTCAAAGCACCCACTAAAGGCAAGCTATTCTTTCTTTTTTAATTTTTTTATTTAATAGCCTTTTATTTACAGGTTATATGCATGGGTAACTTTACAGCCTTAACAATTGCCAAACCTCTTGTTCCAATTTTTTACCTCTTACCCCAACCCCTCCCCCAGATGGCAGGATGACCAGTAGATGTTAAATATATTAAAATATAAATTAGATACACAATAAGTATACATGACCAAACTGTTATTTTGCTGCACAAAAAGAATCAGACTCTGAAATATTGTGAAGGAAATCAAAAATGCAGGTGTGCATAAATATAGGGATTGGGAGTTCAATGTAATGGTTTTTAGTCATCACCCAGAGTTCTTTCTCTGGGCGTAGCTGGTTCAGTTCATTACTGCTCCATTGGAAATGATTTGGCTGATCTCGTTGCTGAGGATGGCCACGTCCATCAGATTTGATCATCATATAGTATTGTTGTTGAAGTATATAATGATCTCCTGGTCCTGCTCATTTCATTCATGTAGGTCTCTCCAGGCCTTTCTGAAATCATCCTGTTGGTCATTTCTTACAGAACAATAATATTCCATAATATTCACATACCACAATTTATTCAGCCATTCTCCAACTGATGGGCATCCATTCAGTTTCCAGTTTCTAGCCACTACAAAAAGGGCTGCCACAAACATTCGTGTACATACAGGTCCCTTTCCCTTCTTTAGTGTCTCTTTGGGATATATGCTATTCTTTCTTAATAGGCAGTGGTGGTGGAGTGTGGATAAAGTGCCTGGTCTGGAGTAATAAAGACCTGAGTTCAAATCTTGCTTCAGACATTTCCTAGCCTTATGATCCTGACCAAATCACTTTATCTCATTTTTCTCTTCCCTTTTTTTTTTTAACAGTAGTTTAAAAATTTTTTTTCCAAATACATGCAAAGATTGTTTTCAGCATTCATTTTTGTAAAACCTTGTGTTCAAATTTTTCACTTTCCTCACCTCCCCCCTACCCTAGACAGCAAGTAATCCAATATAAGTTAAACATGTGTAATTCTTCTAAACATATTTCCATATTTGTCATGCTGTACAAGAAAAATCAATTCAAAGGGAAAAGAAAACATGAGAAAGAAAAAACAATAACAAACATGAAAATACTATGCTTTGATCCACACTCAGTCCTCATAGTTCTCTCTTGATGCAAAAAGGGCTGCTATATTTGTATCTTTTCTCATCTGTAAAATGAGCTGAAGAAGGAAATGGCAAATCACTGCTATATCTTTGTCAAGAAAACCACAGACTGGGTCATGAAGAACTGAATAGCAGTAAAAGTTTTTTCTTATTGCTTTTTCAGATACATGTAGTGGTTGAATTTCACAAGACTTCTTTCCTTTGAATCAGGTTACAGAGCAGATTAGAAAATTAATAAAAACAACAGGAACAAAACCTCCAAGTGCCCAGTCTTAGAAAGACACAAATCTTTGGTGGAAGATATGTCAGCAAAATAAGTAATTATACATTTTATTATACATGATGACCAATCAACTGGAAAGTAGTATTTACCATGAAAAAACTTCTCTTTGTCTAATTTTTCTATGATAAACCCAGTTAATAAATTTCTTTCACTGAGTTGAATAGCAATTATGATATGACAGGAAATTTGATGAATATAAAGGCTCTTCTCCCACCTTTTATAGATGGAAGTAGGACCTACATTAATACTTGCCATTCCTTTTCAATGATGACTTAAGTAATTGTTTGAAAAACACTTTTTAAAACATAAAAATAAATAATGCAAATAATTCTGTGATGACAACTACATTTACTTGAAGGCATTTAATTTGTATTACAATATAATTTCCCCAGAAACTATATTGGCATTTCTGAGCTTTTTAAAGGTTACATTTTTTTTTTTTTGTGTGTGCAGCTAATTTGTGCTGGGGGTAGAGCACCAGCCCTGAAGTCAGGAGGACCCGAGTTCAAATGTGGCCTCAGACACTTAATACTTCCTGGCTGTGTACCCTAAGCATGTTACTTAATCCCAATTGCCTCAGCAAAAATTAAAAAGAAAAAAAAAAGACTGCATTTTTTCTTTTTTCATTTGAACTTTGAAAGGAAGGGGGTAGAGTATAAGACTAGTCAGTCATCTTGATCTGACATTATGGCCCATAGGTGTCATTAAAGTTAACTTTAGTCAGTGGCAAATATTTACCAAGGAAAAATATGAAAAGTATTTAAAAGTTAAATTTGAGGAATTTCACTGGCAAGACATTAATAATAGAGTAGAGGAGATGGATTAGGAGAACAGGGATGTGTCAAGGCTGTAGAGGGTATGATAAAGGTTAAGGAACCATGTAATGGGGCAGTCAGGTGGCACAGTGGATAGAGCACAAGATCTGAACTCAGGAGGATCTGAGTTCAAATTTGACCTCAGCCACTTAACACGTCCTGGCTGTGTGACCCCTGGGCAAGTCACTTAATTCCAATTGCCTCAGGAAAGGAAGGAAGGAAGGAAGGAAAGAAGGAAGAGAAAGAAAACATGTAATGGGGAAGAGGGATTTTGGAGAAGGAAAGTATAATTTCAAAATTTGAAAGAATAAAGGAGTTATGATTATGGGAAATGAGGGTACACTGACTAGCATGTAGCTGAAATGGAGAATGAGAAAACACCAAATCAGTCAACAGTTTATTAAACTCCTACTATGTGCCAGGCACTGTGCTAATCCCTGGGGAGTCACAAAAAAGCAAAAAAAACGTTGTCTCCCTCAAGGAGTTCATAGTCTGAAGGGGGAGATAAAATGCAGATAACCACATACAAACAAGATTTATTACCAGATAGTCCCCAGGCTTTGTACCCTGTCAGTCATCCTGGCCTCCTCAGTATCTCTCATTCATATTTAAGCTGTTACCAAGACCTGTTGGTTCTATTTTGCAACATTTCTTAAATATGTTCTCTTCTCTGACATTGCTTCCAATCCTCATCACCTCCTACCTGCTTTATTGCAATATCCAGTGGTGGCTCTGCCTGCCTCAAGTCTTCAATCTATTATCCATTGAGCCCCGGGAGGGATTTTCTTTTTTTCCTTCTAATTTCTTTTTATTTTATTTTAATATCATTTTATTTTTTTAAGTACATGCAAAGATAGTTTTCAACATTCACCTTTGCAAAATCTTGTGTTTCAAATTTCTCTCTCTCTCCTCCCCTCTGGCCCCTCCCCAACATAGCAAGCAATCTGATATAGATTAAATGTGTGTAATTCTTCTGAACATATTTCCATATTTGTCATGATGAAAAAAAAAATCAGAACAAAAGGGGAAAAAAATGTGAAAGAAAAAACAAGTAAAGAACAGCAACAAGGTACTCTTTGAACCACACTCAGTCTCCATAGTTCTCTTTCTGGATGCAGACAGCTCTTTCCATCTCATGTCTATTAGAATTGGCCAGGATCACCTCATTCTTGAAAAGAGCCAAGTCCATCACAGTTGATCATCACATAACCTTGTTGTTGATGTGTACAATGTTCTCTTGGTTCTGCTCACTTATGAAGTGATTTTTCTAAGTCAGGTCTGCTCATATCACACTTTCTCCCTTGTCTACAAATGTCATAAGCTGACTACCTCACAAGTTCCTGTATTCTTATACTTTACTCCCCCCACTCATACTCTATGATCCAGTGACACCTGGCCTGTCAACAGACAAAATGCTCCATCTCTCCATGTCAGGTGTCTACTACATTCGGAATTCTCTTCCTCTTCAAATCCAACTACTGACCTCTTTCTAAGTTTTAACTAAAATATAGACCTTCACTAACCCCTCTTAATTGCAGTGTTTTCTCTCTTTTAATTATCTCCTACTTATTTTGTTTATACATATTTATTTATAGTTGTCTTCCCCATTACATTGTAAACTCCTGAGGGCAGGGACTACTTTTTGCCTCATATTTTCATTTTTGGCATTTAGCTAGGTGCCTGGTACATAGTAGGCTTTTAATAAATATTTATTCATTGATTGATTGAAGATAATTTCTGATATTTTTCAGGCTACATGGTCCATTTAAGTAAATTAACTTTCTCTGTCACTGGATTTGCTATAGGTTTCCCGTCATATTGTTAGAGTAGGTATGTGAGAACTGATCTGTCTGCCTCAATTCAGGAAAGCATCTTGTCTGGGAGTCTGGTATACATACACACACATGCACACTTATTCTTTCATATCAATTTACATGGTGCAGTTGGAGGAAGATCCTTAACTTCAAAGTTGCCTCTCTTCTACTCTAACATAAGGTCTCCTTCACTTTGCTCTCTCTTTTTTTATCATATTTTTCTAGCATTGACCCTTTGAAAGTGACATATATAGGGATGAAGGGAAATAATCAATTTGCTATGAATTTTAAGTTCTGAAAAGATTAAAGATGAACTTCAAGGAAAATAAGATTTTCTCTGCTAATGAAAAAACAGTCTGACATTACATCAGTTTTTTATCCTTCAGAAGTAGCTTGTCTCAAGTAGCCATAATTTTCTATGCATTTCTTTTTTTAGGAAAAAAAAATCTGAATAATTTGAAAGATTAAATTCAATTTCTATAGTGAAAAAACACACACAATGTTTTGACCTTGGAAGAAGGCATCTTTCCCCATTGATTTAATGGGTTACATTGCTGCTATGCAAACAGCATCCATAGATATTCAGATAGTATATAAGTATTGCTCTTCTAGTAAGAATCTTTTACCCTTGTTTCACCTCAGGTTTTCTACCACAGCATTGTGTGTATTTTTTCCTGGTGCAAGTCTCCTTTCATCAGTATATTAAATATTGATGAAGTTGGCACTTGTAGCATCTATTCAAAATGAATAATTTTAGTGGTAGGAAAAAAAAAACCTCACTGGAAATTTAAATGTATTGCCCTTTCACAGTGTTTTATATTGCCTGCTTTAAAGGACAAGATTGGTTGTGAAAGATTTCAAAGAGAAAATAATTTGTCTGCTTTGAACTCTACTGCATTTGTGTGCATATAAGCCCTCCATGAAATTGTGACACATTCCTAAGATGACTAAGAATAACAATTTAAGTGAATATCAAACAGAAAGAAAAACCTTTTGTGTATGGAATTAGACATTTTTGTGTGTTTTTTTTAATTGTTTTTCTCAAAAGAAGCAACAACAATATAGTTAGGGTAACAGTGATTCTATGTTTAACAAAGAGTAAGCATATCAAACAGAGTATAATGTGCCAGTAACCTTAGCTGATAACATGAATCCATGTTATCTTCAAGATGGGAGACTTTTATCTATGTCTTAATCAGTGGGGAATGGAAACGGCCCTAGTTAAATAGGATCACCTAGATCTAGAGGGGATCTTACAGAGCAGCTAATCTACCTCCTTCATTTTGCTAATGAATAAAGTGAGATGATAAAGGCTTAAGGAAGTAGCTCATAATCACCTAACTAGGAAATAGAAGAGCAGGATTTTAAATCCAAGTCCACTGTTTCAGAGTTGATGCTTTTTTTTTTTTTTTTTTTTGCCCCTAGGATATTTGTGCCTGTTCTAAAAAGGGGAGCCTAGACATTATTGGGAAAACTCCTAACTATAAGGACAGCTTCTATATTGTTAATTTTTTGGAGGAGTGCTATATCTCACTTCCAATGCTGATAACAGAGGATATATGATCTATTTCTATGAAGTTTATAGCTTTAGGTTGCTGAAGTTTTGCTGCCATTTGAAATTTAGTTTTATTCCATTATAAATAAATACTAGATCCTCTGACTTGAGGCAACACTTTCAATATTATTTTCACTAGATTCTTTGAAATCATGATCTCATTTGCTTCCCCTCCCTGTGAAAATAATTTTGTACCAATCTATCCCTCAAGATGAGCTTTTGTATTCTGCTAGTTTTTCTGTGACAGAGATGAAAATCAAATGAAAAATAAACCACAGTCCTAAATGCAAGTGACAACTGAATGAGTTGCTATGACAGTTCACATTATGTGTATGAACTGAATATAAAAAGTGGCTTAAGGAGATTTGGGAAATTAAGAGCTTTATCTAATATTAATGAGGACATTAGCCACTTTATTTTCAATTTCTTACTTTAAGCCCTGTACCTCCAAAATGCAAAACACATTTTCTGTAATTAGCATGAACTTTCAGAATAAATTGAATAAACAACCTGGTTCATTACTACTAAAGACTCTTTGGTAGTGTCTTCGGTAGACTCAGCTTTCAGAGTCCTAGGAATATAGATTTGTGTCTGGAAGGGATCTTAGCTATTATTTACTTTCCCCTTCTGGGTTTCCAGGATATTTTCTTCTGGCTCTTTTCAGACCTGTCCAGTTGATCTTAAGTCTCATCATCTGTTTTCTAATCCCCTTATCCCTTCCCTTCCATTTAAAGGGATAGTCCAGCCCCTATTCCTTTTTGGGCTTTCTCAGCTTCCCTCGCTCTCTATTTTTTCTCTTAGTGATTTTATCAACTCTCATGTATTTATCATCTCTATGAAGATGATCCTTAAATGTACTTATTCTTGTTTCATCTCTTTCCCCAGTTCCCTCTGCTTTACCAAAGAGATCTTCACTTGGATATCGCATAAGCACAGAACTTTTATTCCTACCCGTTTTTAAGCTAAGCACATCAGAAACATAGCTTCTTATCTTTTCCCATTAAACCCTATTTATTTTCTTTCTTACTTTACTTATTTCTATGGAGAACACCAACAACCTTCCAGGTACTCAGGTTGCCTAATCTCATCAGCTTCAACTCTTCTATCTCGTCCCTTGCCCATATACAATCAATGGTAAAATCTGTTTGAGTCTATGGAGAATTACTTTCAGGGCCCTCTATAAAAGGAGTCTTTGTGAGCTCCGCCCCCAAGCCCTTCTTTCAAAGGGGAGAGGCAACTGAGAAGGGTGTTCAGCATCAAAAACAAAGTCAATCTGTTAAGTGATGAAGTTTCAGGTTATCAGCTTATCCTGGAAGAAGCATGATGTTCTTTGGAGTTGAAATCAAGCAGAGATGCTGATTGAAAATGCAGTCAGGCCTTTATTACCTCTTTCCTGGAAAACTAAAATAGTCTCTTAATTGGTCTCAACTGCTAATCTCCTTTCCCCAATCCATCCTCCTGATAGATTCCAAATGGATATTTTAAAAGCATAGTCTGATCATATCACTTCTCTGCTCAAAAAGTTTCAGTAACTCCCTATTACTCCTAAACGAATACCCGGGAGTATTCTTCCATCATCATCTCTTGAAATCCCTAGATCTATTCAAGGTTCAGTTAAACCACTCCCTTCTTTACAAAGTCTTTACCATTTCTCTCAGTTATTAGTGGGGCTCCCTTCCTGCCAGTATGTTTTTCCTTTATTTTTACTTTACATCCACTCACCTTTGATTGTGTTTTCCCACAATAGAATGTAAGCGTGCTTGGTTCAGAGACTGTATTGATTTTTGACTCTGTAACTGTGTAACTTCCACACAATTCCCTGGCACTAATACAATGTTAATCACTACTTGTAGAATTGGATTATGGCATTTTATAAATGAAGAAACTTTAGGCCCAGAGGGGTGAAATTGTCTTGTCTAATATTATCCAGTGAGGCCAGGTATAGAGCTTGGATTTTCATCCACTTTCTTTCACCTTTGCCAAAGAGGGCACTCTTTCTTCCCTTTGTAGTTCTGATTAAATGGCTCTCAGGAGACAAATATTTGCTGAGACCATGCTACTTGCTATGTCTCATCTACAGATGCTTCCCTGAAATCTAGCCAATATTTTAATAGAATGTTAGAGATAGATAGGACTTTTGTAACCCCAAACTAAGCAGGTGATCATGCTCTTACACTCTGCCCTTGTCATATCACTGGCATCACATGGTAAAAAGTACATTCTTCAAAAAAGCAATCCTTATGCAGATTCATATGTAATCTGATTTTTTCTTCTGAGTATACAGAAATACTATTCTTATTCTTTTTATATTTAAGTGCAGAACAATTTTTAAAAATATGTTTGTAATCTGGAGAGCACCTTGATTTTGTGCCCTAAGAAAAAGTGGTTGAAGGAATAATTATAGGCCTCTTAACCTGAAGAAAGGAAACCCAGAGGAATTTTAAAACATTCATTAAGTATTTGGAAGACTGTCATGTGAGAAAGGGAATAGACTTTTTCTGTCTGCTTTCAAAGGACAGAACTATTAAGAATTGAGGGAAAGTTACAAAAAAGTGTATTTATCCTTGTTGTAAGAGAAAACTTCTTAACAATTAACTAAAAGGAGAATGGACTGACATGGGCAGTAGGCTCCCTTTCTATTTTATGTCTTTAACCACAAGCTGTTTTATCTCAAATATTTGTAGTGAGATGGCTGTTGATATCCATTAAACTTCTGAAGTTCTTTGAAATCCTTCAATCTAATTCCTTGTTTGCCTGATGAAGAAACAGAAGTGTCCACATAGCTAATTATTGGCAAAGCTTGGACTAGAACTGACATTTCCTGACTCTCACTGAGGTATTCTTTCTGCTCCTGCTTCTCTATATATCCAGCAGTCTGCTCTGGTAGAAAGACTTTTCCCCCAGTTTCCCTCTACTCTACCCTCTGCTTTCTACCCTTCTTTTGTGTATTCTCTCCCTACCCCCATTAGATAGAAAGCTCTTTGATGACAATGATTATATCTTCAGAACTCAGCACAGTGCCTGGCACATAGTTGAAGCTTTATAGATGTTTTTTGGATTGGATTGGATTTCTAAGGTTCCTTTCTCATTAGGCTAAAATATTGGACAAGACAGCTGGTCTGACACCACTATCTATTCCAAACTCTAGTAGTTGATTTTCATGAGTTAATATGCACGAAAATTTACAATCTAGTTGGGTGATAGGAACTTGAGGATGGGCTAGTTTCAGAAAGCCCATGTGAAGGCATTCTACTTTTGTTATTACCTGCTGTGGAATTGTGTCCTTTTTATCTAGCTTTGGTGATGTAAGCATCATGTTAATTCTGTAATGATATATTAGAAGACTTTAGTCCTGGCAAAAGATAGGAAGAAATTACAAAGAAAGTTCATTTAAAGAATGAACATATATGTCAGAAATATATGTTCATATTCCAAAATGACTAAGGAACCATAGGCTGTTGAAATTGGTGACACTTCATTATCTGATAAAGTTTTTGTTATTTAAAATTCAAAAACACCAAGCTGGAGATTGAAGGGCTCAGGTGTTAGACAAGAAACATGTGTTCTGTGGACTCCTGCAGAACTGTTAATATTTCCTGAATCCCAAAAGAATTACTGATTTTTCATGGAAAATTTTGATTAATGTTCTCTTAAACAGATATATTTATATCTTGTACTTCCTTTTCTTTTTCTTTTGTCTTTTGTTATTTGGGACATTAGAATGGAAAAAAATAATGACACCATCTGAATTCATGGGAGAAAAGGAAAAAGGAAATCATTTTGTTTCCTCAGATTTCAGCAATCCTCCCCCTCCCTGTCTGTTTCTTTAGGAGAAGTGTGGAGAATCTGAGGATCTTTCGAAAAATGACCAAAGTAAGATTATAGAATGATAAAACTGGAAAGAACCTTACTTATTTAATGATCTCATTTTACAGGTGGAAAAACTTTGGCTCAGCGAGGATAAGGAAGAAAAATTATGTAAACAGATTCCTAGTTCATTGGTTTCATTTTCTTTGATTAAACCATTTTTAGGTGATTTTCATTCTCTCCCCTCTAGCAAAAGGTCACATGTATTGAACATACTGTGATCTTACTAACCCTTGGAGAAATTTTGAATCCTTTTATCTTGTTTTGGGCATGTTGATATATTAAGTACATGAATGTATAGCATCACATAAAGTATTACTCAAACACTTGGCCTTTAGGAAGCAATCTCCAAATAATAAATATTTTAGACAGAAGCACTTAAAAGTGAAACATAAAGGATTTTTTTCTGATGAGGGAAGCAATATTAATATTTGCTGTGTTATGAACCCAACTTTCTCCACCCGTAAAAAAGTAAACTGTTCAAGAATACAAGGAGCAGTGTGCCCTCTGGTACTCTGCTCTGCCCCATATAGCAAGCCTGCTTCAGCCTTCATGTGCACCATCCTAAGTGCACAGCCCCCTACGATGGTGTTTGTCTCTCCTGGCTCTCATCCTCTCCTTATTCAGTGGGCAGCAGCCTTTTTGGCCAACCAGAAGCTTGTTTAACAGGCTCCTTTTACAGGAGCTCGGCATTAGAAATGATCTTTCAGTAGTGAAATACAGTCCTTCCTCCTCCAAATCACTTACTTATCTTCCTTTAAAGCTTAGCTCAGATATCATCTTCTTCTTGATGCTTTTCCAAATCCTCCCAAATTCTTAGTGCTCTCTCCTTCAAATTGCTTTGTAGTTTTTTTTTTTTCTGTCTTTATATTGTAGCCTCCTTGTAAAACTTGTTGAGATCAAGGATTGATGGGGGTTTTGTTTTTGCTTTTGTCTTTTATTCCATGTAGTAAGAATGCTTTGCACGTGATAGGCATTAAATAATGTCAGTAAACTTTAAGCTTCATGGAAGAAAGATGGTAAGTGAGACAGTTATCTAATTCATTTGCTTTCTTGGGGGAGAGACCCAGACATACAAAATTTTGTGGCCAAAATTCACATGTTTAAAAAAAAAAAGTATCAAATAAGATATCAAGTAGTCTACGATCCCTTATGGATCAGGGCAAATTTCTATGAGTTTTCTTAATCTGCTATGAAGTTATTTTCATCATAGCTCAATTTAATATAACATTGTAATGATTTGTAGAACAATGTTTTCAACAATATAATGAGAGAGAGAGAGAGTGTTTCTTGCTCCATAGGTAATGAAACTAAGTCATGCTCATGCCATACAACTAGTATGTGATAAAACTAGGATTTGAACTCCTGTCTTGGCTCCAATGCCACCACTCCTTGAAATAGTCTCTGCTTCCTCTTATATAAAATATGATACTTGCTTTCATGTTTCTGGTTCATTGATAACTATGTATGGTTATTTTATCAAGATTCTTCAGTTTTCTGTACTTTCCTTCATCAGATTTTCTTTCTGGGCCTTCTTTTTTCTATCTTGAAATTAAAATGAATTATGGAAGAAAGATGAGGGGAGATGTGAAATCTTGTATTGAACTATCAATTTATATTAGTCATCTTTATTGATGATCCAGTTTATCTCTTTCACCCTTATGAATAAGGAAATTGAGATCAGAAGCATCATAATAGCATCAAATACTTACAGCACAAAAAGAGTTCAGAGATCATTTAGTCAAAAAAAGATGGGTTTAAACATGACATCAGGATGCACAGATTGTATATTGTCTTAGAAAAGTGAATGTTAACTTTATGTACTATTGCATTTTTATTCATTTTTGTCAAATACTTTTGATCACATTTCAATCTGATGCTGCCACAGGCTGGAATGTTGTAGGCCTGGCTTCCTGTTTGACACCTCTGATCTTGTTTCACCCTTTTAATTTACAAGGGGGAAACAGAGGCCTACTGCTAGTAAATGGCTGGAGTGGTATTTAAATCCAAAGATTTCAAAGGTTGTGCATGAGTGACAATGAAAAAGGAAGCATTTTCATATGCCTTTCAAATGAAAGCTACAGAACATCAAGAGTGATTGATTGCTCCTTGGTGTTTGCTAAATATCTGGGCTGAATTAGAGTTCCAGGCTATTGTTGGGTCTGGGACAAACCTGAAGAAATCCAAGGTTGGGGGGAGGAGGATAAGAATGGGAAGAGGCAAAAGAAAGCAAAAGTTCTATCACTGACTGTTCTGAAATTCATGAGGGACACCATTTTTTTCTTTTTTTTTTTTTTTTTTACTCATAGTATTTTCCGTCTTTGTAAATTCAACAGATTTCCGTCTCTGTGTCCTTAAGTTCATAAAGAGAAACTGCGAATCTGGATCTTACTGTGGGTAAGGCAACGTCAGAGTGCAGAGAAAGGCTGGCCTCTGAGGAGCTGGGCTCAGGTCCTTTCTGGTTGCCTGGTGCTGGCCGAGGAGCTTCCCAAGAGTCTGTGCTCTGGGCCATGTCCTCGGGCCAGGAGCTGCTCAGAAGTGCCAGCTCCCCTGGGTATGGGCTCTTTTCTCCCAGGAGTCACTTCTGTCAGGGAAGGGGCGTCCAGCTCCTCTCCTTGGCCTTGTTTCTGCAGTTGCATCTTTTAAAGCATGTCCTTGTTTTCACTGTGCTCCAAACCTAATTAGTCAGTGAGAAACTGAAGGCCGAGCATTCTGGAGTGCACCATTTGGTGTAATTTTCAGGTTGTGCATCATTTGTGTTGAGATGAGGCAATTAATTATAGGGAGCTAATCTAATAAGATCCTCTTCTCCCCCACCCGCAAGCTTTAATGTTGTTTAATGCCCCCTTGTCTCTTAGCCGTCAGAGCATTTCTTCTGACAGAATGAGAACACAAGGAAGCCCCTTCAGAGTCGGAGGGCTACTTTCCAAAAAACGGACAAATCTTTCACCTGCTCCAGAAGGCTCGACTCTTGCTTTCTGTTTTGTTCCAAGGTAGCTGATGTAGTGTGTGGAGGCAGGGAGCCCTCAGCACCCAGAGCCTGTGTGGCAGCTCACAAAGAGACTAAGACCTGAGACTCTTGGTCTGAGCAGCAGAGGTGATAAGCTCATTAGGAGGTTTGCACAAGAGCACCATGGCAAAGTAGAGGCGTAGTGGACAGCCATGCCAGGAAACACTGCGCTTCTTAAGTGCAGCAACCCTGTCTTCTGAGCAGATCCGGGGGCTTGCCTGAGTGGTGCTCTCCGTGGCTCAGGAGGCTGGTATTTAAAGGCAAATTTATGGACCCTTTTCCAGGTTGCCATTGCTTGTATAATTTGTAGCACCTGTGAATGATCTCACTGTGTGAAGGCAGTTAAGAAAGAGCATGACCTTCAGGTTAGAGCCAAAGAATTGTGCTTTCTTTTTCAGATTTGTACTTGTTTACAAGATGATCTTGATGAAATCCTTTACTTTTCTGGTTGCCTGTCTTTAAAAGGGGAGGTAATTCCTCTTGATAAGGGCTTTTGAAAACAATAAAATGAATCTGTCAAGCAGTTATGTTTTGGGTTTTTTAAATGGAAATAATAGTAGAATTCTTAAGATGTAGATAGTTATTATGTATTTATCTAAAATGTTAATGACCTTAATTTCCCTTTCTAGCTTCATGGAGTCAAGAATTATGTAAGACTAACAAAGGAGAAAATCTTATTTTTTTTCTTTCTAATTGGGAGAAGTAATATTGTTAAGGGGACAGGTAGGTGCACTGGATAGAGCATGGACTTGGAGTCAGGAAGATTTGAGTTCAAGTGTAGCCTTGGACACTTAGTAGCTGGCTTACCCTGGGCAAGTTACTTAGTTCCTTTTTGCCTCAATTCCTCATCTGTAAAATGGGGACACCATTAAGAGGAAATGCCAAACTACTCTAATATCTTTGCCAAGAAAACCACATAAATAGAAGTCCATAGGATCATATACAGTTGGCCACAACTTAATGAATAAACAATGCTATTAAAACTTGGGTAGGCTTTTTTGCCATTGTGGCTTTTAGTTCATGAATTAGAAATTTGAGCTAAATAGAATTATCTGAAAGCTCATTTTAGCGAAATGTGAACAATTTCACTAGTTACCTGTAGTTTGTCTTTTCTAAATGATAAGCAACATGGCAAAAACTTCAAATGTCTATATTCTAGAATGCTTTGTTTCTATTTCTATTTAATTATTAGGAATCGAGCAGGAAAAAGACTAGTATGTCAAGATCCAGAAATCATTCCATAGTCTATTAAAATTAATCCTTGATGCTAATTATGTTTACAATTATTAATGCTTCAGATGTTTTCACTGTCTTCTATTTCCAATCATTTGTAACTTAACAGTGGTATTACTTTAATAACATGTATTTCAGGAACCAAAAAAGGCATACTTGCATCTTTATATACTGAATATTTTATAGACTCAGGCTAAAATTCCCAAGGAGGTTAATACATAAATGAGAACTATAACAAAATCAATATAGAATTTTAAAAGAAATTCTCTTTCTACTCTAAATATTTTCTTATTACGATGGTTATCCAAGGAAAAATTGAAAAACTCGATGACTTAAAAGCCTCAGCTAATGAAGCCAGATGCTACATAGCATATGCTGTCATTTGTTAATGTATCTGAACAGCTGTCCTTGAGCCTTTCTTGAACAGTTTTATATTACCCTGAAGACTAAATTCACACTTTCAAACCCATCTGTCTTTTTTTGTCCATGTCTAAAGGAGATGGTGAAGCCAAATGCTCTTCTGGACATGTCGGGGAAGACTGCTTTGTTATTATCCAGTGGCATATTACCAATCTTACATTTCTATGACCCTTCCTGTCTGAGGGTCCAAGTTCAGTACAGTGAAGTAAAGAAAATCTATAGCATTGGTTTAATTCAATTCAATCAGTGTTTGTTAAGCACGAATTCTAGGCAGCCATTTATGGGACAGTGTGAAATTGGTAGCACATTGCCTTACACATAGTAGGAACTTGATGCTTGTTGAAAGAATAAGTGAAGAGGTAGGTATATGAATGAATGAATGTACCTTAATAATCACCCAGTTTAGAATACTGATTTTAGAGATAAAGAAATTGAGTCCCAAGCATCTAAGATTAAGTCTAAGCTTAAATTGTAGAGCTTAAGTTACAAACCAAGTTTTTACCCCTAGTCCAATGTTCTTGACATCACTCTGTATTTCTGCCCACACTGAACAAGTGTAAAGTTCATTACAATTAAGGTCTTGAATTTAGATTGTGTGCAATTAGAATAAAGTTGCAAAGTTTCTAAAGATATCACTGGAAACAGAATAAACTGAGTAATACTTTTGCAAAGCTAAACTAGTTTGCTCCAAAGTCTAGGAGTCTAAAATTAGCCTAGGCTGATCCTGAAAGCAACGGAGAGGAACCTTAATTAGCCCTGGTCATTGAAGCCTGATTGACCTACATCTGACAACCCAGGTCCTGAAACCATGGAGAAAGAAATGGCTTTAGGCTAAGCCTGACTCCAATATCAAATGTTCTGAGACTAATGTAGCTAAGGGAGAATGTATATTGGGTAGAATGGTAAGTAGAGCTGGCTTTGCTTTCTCTATTTCTTAATATTTTCTTTTTTTTTTTTTTTTCATGGACCTCTTTGGCAATTTGGTGAAGCAGAATTACAAAGGAAACCAAAAGCTAGTAAAAATAAAGATGCCATCCCCTAAAAAAACATTACAATTCACAGATCACCAGAAATCTTGCTGCATTTGAATTTCAAGCAAACTTCAGCGGCCCTTCAGTTTAAAACAGCACAAGCAACTTTACCAGTAGGTAAAGATCACTTTCAGATTAGCTTATAAAAACTAAAGGCACCATAGATATTACTTAGTTTACACTTGTATTATAAATGAAGAAACTAAGGATTGGTGGAGTTAAATGATTTTCTCAAGATCACTCAACTAGTTCCAGAGTGGGTAGAAATCAGATCTCAAATACTTTTCAATAAACTTTTCAGTCTAATATGCTGATTATTGTCAGTTTGTGTTAAGGACCTCTGAAGTTGGAGTTGATTTGCATTGTCATTATTTTTCAAAGGTAATTATATATATATATAACTACTACTACCAGAAACTTATTAATTAGAAAAGTTATATTGTCATTAGTTGAATACATAACTCCCCAAATATTAGTTTTTCAGTTTTCATGAGTATTAAGCCATTCATAGCTGAACTCACTATCCTCTAAAAAAGAAAAATGAAAGAAAAAACTGTGTATTTGCAATTATTCCTTTTTGTTGAAATGTGATCAGTACAAAGTAGAAATTTTCCTCTTAACAGCTGACTCTGCAGGTTATTCAGTTGAAATCAGTTAGAATTTAAGTCAAGTAATCAACCATTTCAGCTTTGCATTTGTAACTGATTCCTTAGAATTTTGTGATGATAGCTTTTCATCAAACAGTGCTTTTACATCTAAGTAAAATATGGCATGATGGGGTAAGATAAGATGAAGTTTTTGTTTTGATTTATATGTTGTGATTCTGTCAGTTCCTTTATTTAAAAAGACATGTTGTGCCTCTTTGAAATAATTTTTTGTAGCTTCTTATAAAATACATTCTTAGAAATGTAAAATTAACATTTTCCCACTAAATTAAGGAACTGATTCTCTGTAGAAATTGTTTACCAGCAATGCAGCTTTAACAAGTGATAACATGATCACTTGTCAAGTTGTTTTTAAAGATAATTTAAACAAAACTTTTAAAAATTCCTTTAAAAAATTTGTTAAAATGATAGTTTTACTCTTTCTTGTGGCTAATAGCTTTTCATTAAATATCTCAGTTATAATAAAATTTATGAATGTGATATTTACCAAATTTTAGAGTTTGATATTTTCAAAGCCAGTGACCCAGGAGGCTATTTTAATTTATTTACTGGGTTCTTTACCTGCTACTTCTAAATGTATAGTAATGTTATAGGTTTCTCTCTCTTTCTCTCTGAACCTCCCCCCCATGTGTGTGTATGTCTCTCTATCTCTCTTTCCCTCTCTGTCTCACTGTCTTTCTGTCTCTGTCTCTTGTGTCTCTTCTCTTTTTCTCTTTTTTTCTCTTGTGTGCCTATCTCTCACTGTCTCTCTTTCCCTCTCTGTGTCTGCCTATCTTTCTGTGTGTGTGTGTTTCTATCTCTGTCTCTCTGTCACACACACACACACACACACACACACTCTCTCTCTCTCTCTCTCTCTCTCTCTCTCTCTCTCTCTCAATTGAGTTGAATAACATACTTTTCTGTATTTAAAAAAGAATATTAGAACACCCAATATAGTTTGCGCGCGCGCTCTCTCTCTCTCTCTCTCTCTCTCTCTCTCTCTCTCTCTCTCTCTATATATATATATATATATATATATATACTTATTTGCATGTTGTCTCCCCCATTAGATCATAAGCTCTTTGAAGGCGGGCACTGTTTTTTGTCTCTTTGTATCCTCAGTGTGTAGCATGGTACCTGGCACTTACTAGGTGCTAGCTACATATTTATTGATTGACTGGTTGCTTAACTAAATGAATGGAAGAAACCCTGAGAAGGGATAAGGTCCTGTACCAGAGTGAAGTTGTGTAAGTGGAGAGGAGGGAACTTCTAGGGAAGATGGCATTAAGATAGAAATGAACATATTTAACCATGGAAGGGATCTGTTCAGTGAGTTCAAGGAGGGAGCCCAGTTCGACACTGAGGTTGCTACTTAAACCCATTTGACTGCAAAGAGAGTAGTGACTTTGACTCTAAGATGATAATTGGGAAGAAGTGAAGGTTTAATGTTTTATCTGTCTTGGAAAAGAAGCCGAGTAGGACAAGATAAATTGGTGGCAGAAAAAGCAGGATTGAAGCATGTCACAGAATCTCAGAGAAGTAAGAGTATCCAGAAACAGGGAGTGACCAGTGGTATGAGATACTGCACAGAGGTCGAGAACGATGAGGGCTGAGAAAAGGCCCTTGGATTTTGCCAGAAAGAGAACATGGGTGACTTTGGAGAGAGCAGTTTCAGCTCTGGCATATTGCATTCATTTGACTTCTTAGCTGCCACCTTATCACTTATTTACGGAAAGGCTACATTTTGTACTTCACTGCTACAGTCCCAGCTTGTCCAGGGAGCCAAAAAGAGATAAATTATTGTGATATCACAGGTCTTTGCGTGCCCATCCATTTTTCCTTTTCCCTTGGGGCTGTCTTGTCCTTAAGGTAACCTAGGTGGCACAGTGGATACTGTACCTGGCCTGGAGTCAGGAGTACTCAACTTTTTAAGTTCAAATCTGGTCTTGAATACTTACTAGTTGTGTGACCCTATTTACCTCAGTTCCTCATATGTAAAATGAGCTAGAGAAGGAAATGGTAAACTGTTGCAGTATCTTTGCCAAGAAAACCCCAAATGGTCATGAAAATTCAGACATGACTAGCAAACTGAACAACAAGCTTGCCTTTTCCCTTTCCGGCTTTGTACTTTCTTATACTTGTTCTCATTGTCATCCTGTATGTGCGGACTTAGCTAGTTTTACAGAAAGACCATTTTCAAAAAGATTTTAGAGTTTGAAAAGCTTAATGCATCTTGAATATGGCTTTCAAAATGTGTTTCAGTAGAGCATAACAACTTTTAAGAGAGATACACCATGATTTCTTGGTAGTAGCTTATCTAGAAATTCTAGACTATCATTTTGGAATAATGTGGTTCATATTCATAGAGGACAGTGAGTTTTATAGTTTATTGCACATGAATGTGAAGGTGGTGATATTTTGAGTGATCTGGATATTCAGTTCTCTGGTCCAAAGTATATTCAATTAGTTTGCTAGCACAATGGTCCATAGTATATTCAAATAATTTGCTAGCACAACCTTGTTTTTTGTTTTTACTTTTTAATAGCTTTCCACCTTTTTACCTTCACAACTTCCTAGTAGTTTCTTTCAGTCTGGTTTCTTAAGTAACTGTGTGTACACCTGCTATCATATTCAGCAGCCTGACATCTTGTAACAAACTGGTTCAGTGGGAAGGATTATCCTTCTGAATGACATTGTAATTTAGTAGACTCTATTGAGTAGGATTCCCTGATTTTGTGATCTTTGAGATGAGTAACACAAAAATGTTAGTCACCCCCAATGTTGTGCTGGGAGGGAAGAGGACGGTACATAGGAATGGGTATTGGACAGTAAACAAATCATGGATGGGGGGTGAACATAATTGAGAAAAGTACATCATCTTTTCTTGAACAAAATTTATTTTGTTTATGAGGAACTCCCTATACAAATCTAAACATTTTATTTATATATAAAGGAGGAGTGTCTTTTAAGACAATGGTCAAACTTTTGCTGTTATAAACAGAAGGGCCATTTACCCAATCTCACTAGATTTTCTTACAGAGGAAGAATTTTACATAATCATATATTTTACGTTATCATGGAGAAACTAAAATAACACAATTAGAAATTTCATTGTCCTGTCTGCTTCATAGGGAGTGCTGGCCCTTGTTTCCTCATGTGTAAAATGAAAGGATTGGACTAGATGGATCCCCAAGGTCCCTTTCACCTCAAAATTCCTGTGAGTCTATGGTAGTATGCATCATCAAAGGAAGAGTAACCAATCTTAAAAGAGTCATCTGTTTCTGCATTAGTTAATATAGCAGAATAGAGGAGGACATGAACTCTTCTTAATACAGCTTTTCAAAAGAATGAGAGCTTAATCTTCGATGATAACAATTTCAAAATAATTGTCATCCCTTTTTTTTCAAACTAGGAAAGTAGAGTTCCTTTATTTTTCCATTATGAAATGTTTGAGCATTAAAAACATGAATGAAACATTAATGACTCTTAAAATTTCATTCTGTCACTGTAAGAATTTAAAAACCAAAGGTCAGTAATTTTTTGTTAAACTTTTTTGAAAATATCTCATAATTACCCTTGAAATCTGAGCAGAATTTCTGATGAGGAGTACAGGAGATCGACCACTGGAGTACCTGTGTTCTTGAGCTACATTTCTGTAGATTTGTTTTTAAAATTACCCTTTTGCTAAATATGTTTCTTCTTTGCTGAAGGCCAAACTATCCTGGACTAAGAACATGAGAGACCTGATCTCCATATAATTTTCTTAACCTTGGTAGTACTTTCAGATTTTTCTGGTTTTAAAACAATAGCAGGTCCAGTCACTTTTCACTATTAAATGGGATTGAAGATAAAACTTGAATATTGAGTAAAAGTTTTTCTTTGAGTCTTTCAGAAAGTTCAAATTTGCTTAAGTTGATGAGGCCAATACTGATGATGGTTACTGTTTATATAGTGCTTTAAGATTTAAAAAAAAATTTTTTTTAACATGCATTGTCTTATTTGATCCTCAGGATAACCATGTGAGTTATTATTATTTCTATTTTATAGCTAAGGAAACTGATGCTGAGAGAACTTATCTGATTGCTCAGGGTTACACAACTAGAATGTGTCCAAGGTGGGATGTGAATTCAGATCTTCCTGTCCCTAAACTTGTTTCATTCAATTCATTACTTTGACCCTCTTGGCCAGAGATTTGGTTCTCCCAAAAAGGATTATGTATTGTTGTTGTTATTCACCCTTTGTTTTGGAAAAGGAACAGTGACATCAGGTGGGGGGTGCCTTGACTTGACAGTGAAGTGGATGAGAGTCTATGCCAGTCAGCTTTAAAATGAGGATGGACTATTTAATATTAGTCTATTAGAAAAGCTTTAGACTTTTACAGGACTTCTCTGTATATGCAAGGGTCTGCTTAAACTCTGAATCTTTTTTCTCTATCAAAACATTTTTGTGCTATATTTCTGTCTTCCTAATTCCTTTTCTGTCCTTTATCATTCCTCTTTACTGGGTCACCCAACAGACAACCAGTTCTTTTTTTTTTTTTTTTTTTTTATAGCCTTTTATTTACAGGATATATACATGGGTAACTTTACAGCATTAACAATTGCCAAACCTCTTGTTCCAATTTTTCACCTCTTACCCCCCCCACCCCCTCCCCTAAATGGCAGGATGACCAGTAGATGTTAAATATATTAAAATATAAATTAGATACACAATAAGTATACATGACCAAAACATTATTTTGCTGTACAAAAAGAATCAGACTCTGAATTATTGTACAATTAGCTTGTGAAGGAAATCAAAAATGCAGGTGTGCATAAATATAGGGATTGGGAATTCAATGTAATGGTTTTTAGTCATCTCCCAGAGTTCTTTTTCTGGGTATAGCTAGTTCAGTTCATTACTGCTCCATTAGAAATGATTTGGTTGATCTCGTTGCTGAGGATGGCCTGATCCATCAGGACTGGTCATCATCTAGTATTGTTGTTGAAGTATATAATGATCTCCTGGTCCTGCTCATTTCACTCAGCATCAGTTCGTGTAAGTCTCTCCAGGCCTTTCTGAAATCATCCTGTTGGTCATTTCTTACAGAACAGTAATATTCCATAATTTTCATATACCACAATTTATTCAGCCATTCTCCAACTGATGGACATCCATTCAGTTTCCAGTTTCTAGCCACTACAAAAAGGGCTGCCACAAACATTCGTGCACATACAGGTCCCTTTCCCTTCTTTATAATCTCTTTGGGATATAATCCCAGAGACAACCAGTTCTTGAGCCAGTTCCATCCTCCAGCTGCCCTGGCTATAGAGGGGGCTGATGTGAAATAGTTTCCCTGTTCATTTTTTGTGGTGTTTTTCTTCTTTAAAATATAATGGTTCTCTGGGAGCAGGTTTCTGGGGAGGTTTCCTGGAGGCAGCCTTCGTGTCAGTTCAAATCAATAATCACCCCAAATGCAGCCAGCTGATAAAATGGCAAATCTTTATTTTCTCCTTCCTTGGGCCAGCGTATCTTTCTTAGAGGCCTCAGCTGTCCTTGGTTCCGAAAGCTCTCGTTGGTAATCTTTTGCCTCTGCCAGCTTCGGCTTCTCTTCTTCCAAATATCTCCAGCCAGCACCAAGGTGAAAGTTGGAATGAATCTGACTTGCCTCCGAGAGAGGGCTTCTGGCTCTCAATCCCCCTTTCCACCCCCACCCCCCCTCCAACAATGCCTTTGGTTCTGTCCCAGAGTGCCTCTTGGCCCTGGGAGCTTCTTGCTTATATGATCTTTCTAAAGGTATGAACACAAGCATTGTTTCTATCAGTTCCACTTAGTATCTTGTGTCAAGTTCTGGCCCATAACATCTCCTCCTAGGATCAGATCAATCATACTGAGCCAGGCTAAATTAGATAATTATTGTCTCTATCAACTCTAATGAGTTAACAGTTTGTAAGGATTCCAACAGTTTCTAACTCCAGGTTAGAACTAAAGACTGTCATTTCTTCAAAGTATACATCTGCAGGAAATTGTGTGAATATCCACATTAATCTCAGATTCTCTCCAAGGTCACTTCCAAATCCAAATGTGTGTGTCAACTTTGAGTCCCTTGTAGGAAGGGAAGAAGGAAACAGGCATCTATATGGCTCTTTTGTACCAGTTATTTTATAAATGCTATTTCATTTGATTTCACAAGCAACCTGAAATATAGGTATTATTATAATCCACATTTATAACAATGAAGAAAACTTAGCCAGACAGAAGTTGACTTTCCCAGATTAAGTGTTTGAATTGGGATTTGAACTCTGGACTTCTCGATTCAGGGCCTAGAACTCTGTTCACTACATGTACTCCCTGACTGCCTCATGAAGTTGTTGATGTATACTGAATTCTAAAACATTCTAGTCCTCTAGGAGCTGATATTTGTTTGGTGGAGGGAACAGGGGTCACTATACAATATCTATATATAAATAGAAGAATTCAAGAATATGAGCAACTAAGGTAGTCAGGGAAAGCTTCGAAGGTAAAATATCTGAGTTGAGACTGGATAGTAGATTGTAATAGTAGTAATGATAGTAAAACTGGATAGTAGGTTTGAAGATAGTAATTTAGAAAAGTAGATTGGAAGAATAAATTCATTTTAGTCATGAGAAATTGCAAGATCATAGAATTAGACCTGGAAGGGAACCTCAGAATTCATCTAATTCAACTGACTTTTCTGTAAATGAGAAATTGGAGCTCAGCAAGGTTGTTATTTGTCAAAAGTCACACTTAGGTATATGTGATAGAATTTGAATTCAGATTCACCAGTGCTTTCTCTGCTGTCATGAAAGCTAATAATGTTGATGTCAGCAGAACTGTTAATTCATACTCGATGGAATGTTCATTGTGTAAAGAAAAACAAAGTGAATCAAATACAAAGATACAAGTAAAAGTATAAAAAAATAAGGTATACAGTTAGGTGGGGAGCCATATTATGCAATGTCTTAAAAGTCAAGTTTAGGAATTTGTAATTTAGTTGAGATGTCGTAAGGAGCCACTAAAGGTGTTTTTTTTTTTTTTTTAGCACTCGTGACAAAAAAACAATTTAAAAAATTAGAGTAAAATTCTCTTAGCTCAGAACATGTTATGATAACCCTTGACATAAATGGGAACATCCTGGGTTGGTATAAAACCAAGACTATAAATCATCAACCTTGACATAAGATAAGGAAAATCCGCTTAACAGAGTAGTTCAAAAATGTAATTGGACTGCTTGGCTCCATACCAAGTTCCCCATCCAAACAGGTCATTGAGTAGAGATTGGATGATCTTTGTCAGGTTATAAAGGGTATTTTTATGCCTCAGGTGTCTTTGGAGTATCATTCCTATTCTAAGAGTCTATGATTATTTGTTGTGTTAAGATTTTAGGGAAAGAAGGAAGAAGCCTTTCAAAATAGTCTCTTCAATTCTTAAACTCCCTTCTTTTTAGTGAAGAAATAAAGTTCATTCTGCTCTATGTGGGTGTGTCAGATGCCTCTTGTTGAAAGCAGAGGTGGGTAAATTTGATTCTTTACTGAGAGTTCTGAACCTTTGGAGGAGCTGGGCTAGACTGGTTGAATTTCATAGTGATCTTGTTTGCTCCCGTCTCCCATATGGGTATCTGTGTCAAGGGGGTGTGTGATGTGGGGGGGGGGGAAGTGGAAGAGACATCATTATGGTGGATGAATTTCAGTGCAATATATAGCAATATATATACAGTCATGAATTTAGAGTGGATCATCTCAGAGGATGCTTGTTGATTGATTGGTAAATAATTTTACTTATTTTATTGCTTCCATTATTGCTGCAATATTCAGGGCCAAGGATTTTCAGTTCATTTCTCCCTGTTATTTTGCTATTAGTTGGATAAGAAATTGTTGATTTGGCTTCGGTACAGACCTTTTAAATCCCAACAAGAGGCTTGTATATAGTATAGTTCACAAAAGAAGTTGTCAATATGAGTTTTATGAACAAGAGAAAATAAATGACCACTTTAAAAGATGCCTCATTCCTTTTCAAAATGTTTACTTTGATTTCTTTGGAATAATAATGATGATAATGAATAACTAGTATTTATATAGTGCTTATTTTGTGACAAGAACTGTGCTAAGCATTTTACAGATATTGTCTTATTTAATTCTTGCAGCAACCTTGGGAGGTAGGTGTTAAATATTATTCCCAGTTTACAGCTGAGAAAACTCAGACAAAGTTAAGTGACTTGTCTGGAGGCTGAATTTGATCTCCCGTCTTCTTGACTATAGATGATACACTTTATCTACTGGCTATGCCTAATAGTAATAAAGCTATAAAGTTTAAAAAACTAAAAACTCTCCAAGCTTTCTAGCAATATTTTTAATACTTTTTTTTTTCTATTTACACAGATTACTTTTTCTTTTATGCTAGAGTATGTTCTTAACTCTGATTCTTTTTTGCGTGAATTATTTGCTCACCACTGGAAACCCCTTGGAAACTCCTGTTCCTCCCTTCCCCAAATAAATTATAGAAACAGAGTTCATAGAATCAAAGACTTTCTGGATTGAAAAAGACCTTAGATATCACTTAACTCAGATCTTACTTAAATAGGAATTCCTTCTATACCATTCCTAAGAAGTCTATGTAGCTTTTGCATACAGTTTTCTTTTATTAAATCTAATCTCTTTTCCTCAGAAATGCCTCCTCTGAGTATATGCAATTTTATGAGTCTGCTTAGAAGGATGAGTGATTCAGTAGATGCCTAAGCTTGATGAGGACATTTTTAGTAGGAAACATAGATTTCTTATTTTCTGTGGAAGAGAGTGGATTTAATGTGTTTGTCAGAAGGAAAGATTCAGGCTGCTAATAACCAGGGCTTCTCTAAAGAGACAGGAAGTAGAAATCTCCCAAATTTCAAATGTTAGAATGTTAGAACCAGAAGAGATTTCACTGTTAGGTTATCTGATACTAAACCCTGGAAATTGAGGCCCAAAGAAAGCCCAATGTCATACAAAGACAGAGCCAGGAATAAAACCCACAAGTGACCCCCAATATAGTGCTCTTTCTGTTAACATTATACTATCTTTTTTTTTCTTATTTCCATCAGTTTAATTTATTTCATAATATGTTACATATTTTCAATAATGAAAAATGACATTACAAGGGCAAATACCTTAATTTCTGCTGACTTTGTTGCTTTGTTCCTTTTCTCCCCAATTAACTATTTCCTTCTCTTTCCTCCACTATTCTCCGTCCCCAATTTCCCTTATATAGAGGTGGTACAAAAAACCTAGACACTGACTTAAAATATTATCTCTATATACACACAAAAATCCGTTTTTAAAGGTTATAAATAACCTTAATGATTGAATTTTGTACCCAGGTAATCCCATTCTTTCTTCTTCTCTTTTCCCCTCTCCTTATCCACTTTCCTCCTTCTTTCTCTTTCTCTCTAGCCTTTTCCCTCCCCCATCCTTTTCTTCCTTCCCTTTTAGCACAACTTCCTTCTTCATCACTCCTCTGCTCTTTATCTTTTCCTTTTACCTCCTCCATCTGTTCCAAGCCTCTGCCACCCCTCGCCCCCAACCACCTTTTTAGTCTCACCTTTTCTTCTATTTTCCACAGAACTCCTTTGTATGTGTTAATATTGACCTGAATGTACCCACAACATTTATAAATTATTCAGTGTCAAAGCTTGAAACCAATGTTTGGGCTCTTCTTGACACAGATGACTTTAAATTTGTAAGGCAGACTAAAATTGTTGAAATTGTGCTCAAGAAATAACATTACAATTCCAAGGAAAGTCAAAATAAAGGCTTCCCTTACCAAGACCCACTTAACTTGAGGTCACCAGGGTACACAGTAACATTTTTAATGGGGTACTATTTCAGAAGAGATATGATCTGTTCAGGTTCATGTAAAATGTAGTGGTAATTTCTGAAAGCTTTTCATCAAATGTCTTTCCCATTTTATTACAAAGCAAGCATGTAGCCTTCATCAACACCTAAATGTATGAAATCTTAATCTGTAATTTAGATATCCAGGTGGTCTACTTAATAACATTATAATATTATACCTACATTTTTCCTAGTCCTAACTTTGATGCTGCTGAGCCACAGTAGGATTCATAATTTTTTAAAAATGCAAACTTTTAACTTATGATTCTTGATTATATTCTCACTGAATATTTCCAGGACTTGGAGCTTCTTTTTTCCTCTGTTAGCCTGCTTCCATAGTAATTTCACTGTTTCTTTCTATCTCTACTTTTAGAAAGCAGGAAGGGACATTCCATTTAATTACTTATGAATAGAAGCTCCAGCAAAAGTTTGCTCAAAAAGGAGAAAGAAATATTATCTAATCTGAACCGGTTAAAATTTGGTCCACTTAGTCCAGTACATTAGTACAGATAGATAAAATTGGCTAACGTTTGTTTCCTGAGTACCAAAACATTATTTGAGTCATGAAGGCTCAACTACTTTGGTGATTACCTTGTCTTATCTGTACATGAAAATATTTCTTCTATAACATATCCAAGACCTTCAAAGAGGGAGAACCCATTTGCTTTTGGAGAAAACTGTTTTGGACTGACAGGAAGTTTTTCTGACAAGAAACCAATAGGCTTTTTGAAAGCTTCTACATTACCTCTGAGCTTGCCCTTAAGAGCTAAGTAGCACAAATCTAAACTTTCCTTTCATGTCAGTCCTAAATGTATCTGAAGACCTCTGTCCCTCTGTCCCTCTTTCTTTCTTTCTCCCTCTCGCTAAGACAATTAGGCTTATGACTTGCTCAGGGTCATACAACTAGGAAGTATTAAGTGTCTTTGGTCAGACTTGAATTCAGGTCCTCCTGACTTCAGGGTTGGTGTCCTATCTACTGTACCACCTAGCTGCTCCATGGAGCTGCCCCACTGAGTCTTCTCTTTTTTAGGCTAATCATGCACGATTCTTTCATAACATCCTAAAGTTCCTTCATCATCCTGTTTTCTCTCCTTGGACTACTTTGCAGCGAGAAATGATAGATTTTAGTTAATAGCACCCACTCCCAAGGGTTATTAGGAGATCAAATGAAATAGTACTTATTCTTACTACAGTTCCTGCGACATAGAAGATGCTGCATATAAATGCTTGTCTCCCCACTCTTTCCCACATATATTTTAATAGTCTTCTAAAAGCATTATGGGCAGCTAGATGGCACAGTGGATAGAATGCCAGGCCTGGAATTAGGAAAATTCATCTCCCTGAGTCCAGTTCTGACCTCAGATACTTACAAACTGTATGACCCTGGGCAAGTTCTTTAACCTCTATTTGCCTCAGTTTCCTTTCTGTCAAATGAGCTAGAGAAGGAAATTGCAAATCACTCCATCATCTTTGCCAAAACCCCAAACAGGGTTATTAGAGTTGAATATGATTGAAATGACTTAACAGCAAAAAAGGTTTGATTCCTTAAGAAAGGGCATTCCCTCCTCTTATATAGTTCTTTTTGTTCAATATAGCTCCTCTTTATGAAAATGCAATGTATAGTTTCATGACTTGGTGGTGGCTGTCCTTTTAGTTTTGATCTCTGTAAGAAGTTAATTATTCAGCCTCATCAGGTCCAACCTTTTAAGCAAGTATCCTTAATCTATGGTTCATGAAGTTGTTTTAAAAATATTTTGATAAATATATTTCTATAAAATCTTTTTTCTTTGTAAAAGTATATATTTTATAACTTTTGTACATTTAAGAACACTATTCCTAAAAGGATAATAATAGGCTTCTTCAGACTCTCACGGGAATCTGTGCTACAAAAATGGTTTCTGAACTCTTTTTAACACCTTGGGTATGTCTGATAAACCTTAGCTGAAGATAGAGCTTATGCTATGTTGGGAGAACCTTCAAAAATTTAGGTTCACTTTCATGCAAAGATGAGTCCTCCAAAAATAACTAATAATATCAGTAAGTTGATACTGTTCTATGGAAAAAGGAGATTTTAATGAATGGTCTTATATTGAATGAAAATCAGTGCTTTAGTTTAGCACTTTTATCAAAAATAAACAAAAAAGGAGTTGAAGATCAATGATATATTGGAATTAATCCTTATAACAAAGATTGTAGTAGCTTTTGTAGGCAGGCATTTTGTGGTGGTTGGTTGGAATAAAAGACACACAATGTTATATCTACTTTTCTGATTGAAGGATATGTTGACTACTTAAAAAGACATTGTCAGTCTCTTTTTCATATTATCCTATTTAAATTGTTTTTATTTTGTCTCTAAGTGTTGCAGTCAAATATTCAAAAAATCATTTTTATTTTATTTTGAAAAGATTCATGTTTGAATCAGTGAAATGATTTTTGTATTTAGTGAAATATTGAAATACTATTCTCTGGTATCATGTATTCTTTGAACCTAACTAACTTGATCTACTTAGGGCTCAGAATAAGTTTTAGTTTTTACTAACAGTAAAATATCAGTCAACAATTTAACTGTAATATCTAGTACTTGTGTTCAAGAAACATGTTTCATGTTTCAGCATTAGATGCAAAATTAGACTGGAATCAAGGAATCAACAAGAATTTTATTAAGCACTTGCACTATGCTGGTTGCCTCATTGTAAAAACAAAGAAAAAAAGCAAAAATAGTCTCTTTTCCCAAAGATTTCACATTGTAATTAGGGTAGACAATATGTGCTTAAGTTGGAAACATAAACTACCTTACCTTCTAATTATACATTTTTTTCTATTTTCTTTTTTCTTTCTTTTTGTTCTTTAAAAAATAATTTTAATAAGTCAAGGTAGAACGTAGAGAAACCATATGCATTTTACTGTCAATCTTTTCAGCTCCAGTGGGTTCTGTTATCCCTTCCCAGATGACTACTGGACCTGTATATCCAGCCCTGGTTTTTGTCCTCAACTTTATTCCTACATCATTAGCTACCTATTGAATATCATCAATTAGGTGTTCACAGGCATCTTAAAAGGAGCATCTCCAAAATAGAAGTCATAATCTTATATTTTTCCTTCAAAATTTTTAATCTCTCCTCCTCTTCCTCTTCCTCCTGCTCCTCTTCTTCCTCCACTTCTTCCTCCTCACTTACTTATTTCTATTGAGGGTATAAATTAGAGCCTCCCACTATAGCAATTAGAATAAGGATTTCTTCAGCTTAGAGAGTTTAAAAATGGGACTTCTACCCATTTAATTTCCCTCATTTGGCAGCAAGTCCCTCTCTAGATGAGTGAGTAGCTATGTATGTAGCGTGTATAATCAGCACTTAATTTATGTTTGTTGATTGTAAATAGTTTGTCTAATTTTAAATTGAAAATTCTTATATAAATGTAAAGAATAGTATTATCATTATTTCAGTTTTTCTCTTTGTCTCTGTCATTTTTCCATTTTTTCCTGTTTTTCCCCTTTTTTCATCTATTTTTCTTTTTTTTCCTCATGGTTTTGCTGGATTCCTCTGAGTTGTCGAAAAAATTTCTTTCCCTGTTCCCCCAGTTGCTATTGCTTTCATTTTTTGATTACTTTCCATATTTATGTTTTGAATATATTTTGTATATATCCAGTTATGTTACATCATTTCCTTCGTTAGAATGTATGTTTCTTAAGGGCAGGAACTTTTTTTTTTATGTATCGCAGTGCTTATAGCAAATAATAAACTTAATCAATGCTTTACTACCTACTGTTGCTCTTTTTACTATCCTTTTCCTCCCATTCACCCAATCAGTCAATAAACATTAATGAAATGCTTCCTCTGTGCTAAATGCTGAATATACAGAGAACAAGAAAAAGCAGTCTTACCTCTGCATATCTATATAGTTTCATGTTTTAACTCATGGAAATAACTTTTTGATTCTTTGTTCTTAATTATTTAAATCTGTTAAATTTTTTATATTCTGTTGTAAAAAAGAAAAAGAATTCTTAAAGAATTTTTATTTTGTTTTATTTTAAATGACAACTTCCACAGAAAACAAAAGTATCCACTATTTGGTCTTCGTAGTTTTCAGCAAATAAATAAATAAATAGCAAAGTGTGACCCATGTGACTGATTATTGGTTTGTTGATTTCTAGATAATGCTTTAAGGATATCTTTTTTACCCTTTGTTATCATGTGCATGCCAAGATTTTCCTATAGTTAGGACATTTCTGTATCATCCTTTGAAAATGTAAACATTTTTGCCCTTTTAAAAGTTAACAAAATAGGATAATTTAAGCAGATTTTGCCTGGAGTTAGGGTAGCTGAACTAATTGATTGGTTTTCTTTCCTTTTTGATAATAAGATTTTCAACAAAAATGTTTTTGTGAGAATTAAAGTTCACTCATGGACCTCTAAGCAGGGATAATTTCATTTAGTTCCATTCTGTATCAATCATTTCCTGTCTCTTTGGACTAACAAAAGCAGGCTTTGTTTTAACACTGCATTTATGAAGTGTTAATTAGTTGACAGATTTACATATCAGAGACTAGTAAAAGAGGTCCCTGTTTGTTCATTCATTGCAGGAAGTGTGACCAGAAAAGTTGGGAAGGAACTGATTTTAGCCTCATCACAGACTTTATGTAATAGTTGTAGGTTGTTATAGAAATTAAAAGATTAAAATTGGGTTTTGAAATTTATTTGGTATAGAGGAGATTTAATATTTTGAAATAAAGCAGTAGAAAAGTTTCAATTTTAAAACTGGTTTTAGGAAAGTCAGGTAGCATTTGTATTGTAGACTCTCAAGCTTGGAGTCTGGATGACCTGGATTCAGATTCTGCTTCTGACATAATCCATGTGACCTCAGGCAAGCAACCTAAATTTTCCTCTGCATTTATTAACTACTGTGTGCCAAGCAGTGTGATAAGTGCTTTACAAATAATCTGTCATTTGATCTTCACAGCAACTCTGGGAGGTCCTGTTGTGCCAAGTTCCCTTCTAATTGTCCTGCCTTGGTTTCCCTTAAATTGTTCTGCCTCAGTTTCTAATTGTCCTGCCTCAGTCCCTCTGGCTGCAACACCACCCTTTCCTCCTGATCATTAGAACTGATATAGTTTAGGGCTGGCCGCATTAGGACTGTAAACAGTAAATGTTTAATCCACATAAGGAGAAAGACCTTCTATCTTAGACATCATGACCCCAGACCTTCCCTACTTATCAGAATGTCTGGTGCCTCCTCCCTGCCCCCTTCCTGTCAGAACCGGATTGATAGTCAGACCCGGATCTCAGTGCTCTGACTCTGCCCCTGCTTTGGTCTACCCCAGTCGCTTAGAGCCATGTGCATATATACTTCATGGGAAGTGCACATTGTTGCTGGATTCTTGGAGACAATAGTCTCATTTAGCCCTGGGACCAAACCATGGATCCATTTGGTCCCAGTACAATCTCTCCCTCTCAAATAAAATATTAAATTTTTTATCTAATTTTTATCTTGCCTCAGTTTCTCTGGCATTACAGTAGGTTGTGGTGTTATACCCATTTTACAGACAAGGAAGTTGAGGCAGGCAGAGATTAAATGGTTTACCCAGGGTGCGTGCTGAGGCCGGATCTTTCTGCTTTTCCTGAGACATCCTATTTCCATTTTAGGACAGCTCTGAAAAGTAGGGCTTTGTTCCTAGGATAAGTAAATGGCATTGTGGAAAGAGCAAAAAGTGAGTCCCTTGCCCTCTCCTAGCCCAAGGATTTCAAATTAATTCTGGATGACCACTTGTCAGATAGACTAAAGTAGAAATGCTCATTCAAGGATCAATTAATTGCCAAGTTTTTTTTCACCTCTGTCCTTCTGTGATTCTGTGAAGAACTTCATAGAGGAGGTCACATTTGAATTCATTCTTAAAGCATGAATAGAATTTGGAGAGTGGAAGGTACCCCAGGCTGAAAGAACCGAGGGAGTAAAACAAAAAGACAAAAAAGTGAAGATATTAAGAACTCCACACAGTGGGGTGAGTAAGGGAAAAGTTTGGAAAGGCCATCCTGAATGACCAAAAACTGAAGAAAGATTTTGAAATCAGCCTAAAACCAACCATTGTCGCCTGAGCTCAATCTGTTAAATAGAAAAAAGAAAGCTGTTTCATAAGACCCTGAAACAGATGAATGCTAAATAGACATATAAAATGAAAATGCTGTAGCATCAAATATTAATATTTTGCTAGCAGCAGGCAGCACAAATGTTAATGGCTGGCATGCATTTGAAGGCCTACTTAACTGTGAATTTTATTAGGACCATTTCTCAGAGCTGGAGTTATAAATGGGCTTATAAATGAGAAATCAGCCACCTCTCTGGGGAGCAGCAGGTTCTTTGAAATCTTAATTAACCAATCACACTGATCTTCCCCTCTTTCAATTGCTAACACTCAGTTAAATGCTGAAAGAAACATTGTCCAGCTGGAGACAACTTAAGAACTAATGAGAACACTATTCTTTTACATTAAAATAAATATAACCAGAAATGCAAAACAGGAGAATAAAAACCCTGATTGATTTTTGCTGGATTGAACTTTTTTTTTAACCTTCCATATTAAAAAAATAGTGAATGACTGGCCTGCAAATAAGGAAAGTGGGAGGGAGAATGAAGGGAAGAGCAGAGATAGATTTGCCAGCTGGCCCTTCTTGTAGAATAAGGCCCACTGTAATCAAATATGGCTTTTGAAGAACCACTCATTTCGTAGAGAAGGCTCCAAATAGATCCACTAAATTTTCTAGGGACAACAAATAATTTTTGCCAGAATGCAAATTAATATTTGTTCTGTAGGTGGTTTGTGGGGAAAGAAATTAATTTTTCTTGCTGATTGGTTCTCCACACTGACTACCAAAATAATTTTCCTCATATCAAAGACTGACCATGTGACTTCTCTACTCAATAAACTCCAGGGACTTCCTAGTAACTCTAGGGACTTCCTTTGCATCTCTAACCTTTGCATCTCCCTCAGTAGCTACTGTATTGGTATTGTACTGTATTGGACTTCCTAGTATCTCCAGGTTCCAGTACAGTAGCTACTGAGGGAGATGCAAAGGTTAGATAAGATCTAATATATTCCTTTGTGTAGTTTAAAATCTAGGAGGGAGCTGAGACACAGTCACAGATCAGCAAAGTACAAAATATACAAAATATCTTAATTGGGCAGAGTGAAAAGAGAACTAGATTTTGGTTCAGATCTTAGCACTACCACTTACTGTTTTCTTGAGTTTGGACAAGTCACTTACTCTCTCTGGACATCAATTTTCTCAGTTTTAAAATGATGACATCAGAGGTCCCCTCCATCTTAGAATTCATAATCCTTTGATAAGTGGATTCAAAAAGTGCTATGAGAGGGTGATTGTTAACAATGGAAGGAGGTTTAGGAAAAGCTTCATGGAAGAATTAGAATTTGGTTTAGCCTTTAAAAATGGGGTGCCATTTATTAGCTCAAGAAAGGAGACCAGTATTAAGATAAACATTTTCCTATCCTTAATTCTTTTTAGCACCAAACCTAAAGATTTTCAATCCATCCTCTATAATTTAAAAAAAGAAAAAAAAGCAAAAGGTCTTTAGGCTTGAGGAAAGAAAACCACAGGATAAAAGTCTGTAGATATATATATTAAAAGATATGCTTTAATCTAGCTTCATTTTTTCCCAAATAGTCATCCAAAGTATAGCATCTGTGTTGTACTTTAAGAATCTCTGAATTACGTAAATCTCTGACTCTATACATAAAGGATTTATATTATAGCCTACTTAGAAAATTAGGAACATTTCTTTCATTAGGCTATAACCTAAAGTTTTAGTATTATAAAAAGGTTCTCGAGAAGTTTGATTAAGTTATTGAGGACAATGACCTCATATATTTACTGGAATCCCAGGGCATCTGGTACAAAGACAAAGTTGTTGCTGTTGTTTATTTGTTTTGCTTTTAATTCATTGATTATTTTTAGCATTCTTTTTGAAAAACTTTGAGCTCCAAATTCTCTCCTTCTCTTCAACCCTCTGGCAAGCTATTTATAAATTATACACATGAAGTTGGGCAAAAGGTATTTCTACATTACTCTCCCTCTGCACCCTATCCCCCAAAGTAAGAAAAATAAAGTGGAAAAAAGTGTGCTTCCATATGCACTGAATTCATTGGTTTTCTCTTTGGAGGTGAAGAGCATTTTTCATCATAAGTCCTTTAGAATAGTCTTGAATAACAGAATGACTAGGTTTTAAAGTCACTGTGGACACTGGTAACCACCTCTATACTAAAATAATTTTTAGACCCTCGAACATAGCTCAGCTACAGTGTGGGTTCTCAGTGCTGGTACTATTATTTGCCTTACACTCAGTTCACATACCACATTTTAGGGCATTTCTGATGAGGGATAATGCCACTTTAATTCACTTGTTCTCTGTAGTTTACTCCTAATTTGATTTCATTAAATTTGGTAATCTTAAGTAGGCCAGAGACTTCTCAAGATTCCAGTCTGCTCTGAATGGTTGAAAGTACTCTTGAGCTTTAGAATGTTTTTGAACTTTTGAGAAATAGAAAAAGGAAGAATGATCCTTTCCATATACTTAATGTAACATTATGTAGCCAGGAATTGGATGAGATTCAGAGAAGAAATCTGGGACACTTGTGCATCTCCCAACTTGTGTATTTTCTAAATTTCTGGATGACCCCAGAATCTCTGAAATTAGCTGGTGTTCTTGGGAGCTGTGCAGGCTAGTAAAGGGACCTATCTTAATTACAAGTACTTGAATAGAACAAAACTTATGAAAGGAATACCTTTTCAGCCTTTTTTTTTTTTTTTTTAAAAGGGGGAATACTGATATTCTTTTCAGTCCTTTTACTTGCCATGGTTAATAAAATTCCAAATAAATCTGTTTTCTTATAATTATTCACCAACAAAGAAAGGATTAATTCTCTATCATAATTCTTTACCTTTACCTTTGGAATTTATGACACCTTATTAAATTACTTTTATAATTTTTGTCAGTCACTAGAAAAGTTCTAAAAACCTTCTAAAAAATCCTTAATTAGTCCAGTAAAACGTTGATAATTATCTAGCCTAATGCACAGTCTTAACTAGTTCCTGGATAGTGTAGATTTCAGAGACTTCAGCACTTACTTACTACCTTAAAGATGTGCTCATTTGTAATTTATAGAGGGTGAGGAATACCTTTCTAAAATTTCTGATGGGTCTTTGCTAGGCTAGTTTAAAGAACTATCTCATTCCTTAGCCATAAAGTTACCTTCTTCCAAATTACAGCTCTATCTCTAAATCCCAACACGATCTTTTCCTGTTTCCAGTTGTTAAGGGATGGGGTCAGAAGGCAGTGAACTCCAGTTTGAAATCTATACCAGTACACCCCCTTTCAGGACTAGGTCAAATGTGTATGGTTCAGACAGCATTTAATAAAAAAAGATCTCTCCAGCTTTATTTTATTACACATTCTCGTGAGAATAGGGTGTTGCACCCATGGAACAGACAATCAAAGGGAGGAGGCACCCTAGGGGGCAGGGTCAACACTTTTTTGCCCCTAACGGAAATACCCCCTCCCACCACTGACCCTCATCCTTATTGGCTGAGGATCTTACATTCTAAACTTGGGAACTACCCAAGAAATTGAACTTGACCAATAAGTACATAGTTGCCCATATCTGACCTAAACAGAAAGACACTGATGTCATAGGAGGATAACATGGGGACTTTAGTATGCCCTTAGGAGGATAGCAGGGAGGAGGGGGCTTAAATATGCCCTTGACTCAATGCTTAAAGTCCTTCAGGCCTACTCAAACTTTGAAATAGATGAAGCCTTACTCGATTTTCACAACTGTCTTGAAAGATCTCACCTCATCTTGCATTTGCCCCACAGATACCCATTATCACAGTAATATTACAGCATTACTGTTGTACCCATAGTTGCTAAGTAGTCTTGTGAAAGAAATGTATCTTCCCTTGGTGAGGCTGTATAGTACAAGACTCGAATATTTCCAAGCTCTATACTAGGTGTGATTTTTGAAGCCACATTTTTTATGGGGCATGAATTTCTGTCATGTTAGTTGATTGGTATTTATTTTATTTGTGTCAGATGAAACACATTATACAGTGAATTAACTTTTTCTAGCAACTTTGTCTTTTTTTCATGAGGAGGAGGGACTATTTTTCCTTTAATCATCTTTTATGTCTTTTGGAATGTCAAACTATCCTATTATTTCTTAATTTGATCATATTTTCTAGGTCATCAATTCAATTTCTTTGTGTCTCACAGACTTGGTATTCTCATTAACAATAGTGTCTATCTATTGTTATCTCAGTGTCCTCATTTTCCCTCTCAGCCTCTTTTAGACTTAAACCAAAGCTTTCTGATTCTATTCATTGTGGAAAGTTAAGCTTTTAACTAATTCGTCTTTATTTCTTAAGTCAATTTAGCAAAGCTTGAGAAGTCAATATGACTAGTTAATAGTGTATAGAGTTTCTTTTAGGCCAAAACACCAAGGACCATTGTGACAGAGAGAGTATAAGATTATTTCAACTCCAGTACTCTGGAGTACAGTGAGGCAGCTGGTTAACTGCTTAAGTAGGTCAATATAGTCATTCAAAACTAATAAAATAGGATGATACTCTAGTTGGGAATGTTATAACATTTTTTAGTCAGGCCACTGATTCATTGGGTACTTCTCAAGTACTTGAATCTCTAGTTAAAACAAAACAAACACAAATTAGCTCTTTTACTCATTAAACATTTTTTTTTTTTTTAATGAAACAAAATCTTTTCCTTCCTACCCACTTAGATATACACTTTATCTATGGTGTACTTGTGAAGAATCTATTTCTAATCTTAGCTAGGCCCCCTTTCCTGCTCTTCTGTGGGAGAGAGGGTCTCTCTTTCATTAGAGAAGTCCCCTTGGTCATTGAATGGTGATGTCCCTCTGAACCCTGGCTTGTGGAAGCCAGAAGTATCTGGACTTGCTGTATCTCTTAGATCACCCAAATATGCCATTTTATGCTGACTTAATTATGCCTTAATACTTAATTTGTTTGCATTGTCCTTAAGGACAGTATCATTTTACTGTGATTGTAATTAAAAACAAAATGGTTAACCCCACCACTTTTTTCCCCACTGTGGTTTGAGGATAGTGTGGATAATCTTGTCACAGGATACTATCAGTGGCAGAATAAGTCTTGCTAATACCATACTTGACCATGCTCGCCTGAGGACAAATTCAAATCAAACTATGAGTTCTGTTTGTCAGGGATGATGGGAAGAAAATATGGTATGCCTTCTGAAGTTCAATTACTTTCAGTGACTTGGCAGGCTTCCTTAGTTTTCCTTTTCTGTCTGTGTGAGAGAGTGAAATTATCAGCTGAGCTTTGAGGACTTGCTTAAAGTTATAGACCACTTGGTCAGGAAGAAGAAGTAGATGGAAAGTAGGAGAGACACTCAAATGCTTGGAATGATAAATAGTAGTAAAAGCAGATTCCAGTTATCCAGACTCTGTCTTTCTGTCTGTGTGTTAGCCTTCCTTCCTCTTTCCCCTCAGTTGCACACTCCTTCCCTTCCCTGTCCCCCAAACTCCCATGACTTTCTAACTTAACTTACTGATAGGTGGAGGAACGAACTAGCAATTGGAAATGCAATTCTTAATCACCAACAGGGAGTAACTAGTTACCGGGGTGGTCAAGATGATGGGAATCCTAAGGGGACATGATCATTCTGTCTTAAAATTTATGATAGAGGAGAGGAAATTGGGGCATGATTTAAGACATATCTTAAAATGGAAAAAAGGAAATTTTAAGGGATTCAGAGGAAGTATAGAACTTTGTCCACATAGACTTTTAGTCCATACTACAGGGGAAGTCAGCCCCAGAGAGTTGGGAGATGGTTCAGTAACAAAATTTCTGAAGGCACAACAAAAAACCTTTTGTAATGGAGAAAATTGTTGTCTGGAGACAAATAGTGTTTGTCATGCTGGATATATGAAGAATTTATTAGGTGACTTAGATTAAAAAAATGCATTAAAAAAAAAACAAAACTTGGAAAGAAGCCTGCATGAGATGGCATCATGTTCTTGTCAAACTACATCAAGACGGGGAAAAAAAAATTTACTTGATAATTTTGGAGGGAGAAGCAAGTTGTACAGATTAGATTTGCAGGTTCATATGCAATCATTTTTTAAAAAAATTGGATTGTTATGGAAATACTTGTTTTGTTCCATGAATTGAAGATAAATTTTTGTAATTAAAAAATTTTTTAGCTTTTTATTTAAAAATATATGCATAGTTTTCAGCATTCACCCTTGCAAAACCTTGTATTCCAAATATTTTCTCCTTTCCTTCCCCCTCTTTTTGACAGCAGTTAATCCAATATATGTTAAACATGTACAGTTCTATACATATTTTCCACAATTATCATGCTGCACAAGAAAAATCAGATAAAAAAATGAAAAAGAAAACAAAAAGCAAGCAAATAATGACAAAGAAGGTGTGATCCACATTCAGTCCCCACAGTTCTCTCTTTGGGTATAGATGGCTCTTTCCTTCACAAGTCTGTTGGAATTGGCCTGAATCACCTCATTGTTGAAAAGAACCAAGTCCATCAGAATTGATCATTGTATCATTGTCGTTGCATGTACAATATTCTCCTGGTTCTGTTCACGTCATCAGCATCAGTTCATGTACATTTTTCCAAACCTTTCTGAAATCAGCCTGCTGATCTCTTCTTATAGAACAATAATATTCCATAACATTTATATTCCATAATTTATTCAGCCATTCTCCAACTGATGGAAATCCAGTCAGTTTTCAGTTTCTTGCTACTACAAAAAAGATTGCTACAAATATTTTTGCCCATGTAAGTCCTTTTCCTTTTTTTTATGATACAGACCCTTTTTAGAATGCAGATCCAATAGAGATACTGCCGATTGAAAGGTATACACAATTTGTTAGCTCTTTGAGCATAGGCCAAACTTATCTCCAGAATGGTTGGATCATTCACAGTTCCACCAACAGTGCATCAGTGTCCCAGTTTTCCCATATCCCCTCCAACATTCATCATTATCTTTTCTTGTCATCTTAGCCAATCTGAGATGTATATAGTGGTACCTCAGAGTTGTCTTAATTTCCATTTCTCTGATCAATAGTAATTTAGAGCATTGAAAATAAAATGTTTTAAGAAAAACCCCATAACAATATCAGGGAGGCTAAAGTTCAGCCTGAAGTGGGACTGGTAAGCAAATCACAGGACAACAGAAGGGGGGGCTTGTTTTTAATTTCTTTTAAATCTGTATTGAGAGAAAAGGAGGACTGAAGAAAAAGTGTAGTACTTTTGCTGAATATGGACAGAACAAGGATAACAAACTATTGCTCTAGAAATGATAGGACAAAGGTCACTAACAAAGAGTTGATAATCACACTAAGTTCTGATTGCTTATAAGTTCTTTATATTGAGCCACAGTCTGTTTATTATTGATAACCAACCCTTGATTCTAGTTTAGAATTCTGGGATCAAGCAGAGTTTAGAATTCTGGGATCAAGCAGAGTAAGTACTGTCCTTCTTTGATATTCCAAATAAAAGTATTGATCATGTGTATTTTGTTGACAATATTTTGATTTGGAGAAAAAAAATCAATGTGGGATTTTTGTTCTAATTTTTCCCTAAAGTTATTTTACATGCAGGTAAATTTTGCTAAGGGATGATTTATTTTTCATACTACTTTTGATTTAATTTTGTGTATGAGCTACAGAAAGAAGTTTTTATTTGTTGAAACTCTTAAGAAAAGATGATTGTTATCTCCATGTTCTTTAATCTTGCAAAAAATAATACATTTATAGATATATTCCATTAAATGTATTTTATTCAGGCATCTTAACGTGTCTTTTCATGGTAGGTCTTGGAATATTTATCTTTTTTTTTTGCTGAGGCAATTGAAGTTAAGTGACTTGCCCAGGGTCACACAACTAGGAAGTGTTAAGTGTGTGAGGCTGGATTTGAACTTAGGTCTTCCTGACTCCAAGGATGTCACTCTATCCACTGTGCCATCTAACTGCCGCTATCATTTTTTAAGGATGCACCTGACAGTGCACAAAGTGAAACATAAAAATATTTGTGTGTTCCTTACCATAATTTGATGTGTTCCTTATGAAAAATCGAATATAAATCTTTCATGATTCAGTTAAGTACAATTCAACAAATAATTATGGGATGAATCCAACATTTAAGTTACTCTTTTGGGAGCAAAACAAATATGAGTTTGAGATTTGGACCTTGTTCTTAAAGAGCTTGCAATTCATTTGGAAGGAAAAGGATGTAGAAGAGGATATGACAAGTATTTAAATAATTATAGTTTTTTTAAAAGCTCCAATTTAAGTGAAAGTAACAATACTGTGACATTTTATAATCACATATTTTTAATAGACTGTGTTGTCATTTGTATTTAAATGTAGAATTACCACATATCCCAAACATTTCTTATTCCGCTGAAATTGTTAAAATTTGTCTAAGAATTAAGCAATCTCCTATCCATTTTTTCCTTAATGGGGAGGATTGTTTGTCTCAAATTACCATGTTCCTTGTTGGACAGTGTAAGCAAGTTAGGTAAAATATATCTCAGTCAATATACAGATTGTCCTCTTTTTAAAAAGTTGACATTCCATAGATCTGCTACAGGTTTTGAATGGGATTATATGTATGTGAACAGAATAGCCAGTATGTACAGCTTATATAGACCTTAAAAATATGTCTTTTGTAAGGTGTACAATCATAATTAATGTAGTAGTTAATGTAAGAAGGAAGATAGAGTTTGTTTTGCTCTGGAAACAAAGATGGTTTAAAAAAAAGGAAAGAAAGGATAGGGATAAATGGAGAGAATGTTTGGAGAAATGTTAATAGTGAAGTATTAGGAGTCAGTGATAAAAGCAAGTTTTACATGCTTCTTTTTGAAATTCTTTCTTTAACTGTGCTCTACATATCTCTTTGCTTTTTCATTTACTTCTTTCACTCCTGAAACTTCGGTTTTGGGGCTCTGTTGTTTCGATTAGGGGTTGACATTATCATCCACCAAATATGGGCTTGACACCAGCCATTCCACAGCTACCTTCTCAACAGCTATCATCCTGGTGCACATTCCATCTGTCTCCCCTTTTACACTTCTGGAAGCATAATCAAAATGATTCTATTATTACTTCTGGAAGAAGTATATCAATTAACTCCCCAGTGGCTCCACTCACTTGGTTCCCATTCTTGTAATTTTCCTACATCAAATATCTTTCCCTGTTCATCAGTACCCGGGGCATGTTGTTCATCCCTATTGGAATGTAAATTCAATGATCAATAAATAAATTGTATATGTTCCTGTTATTCTATCTTTGAGTCAGTATATGAACAAGGACCAATGCCAGATACTTTGATGTACCTTGAAATTATTCAATTATATTACTGACCCAGGTGCTGGAACATCTCTGGGAAATAAAATATAGGATTGTAGACACCAAGACCTCAGGTTTTTGTCTAACGAGGCTGTTTTTCATTCAAGAATTCTTTTAGGATCTCTTTTTTATTATAGGTTTTTATTTACAAAACATATGGATGCATAATTTTTCAACATGGACCATTGCAAAACCTTCTGTTCCAAATTTTCCTCTTCTCCCTCCTCCCTCCCCCCCCTTTCCCTAGATGGCAGGTAGTCCAATACATGTTAAATATATTAAAATATATGTTAAATAGGATTTCTTTTATAATGATCTTTCCTTTCTGAACAGGTTTTCTTCTATGAGTCTGGGAGATTTTGTCTGGTTTTTGTTTTTATCCCTCAAGCCTCTCTTTTTGCCTGCATTCACTTTTGATAGTTACTGTTGAAGTCTATATTGTTCTCTTGTCTCTTTTCTTCGACCTTTAAGTCAATACTTTGACTTTCAGAGAGCATTGCTAGCAATTTGCATGAAATGCCCAGAAAGCAGATTATTCCTAATATGATTTATTTGAAAAGACAGGGCTTGCTTTTTGCTTTAGTATTTCTCCAATTATGTTCAAACCTTTACCCATAATTCAAAGAATGAAAACTGGCAGAGATTCAAGGTTTTTCTGTTGCTGTTTTCAACTAATGGATTTTGTAGTATGCTTGAAATAGGAAGCTGCTTTTACATTTTCTCCTTTCCCTTTTGCAAACATCAAGGATGACTAAATCAGATCTACCCCTGTAAACCCATCTGTTTGCAAGGAAGTGCAAGCAGACTTGTTAGTAGTGTTTCAGCATGGATCTGACAACAGTATGGAACTAAAGGAGGGGGTCCCCATGGAGTTCAAACAGAAAGCGTGTTTTAAAGGTCAAAATTTTTAAAGGCCTAACATTAGCTATCAGCTGACTAATTGTGGTTTATAATAACCTGTCCATAATTGTCTTTACAGACTAACACCATGACAGAGCATGTATTTAATGGAAGTTGTCATTTGTCATAGAATTTAAAGTTAGAAGGGAGCCTGGAAGCCATTAAGGTTCATTTGTTCTGAAAAAACTTTAAACTTCAAGATATAAAGAAAGAAGCTTTGATGAGTTATTGGGCTTTCCCAAGGTCAAAAAGTAGACTTGAAGTGAGTCTTTTTCTTTCTAGCCCTTTTATGTCTAATATAGGAGAAAAACTGCAGCCAATACTTTGATTGAAGTGTGATGACCGTGTATTTTAAAATCAGCCGGAGTCAGGAATTCAGGTTAGGGGAAAATCATCAATCTTTATTCTTAGCAGAGATGAAGAAAGATTGGAGGTAGAAGGGAATCGGCAATAGCAATGTCAGAAGTTGAGTCAAGAAGCTAGCCAGACCAGAAGCCACAAGACCAGCAGCCACCAGAATCGAACCCAGCCGGCAATCTCTCTCAGCCTCTCTTCCTCTCTCTCTCTGCCTCCACCTACCAAAATCGTCATTTCCTATACAACACATCAGGACTTGCACAGAGAGTGGGCGGGGGCCATTCTTTATCCAAGCATGTATATTAATAGAGTATGGTCCAATTACTATTTAGCCTCACGTGCTTGGGACATCAGTGCATCAACTCAAGCCTCAGCCTATTACATTGAAGTACTGGAATAAGTAAAGTAGTGAAAATAGGGCAAAGCAAAGGATGGTTAATGAGTAGAGAAAAGCACTGGCTGTGGATTCAAGGATCTGGGTTCAGATCTTCATCAATGTGTCTATCTCTTTTATCTCTGTCTTTGGATAAGCTATTTTCTGGATAACTTTTCTGGCCTTCATTTTCCTCTTCTATAAAATGAGGACATTTATTTGATGGTTTCTGAATTTCTGTTTACCTCCAGATCTGTGATTCTGTGATATGTTGATTATTCTTTGGGATATTGCTTTTATTTGTTATTGTTTAGTCATTTCAGTCATGTCCTGCTTTGATAAATTTGGCAAAAATTTTTTTAGATTTAATTTAATTTTAAAAAAAATTATTTTATTAGGAAAAAACTAAGAAAAACAGAAAAGAAATACAAAATAACATAAAGCAAAACAAAAAAGTAGATTTTTGTGCCCAGCAGAACATCAGGGGATATTCAAAATATATAACAACAAATTACCAGATTAAGAAAGTATTTATATTAGTTGAAGAAATTAAATTCATGAATGTCTAATTTTTAAATTTCCTTGTAAATTGTTCTTTGATTCTCTGATGTATAACTTATTTATTTTATTCTTTCTCCCCTTTCATCTCCCTCCCATCCCTAAGAAGCTACAGTTAAGAAAAGATATATTTGTATATTCATATGTAGATACATACATACATCTACACACTTACACCCACACACACTCCATTTATACAGACATGTCTTTCCTATCCCGACTACCTCTTTAATTAAATTCTGCTCCATGACTTGCCTTGCTATAACTTCACCTCCCCTACCCAAGAATCCCTTCTTTGTCTTCTTCTCTCACCCTTTGCTTCCTTATCCACTCCTCTCTCCCCCCTTATATAGATTTTGGAGGGTGTTATACCATTCATGGTATATGTGTAATGTTGCCTATTGAACCCATTCCTGATGTGTGTAGCTTTTCAGAACTATGAGCTCATACCTCTTCTCCCCCCCCCCCCCCCCCCCCCCCCCCCCCCCCCCGTATTCTTTCTCTGCACTTCATTTCTATAACATGATTACTATTTTAGCCTTTACTTTGCCAATCTTTCTTTTGAGTTACCCTATTGTTAATGTGAATCTATACATGTTCCTTTGTTTAAAAAAAAAAAAAAAGCAAAACTTAATTTGTCCATGTTTAAACATTTTGTTCGTGTTAAATTCCTTAAAATTGATCTTTTATATTAACTCTTGTATATTAACATTTCTGTTAAGTTTGGGTTTGGTTGATAGAAATTCCTGAAAATCTGCAAGTTTGTTGAATGTCTGTTTTCTCATTCAAAGTTATACATAATTTAGCTGAATATGACATTTTTCACCGCAGGCCTAGTTCTTTTGATTGTTGGTAGATAGGATTCCAGGACCTGTGGTCTTTTATTTTAGTTGCTGATGAGTTTTGTATAATTCTGATTGCAGCTCCAGTGTATTTGAATTGTTTTTTTTTTTTTTTTCTTGTTTCTTGCAGAATTTTTTCTTTGATCTGAAGGTTTCAAAATTTGGCAATAATATTCCTTTGTGTTTTTCACAAAAGAGCTCTTTGAGATGATGATTGGTGGGGTTTTTCTATTTCTACTCTCCCATCATGTTGCATCACTCCAGGACAAATTTCTTGGATTATTTCCTGCATTATTGTGTTCTCTTTTTGGTTCTCTTCTTGGTCACAACTTTCTGGCAGTCCAGTTACTCTTATGTTTTCTCTTTTTGCTCTATTCTCCAAATCTGTCATTTTTCTTATGCTTTACATTCTGTTTAATTTTCTCATTCTTTATAATCTGTTTTGTTATTTCTTGGTTTCATAGCTTCACTGGCTTTTCGTTGCCCAATTCTACTTTTCAAAAAATTATTTTCATTTTTTATAATCTGTATTTCCTTTCCTAGTTTAACTTTTTTTCCTCATAAATGTCTTGTTTTTCTTGAATGTTTTTTTTTTCCTAAAGTGTCCTTCTGAAGATTTGTTTCAATAATGAGGTTCTTCTTTGCCAATTCATTAAAAAAAATAAAGGGGGTATTAGTGTAAGCACCTCCAATCATGGGGTGGGGAGGATGATTGTGCCTCAGGCTTTCCTTCAACTCTCTACTCTGACCAGGAACCCCAAACCAAGAACTCCACCCTGCTGCAAGTGTCCACAGTCAGCAACGTCCCTTTTCCACTGCTTCTGTACTCACCAGGTGCTGGTTCCTTCTCGCCCAGGGCCTGGGCTCTGCAGCTCAACTAAGCCTGCCATTCCCAATCAGCTGATGTTCACTTAGTCTTTCTGAACTCAAACCCTGAATTGACAAATAATCTGAGAAGTGAAAGTCTCTGTGATTCCTGCCAAGGCTCCAGCCAAACCCAGCTAGCTGGAGGAGTCCCTACTTGATGTTTCTGTAGAGCTAGCTCAGAGATCTTTTCACTTAAGAAGGTTAATAATCCCCAGCCCAGGGTCTTTCTTCAGATCTTCTGGGGTTGTGTCAGGAGGATCCCTGTTATGCCTAAAGTGTTCTTGATTTTTCACCAGTCTGTGTTCACCCTGAGGTGCAAATACGTTCTATTTGTGGGAGAAATCTGGAGAGCTTGAGATTTACCAGTTTACTCCATCAACTTCCCAGAATCCTCCCCAAATTTGGCAAATTCTTGACAAAGATACTGTAGTGGTTTGCTTTTACCTTATTTTGTAGCTGAGGAAAGTGAGGGATTTAACTAAGTTAAGTGATTTGCTCAGGGTCACACAGGTAGCTAAGTATCTAAGTCCAGATTTGAATTAGGAAGATGAATCTTCCCGACTCTAAGTCTGATACAAGGAACACTAGCCCTGTAGTCGTCCATTGCTTCTGTACTTCATCAATTTGGTCACACTAGAAAAATTCCAATTGAGCACTTTACCACTGTTAACAATACAGAACCAACCATATCAAAAGCAATAGATTGAAACCATCCAAACTTCTCTTTGTCATCCTTGCTGCTGCTTCTTTGTTTCTTCCTCCCCACCTTCCCCAATAACAAAAGAGTAGCTGATGATTTTCTCCAAGGGCCATTAAAAAAACACCATAAGAGCATGAATTATTATAAGCATGTCAGTGGGAAAAATTCTTTATGGATAAATAGTGTAATGCTTGCAGTACTGGCAGGAGAAATTGAACTCATTTCTAAAATGTTCAAAAGTTAATCGAGATATTAATCCTATATTCTAGAAACTGTTATTAAATGGATTTCCAGTGCAATCCCCATGTCCTTTATTTTTTGGAACACAGATTTTTATAATTCTTCAGACTGATGTCTTTTTCATGAATAATTTAGTCTTGTGCCTCAAAAATTTGGAAATAAAAAAAGTGAGTTATAGAATGAGTTTAAATTGTCTTCAAGAATGATATGTGGATTCTGTGTTCTCAAGAATATGCAGAATTCAACCCTTATATAATTTTTATCCCAGAAAAGCCCTGGGAAGCAGAGCAGATCTTGTGTATTTCCAAAATACTTAAATGAGTTTTGGTAGTCAAGGAGGGCCTGCCTTCACTTCCCTTTAGCTCCATTTTTTTCCCCTAGAAGCACTATTATTATACCTCAGCAATTTACATTGCATCTCAGTTCAGCACAAGAATATGACCTTTGAGAAATATGATTCTGTTTTGGCCCTATGCCTTCTTATTAATCTTTTGTTTTTTTCATATGTGTATACATGCTAATTTTTTAAAATATTTTTTTTCAATTATCAAGCATTTATTATTTTCATTTCCTCCTATTCTCTTCTCCCCCTCCCCCCACTGAAAAAAAGAAAGAAAAAAAAGTAGCATAAAGGTTTTTTTATATGGAGAATGTCTTTCCATGTTTGGGGATGAGGGGGGGGAGATTACCTTAGAAATTTTAAGACATTAAAGATCTTTCAAGTTTAAGATCTCTAAGAATCATTTAGTTTATACCCATTATCATTAGTGTGCAGTGTTGTGCTTTATTACTGTGCAGAGTTGTGCTTTAGGTCTAGGAGGCTTCCACAGAAAAGGTATAAAATCTACTGCGAAGAATTTTATTTTTAAAGAGCTGCATTTCTTTAGTATTTCAGAGCTCTTTACATACATTATCTCACTATAGCAGGGAGCTCACAGATCATTTCAAGATTCATCAGAGGCTTAGATCCCTTTTATATCATGGATAGATTCATCTACCCATGGTATAAAAGGGATCTAAGCCTCTGATATTCAGAGGGAATAGTAGTAGAGGAAAGGATATTCATCCTTCCATGGAGGAAGCAAATTCTGAAGTATTAAGTTGCTCTTTCTTCTCTCTGCTTCTTATGGACACCACAGAGGAATTTTAAAAAAATGTCATTTGATGTAATTTTATAGATAAATAAGTTGAGGCCTACAAAGCAAAATGATGTGTTCAAAGTCACATAGGCAGAAGACTCTTGATTCAAAACCAGGTTCTATGACTTCACATCCATCTTGATTTTCACTATTATTTTACTTCTTGAACTTTTAGAAGTTGTTAGGTTTTGCACTAGATAGAGCACTGGGATTAGAATCAGGAAGACCTGAGTTCAAACCTATCTTGAGATACTTACTAGTTTGTTTGACCTGGGCAAGTCACTTCAATACTCTTTGTTCCATTTCCTTATCTGTAAAATGGGGATAATACCTACTTTGTAGGGGTTTTTGCAAGGATCAAATTATATAATATTTGTAAAGTGTTCTGCAAATCTCAAAACTGTATATAAATGCTATTTTTATTGTTGTTATTAACAATTGTAGTAGTGTGTTATATTGCTTGACCTTCATTGTCATTAAAGATATATCTAAGCGGTGTAGCTAAAGTGCATATTTAGTTTGCAGAATGGAAATAGAGAAGGGAATAGAAAAACAAATTGTGCCTGTTCTACCTCCAGTGAAATTCCAGACATTATTCTCTGGAGCACCTGAGTATGTGGGAAGAATATATAAATGTCCAGATACGGAATTTTAAAAAGTAAGCCTAAAAAAGGGAAATTTAGTCAAGAATAATTAAAGTTGGTAATTTCTAAGTTGCCTTCACAGTTTAAATTTATACATTTTTTAGATTTTTGTTTCTGTAATCTAAGGAAGCTAAGTAATTTCCCATGATGGCTTGTTCCCCAGGCAATTTCTAGTATCTTTTAGGCCATTTCCTGATAAAACTGTTAGCAGTCAGACCACTACTTCCTGATAAACTGCCACCTTGGGTGATGTTTTCTTTGATCAACTCTTCAAGCTATACATAAATGAAGGCTGTTATGTAAAAGATGATCTCCTTTCTCCTACTAGGAAAAATCAGGATAATAAAAACATGATCTTGTCTTTCTGAAAAACTCATTTCCAATTTTGGGACTTTTGCCATACCAGATAAAACAAAGCTTGAATACTCAAGCACTCTTTTTTTAAAATGAAAATTATCTCAAAATCTCTTCCCTAAAGCCATTTTTATTGCCCTGAATGGATTCTTCCTTTTTCTTTTGCAATTAGAAAGTGACTCTATGTCTCATTTCAGAAGTTGAGGAGTGTAAAGAGCCATTTGACTTTGCTTGTGTTGCAAGTCAGAAGGGATATTTTGTCTCTTATTTACCCCTATAAGCTAGGAGAATTTCCTTGAAACTCATTGCCAATGTTTTGGGTGCTTGCTGACAAATATAGAGCTTTGCAGTCTGTTTCCTTTTTTCCAGTAGATGATATAAGATCTAATTACCACCCAGCATGAAGTAGAAGTTGAGTTGAAAAGAGATAGGAAGAGAAGACATAGGTTTAACTCATGGTTTATCAGAGCTGTCCCCATCTTTTTTTTGATTTTCTGGGCAAAAGAGAATAAGAATTAAAATTCATTAAAGAAATGCATCTTCAAAACTCGTTTTTCTTTTATTTGAGACTGGGAAAGGGATATAGTCAAATCTTTGATCATAGAAGACATTAAACAGTGCTTTTAATTTGCAATTAGCATTCTTTTGATACTGGCTGGAAATGTGTGGATTAATAAATATATCCACTAGGGTTGCTAGAAGGAGTCAGAGACTTTTCTTGACATTCAGACAGATACAATAACCAACGTTTCCAAGAATAACAGAACAGCAACTGGATGAGTAATCATTTCCTACTGATCTTAGAATGGCATCCATATTGGAGATTCTGGAGCCTGGCTTTCTTAAAAATAACACTGTTTCTTTTAGGCAGATGTTATTTTCTTTAGGAATTTGTATGCCTTACTTTTTGGAGGGTTGACCTAACAAGATTGTTAATTTGATGTAAACAATTGGCCTGTTGTAAGAGTCTTTTCGCATTTATGGCAATTTCATGTTTGTGTTTTGTTATTCTTCAAAATTTTTTTAGGACTCAGCTCAGGAGAGTGTTATAACACGAGACATCCATCGAACATTTCCTGCACATGATCATTTCAAAGACACTGGAGGAGATGGTCAAGAATCCCTTTATAAAATCTGCAAGGTACAGCCTCTTGATCCTGATTTTTCTTCTTTCTTACAAAGTAAAAATAAAGGACTAATTTCCAAGTCCACATCCTAAGTTCTGCAGACTTATTCTATATTTAAGAATTATTTTATTTCCCATTTTGTAACTTTAGAATGTGTAATATCAGTAGCCAGTAGATGCACAATATTTTCATTACCCTTTCTCCATACTACTTATATACTCTCAATCCCCAACCATCATCCTCTTTACTTGGAAGCCTGTCTTATGTGATTAGAGCATAGTATGCCCTCCACTTTGCTTTGCTTTTATAATGAGATGAGCTAAAGATTCTTTCAGTACTGAAATAGAAAAAAAGAATTGCCAGTTGGCTATGCCTTTCTGGAGATAAGGATATTAGGTAGGCAGTCAACAAGTGTTTATTAAGCATTTATTATGTATTAGTAAGTGTGCTAAATGTTCAACATATAAAGAAGAAAAAAATCTGGTTCTTGATTGTGAAAAATCACTTATTTTTGGGTGGTAAGTTAATGGGGGAGTTGGGATTAAATGACCTGTTCAAGGTCACAAAGTTAGTGAATGTTAAGTGTCTGAGACCAGACTTTAAATCCAGGTTCTGACTTGCTACTGCTCTATCCGTTGTGCCATCTAGTTTCCCAGGAATCACAGTCTCATAGGGGAGACAGTGTGCAAACAATAATGGATATTTTTTCTCTATCTCTCTCTCCCTCCTTCTGTCTTCTCCCCTCCTATCTCTCCCCCCTCCCCCTCCATACACAGAGTAAATGGGAGGTAATCTCAGAGGAAAGGCAATAGTCAAAGTGGGAAAGGAATACTGGGAAAATTGGTAAGATTCTAGGAAATGCCTCTTGCAGAAGGTGGGTTTTGAACTGAGTCTTGAAAAAAGCCAGAGAAGACTAGAGGCTGAAGTGAGAAAGGAGAGGAAGTGATAGAAACTGAACCATGCTAATTTTTTTTTAACCAGAGATAAGAAAAGAAAAAAGATGAGGTTGGCTCTTGTTTCTGAAAACCTCCATCTACTCTGATAATAGCGTTCCAGTGACCTGTCTTCATTATTTACTTAATGTTTTGTTCTGATGTGTCTCTCTTCCCTCTCATGTTAGAATGCCTGCAAAAACAGTTTTCATACTTAAAATTTTGATCTGCGTGGAAACCAAAGCTTCTCATGACTGCCAGCATTTTAATATAGTAGCATAGCCCTTGGCAATGTTTTTCATTGCTGTCCTTCAAAAAATCTCTTTTTCTCAGACTATATAAAATGTGCAGAATTATCTTACTTGGGTTTCAATATATAGTAAAGGATATGTGATTTCATTAGTTATGAGGGAATGCCTATGATGAGAGCTCTCTGAGACATGATCTTTAAATCCTAAAACATAGCTAAGACACAATTTGTGACTTGACCAATTTATTTGGTCACCATTAAAGATGGCATTTGGATACAAATCTTCTGGACTCTCAGCTTAGTATTCTGTACACTATTCTATACTGTCTTTTAAGGATAAAGGAAATAATACAAAGTATCCTGAGACCCAATATTAACCAACAGTTTTATCCTTCACCCCCTCAAATAGGTTGTCTGATCAGCTAACAATTGGCCTTATTTTAAGAACTTCTAAGTTAATCTTTTAATCAGTAGAAAAATAACCAGAAGTCAGTAACCAGCAGGTTGGGGGTTGGGGAGGAGAAGAGCACTTGGTTAATTTATTAAATCAAGTAATCATCTTGTAAATAATTAAGAGTTGAATTTCTTTTAAAACATCTTTAAGTGGTCAGTCACTTGTACTTTTAGAAGTAGTTTCTTTCTTAATTGGGTGGATATTAATTTTAAAATTGCATTTAGTAATATTAGTCTGTCTGCCCTTATTCATTGAATAGGCTTGGAATTTAACCAATGGCAAAAAAAAGGATCTCTGAAGAATATTAGCATTTTCAGGATTATATGATCAGCCCACTTGGGTCGTTTCTGCTTTTTTTCCGTGTGCTTTTTTGAGGAAAAACCCTGGCCATTGTGAAGGATAATAGTATGATTATGAATGTATTCTTCTGAGCATACTGACCTCTCTTTAGAAGTCAAGAGTGCAACACTGAGTTTGACATATATATATATCTATATATCTATATTTATATATATCTATATCTATCCTACAACATCAAAACAAACATGCAAGAATGTAAGATAACTTTACTGGAGAGTAAAATTATAAGATGCTTTCTATTTTAAATTATTATTATTATTATTGATTATTTTGCAGTCTAGTTTTTAAAAAATCCAGTGAAAGCAAGATATCCTAAGCTATGTGGTTAGCTCACAAATCTTTTTTTTTTTTCCCATAATTATAACTTTTTATTGACAGAACCCATGCCTGGGTAATTTTTTACAACATTATCCCTTGTACTCACTTCTATTCCAAGTTTTCCCTTCCCTCCCTTCCTCCCTCCACCCCCTCCCCCAGATGGCAAGCAGTCCTATACATGTTAAATATATCACAGTATATCCTAGATACAATCTATGTGTACAAAACCAAACAATTCTCTTGTTGCAGAGGAAGAATTGGATTCAGAAGGTAAAAATAACCTGGGAAGAAAAAAAAAATCAAACAGTTTACATTCATTAACCAGTGTTCTTTCTTTGGGTGTAGCTGTTTCTGTCCATCATTGATCAATTGAAACTGAGTTAGATCTTTTCTTTGTCGAAGAAATCCACTTTCATCAGAATACATCCTCATACAGTATCGTTGTTGAAGTATATAATGATCTCCTGATTCTGCTCATTTCACTTAGCATCAGTTCGTGTCTCTCCAAGCCCCTCTATAGTCATCCTGTAAGAAATGACTTACATTTCTTACAGAACAATAATATTCCATAACATTCATATACCACAATTTACCCAACCATTCTCCAATTGATGGGCATCCATTTATTTTCCAGTTTCTGGCTACTACAAAGAGGGCTGCCACAAACATTTGGCACATAAAGGTCCATTTCCCTTCTTTAGTATCTCTTTGGGGTATAAGCCCAGTAGTAGCACTTTAGTTCACAAATCTTGTTTAAAACTATTTATTTTTAGGTATAATTGGAATGCCATTCTCTGAATATTCTGGCTTGCAGTACAGAAAATCACCTTTTTTAGTTTGTTTTAGACATTTATATTCATTCCTGTTAATCAGAAAATGATTGTTCAGTATTCTTTGATTGATATTAGATGGTTTATACAGTGCCAGATTCATCTTTCTGAAATATGGCCTCAAACACTATCTGTGTGACCCTGATCAAGTCACTTAGTCTAGTTTGCCTCAATTTCCTCATCTGTATAATGAGCCTGGAGAAGAAAATGGCAAATTTTTTTTTCCCTAAGAAAATCCCAAATGGGGTCTCAGAGAGTAAGGCATGACTGAAAAATGGCTGAACAACAACAAAAACAGAAATGATCACTACCAATTAAGTTAAAGTGGCCAAAAATAGAGACATAATATGCAGTGTTCTTGGAATGATCAAGAAGGTATTGGAAAAATTCCAATTATATAAGTCTGAAAAATAGTTCTAGTTTTAAGGATGGAAGAGTCTGACATTGGAGTTGAAAAAAGTTTTTTATGGACCCTGGTGAAATGAAGAATGATCTGAGCTGTCAGATAAGAGGGAAGACTGTTAAAAACTTGCTGTCATGTTTTAATGGGGCTGTCAATTCTAGTTTCTTCTCTTAATCTTATCTTCTGACTAAAAGGAAATCAAGACAGTTCAAAGCTTCTTCTGTTTTCATGAATTTGTGTGAAGAAGTTGAATATCTTAAGTCAAAAAATTTAGGGCTGGAAATAGTATCAAAAATTTGGAGTTTTTTGTACTGCTTAAGAGCTAGGTCTAGCTTTTTGCTTCTGGTTTTTGTTCCGCCAATTATACGTATCAAAATGGTGTTTGAGGAGTTAGGCAAGAAAGAACTGCTTAGCAGTTTTTTTGGTTTTGCCTTTTTTTTTTTTTTTTTTTTTTAAGCCAGTTGAGTTGAACTCTTGAATTCATTGAATTCAATTGAATTCATCATTAAAGGAGTTTCTGCACAACTTGCACCAGTCCTATCTCACAAAAGAAAACATTGTATGTATCTTATGATGTAACCAGTAACCAGTAAGCCCAGATAAAGCATTCAATATTTTTGTAAGCTAAGTAACGTAAGAAATGATATCTACTCTTTGAAAATGGATAAACAGGCTCAGAGAGCTTGTGACTTTTCCCCTTAGTCCTATGGCTAGTAAGTGGTAAGAATCAAGACTTGATTCTTTAAGTCAAAAGTTTCTGACTCTTTTAAGTTCAAAGTTTTTCTTAGTATTTCAAGTGATTTCTACTTATATGTTAGATGCTGGTTGTTTTCTTTATAGCTAGTGCTCCAAAGGACCTCTAACTGTCATTTTGAAGATTTTTGCTTTAATTGTTCTCATTAGGTTTGCATGATTGTGACTGCAAACAGTGCGATTAGTGTTTACTGGTCTATTTTCAGCTTTACACTTCTTAAGGACACAATCAGTCCAGCCTGTCAAAGCAATTGGCAAAAATACAGTTCTCATCATCATAGATTAAAGTGACCTGTCATGGACCATTTAATTTGGGGCACATTGCTTTTTCTCATTTTCTGATTAAAGTAACTATTTTTTGGAAAAGAGACTACTGCTGTGACTATAATAGTGGGAATTGAATATATTTCAGAGAAATCAATAGCCTGGTTTTTCTAGGTTAAAAATTTGATTGTATAGTGATTTGAAAAGACAAAACAAAAATAAACTTCTCTTCCCCCCCCCCCCCCAGATAATATCTTCTTTTAGCAAACTATATTTACTTAGCCTTTACCACAGAGGTAAAAGTTGCATTTCTGGCTATGATACTATTGAGTGGGCTTTGTGATTCTGTAATATGCTAATCATTATTGAGTTTTCTAGCTTCAAATGTAATCACAAAATCTACTTATGCCATTTATATTTTTGTGTTTCAGCTAATATTTCTAATAATAGGTATGAATTATTTTTCACTTTGTTGATTTTTTTTTAAATTTTGTTTTTTTGTCTATCTGATTTAATATAGATCTCACACCAGGGGCACATAAATATCCTTGAGTTTAATGATAGTATTTGCTGCACATAAAAAGGCATTCATTACCATTTGTCCTTTCTCATTGCCCATCTCTGATGAAACTTAGTGTCACTAAAATACAAACCTCCTCCTCTTGTTAATTTATTTGGATCTTGTACAGCACCATTACATTAGCAGTATTTTGTATAATTTAGTCCATTAACAAACTTTTACCTAACTAATTAGCTCATCCTTCATTCAGATTCATTAAATGTTAATTATCCATTGAACTCGAGACATCATTCTCCATTTATTAGTTAATCAACAAGTATTTATTAAATATGTATTATGTGCCAAGCACAGTGCTTGTCATCAAGAGTAAAAGTACAAAGAATGCAACAATCCTTCTTCCAAGGAACTTCTGTTGTAGTGAGAGACTACAATATGAATGTTAAAAAAATAAGTAAATACAGATTTTTGTCAAATAAATATAAGATGGGGGGGGCATTAGAAATTGTGAAGAGTCAAGAAAGACTTCCTTAAGATTATGATGCTTATACACAGCTGAAGGGGATAATTATTCCTACTTATATATTTAAATAAATATAAATATATACACATATTCACATATTGTCCCAGAAAAGCTTAATAAAAATTTAAGCCATGATAATTTTTTTTTAAATAGTATTTTGGATTTAACCATTTTCAACACCAAAGTCTCCTCTAACCCTCAAAATATTGATATTTCATTCCTGTGTACTCTTCTTGAACCTCAATCTTAAATCATTCACTTCTCTTCAGATAGTGATTAAAATCAATTAATCATCTTCATTTTTCTCTTGAGAATTAGAAATTTTCTTTTTGTCTTTTCTTCAAAAAAAAGTCTTCTAGATATTTGATTGTTAACTCTTCACAAACCATTTATAAAATTTTTAAAAACAGAATTCCTCAAAATAACCCCTAAGCAGTAATTCTCATAAGAAGCCCTTCCTTACCTTTTCTCTTGGAAATACTTTATTTTATCTTTGTGGATTGTAGATAAACACTATATAGAGAGAAGTGCTCTATTCATATTGTCATTTTTTCCACTGGTTTTCCACTGTTGTTTAATTGTGACCCTAGTTGGGATTTTCTTGGCAATCTGAAGTTGTTTGCTTTTTCCTTCTTTAGCTCACTTTACAAAATAGGAAACTGAGGCAGACAGGATAAAGTGATTTGGTTAAATTCACACAGCTAGTAAGTTCCAAAGTCAGATTTATCCATTGTACCATCTAGCTGCTCTCCCTATTTTTTCCTAGATCCCCAGGAATCACTAAGAATAGCATTATATTTATAGGTAGAAATATTGAAGAAGAACCTCAACCTATTTTTTCAACTCTCCTTCCGATTTTCAGCTCATATCGTCTTCTCCCAACATTCTTTCAGAGCTCTTAAAGCTGTATAATAATATCTGTAGTTTTTTTTGTTTTGTTTTTTGTATAGCTGACTAAAGTAGGGGTTTCATGGTTACTGGGCTCTGCAAAAACGGAGTGCAATGAAACAGTATAAAATGGGCAGCTAATTTAAGATAGAATGTTACAGTTAGAAGTTAGAGCCTTGGGTGACCAAAGTATGAAATAAAAATACTTAATTATAGGTTTTTAGAAAGATCTAGGAGTATAAATTGAAAACTGATGTGCCACTAAATAGAAGGAATTAATCTGTCATGGAATGTTGGTTTGGCTCGAGTTGGATGAGTTTCAGACAGTAACCCAAAGCCTTTTTTTCCGACTGATTTTCATTTTAATGTCAGAAATGATTTTGGTTTACTAAGGAGTTTTGTTGAGCAGGTGGATTCTAGGTATAGAGAGTAATAATGGATACATTTGAATGTTTATGCCATACCCAGTTTGCTCACTTTTGTAGGTTGTATTTTCCTCTCTACTTGATATTTGGTCAACAATGGTTGCCAGTAGAATCATGGAAAACTATCTCAATGGTAGGGACTGCCTCAAATTATTCTCTTTGTGATGATGACTTCTTCAAGGAAGATCATACTGTCATTTGCACTTGGAGGAAATCTTGAAATGAATTGGTTTTACTTTGTATTTACTTAACTGAATACATGTGGTAACTCCTTATGGAGTGTAAAGTTCTTCAGGGCTGAGGCTGTTTCTGGAGGCTGTTTCTTTGTCTCATAGTAAATCCTTGAATTGAATTAAACAATGTGCTATTGATATTATTTTGAAACTTTATTGGTATGTCCAACAACAAACATTTGTCAAATATCTACTTTGTGTCAGGCACTAAATAATGGAGATACAAGAATACACAAAAACCATTGTATACTCTCAAGGAACTCATAATCCCAATGGAGAGACAACAATGTACAAACCAAACTAAAGGCAGGCTTATTTGGAGATAATTGACAAAGGGGAAGTTAAGATAATTAAATTGTATCAAAAAATGTTCTTGTACAAGGTGGGGAGTTTTTTGTTTGTTTTTTGGTTGTACATCTATAGTCATTTGTAACATTACCATGTGAGTCATACTGGGAAAGAAAAACCAGAACAAAGGGGAAAAACCACAAGAAAGAAACAAAACAAAAAAGATGAAAATAGCTTTAATTTGCTTTCAGTCTCCATAATTCCTTTTCTGGATGTAGACTGTATTTTCTAATCAAAGTCTATTGGAATTGTCCTGGATCACTGTATTGCTAAGAAGAACTAAGTCTTAACATATTTGATAATTACACAATTTTGCTGTTTCTTTCTGCTTCTTTCATTCAGCATCACTTTATCTAAGTCTTTCCGGGCTTTTCTGGAATCAGCCTGTTTATCATATTTTATAGAACAATAATATTCCATACTATCCACATACCACAACTAGTTATTCAGTCATGCCTTAATTGATGGGCATCTACTTAGTTTCCAGGTCCTTGCCACTACAAAAAGAGGTCCTGCAAACATTTTTTCACATGTGGGTCCTTTTCCCATTTTTTATGATTTCTTTGAGATACAGACCCAGTAGGGACACTGTTGGATCAAAAGTATGCAGAGTTTTATAGCTTGTTGGAAGAGGACAGGTTTTTTACCTTAAATTTGAGGGAAGCTAAGAGGCAGAGATGAGGAAGGAGATCATCCCAGGGAAGGTTAACTTCAGTGGGAATACACAGTCAGTAGATGGAGTCTTTTATCTGAGCAATTCATAACATTATAGGCTTAGAACTAGAAGATCTGATCTTAAAAGGTCTAATCTAACATTCCCATTCTCTAGATGAATACAAAAAAGAATAATTTCAATCTAGTTGGCTCAGTGAATATAGCACAAGGCCTATAGTCAAGAAGACCTGAGCTCACATGTGGCCTTAGACACTTATGGGTAAGTAATAATGAGGAGAAAAGATTAGACAGTATTGTCTCCACAGATTTCTGAAAGTTGAGACACCAAGAAGGAAGTGACATCTATCTTTATTCAAAAAATATAAATGTTACTCCTCTTTGGTTCTTGATAGATCATTAGGCAAAAGGCATATTCCCCCAAGTTACCATATGTATATATATAAATGTAGTATTTTTTTTCCACCATAAAAATGTTACTTTCCCCTTTTTTTCTGACCTATTATGCATGAGAAGCCTCCTTACTGGTGAAAAGGATGCATAAATTAAAGAGTTTGGAGATCACTAACCTCAGCTGTCATATCCATCAGTGAAGAGTCTATGCATATTTTGAATAATCTTTTACTGGGCATCTGTCCATTAGAATTTACCATAGTGAAAGATCACTTGACGAGATAACCATGGGTTCTCTCCAGACCACAAAGGCGTATTAGAATATTTCATATCGTAGCATTTTATACTGAAATGGTGTAGATGTCAGAGTGGGAAGAATAGCCATCAATCTCATGTCATGTCAGTGACCAACATTAATTTTTTTTCCTCTATACCAGTTTAAAAGAATCTTCAATATCCTTAATTATATACATTGCAATGGTTGATTCAAGATCAGCTATGGTTTTGTTTTATTTTTTTCCTGAGACAATTGGGGTTAAGTGACTTGCCCAGGGTCACACAGCTAGGAAGTATTAGGTGTCTGAGGTCAAATTTGAACTCAGGTGTCTTCCTGGCTTCAGGGTTGGTGCTCTATCCACTGCACCACCTAGCTGCCCTGAACAGGTATGTTTTCAAGGGTAATCCCTTTCATTTGTGTAGATCATCAAATTGACTGTATTCCTAAGGTTCTTAGATTTAATTTAAATTTCACCTTTGACAGAAAACATCAACTTATCCTCTCCTGAATATGAAATAAAAATGAGAAAGATACACTTTTTATGAACTGCTTAAATTGTACTTTGATAGATAATTGAATTGAAGATCTTTCGATGATTTGTTAAATATTGATTTAATTATTCTTAGCAGTCCTGTAAGTAATATGACCTTCAGTTTCCTTTTCTCTATGTTAAAGATAATAATGCTTTTTTTCTTTTTATCAACAAATTGTGTCAAGGAAAGTAATATATAAATATGAATTAAGATCAAAGAATTTCCAATTATTACTTTTTTTCAAAAGTAGTGAGTTTTTGTTGTTGTTGTTGTTTTTTGTTCTTGTTTTGTTTTGTTTTTGCCTGTCACTATTTCTGATCATGTCTCCAAACTTTTGAGAACTCTTCTTCTATTCAGGGCATTAGTGAAATATATTTATCAGTGGTGACAAAGAGAGTCTTAGTTTCTTTTTCTGTTTTTTTTTTTTTTTTAATAGTTTGGGTCTTGCCTTTTATGAGCTGATTTCTGATAGTTGTGAACTTTATTATTGTTCCCAGAAAAGGATATTTTTTTGCAATCTTATTATTTTAATTTACATATTAATAAGATATTTCTTATGTGAATCTGTGCTTAGCTGAGAAACTGTAATGTGATTTTCAAATATGGATTTTTCTTCTGAAACTGTAGCAGTGAAAAGGTCAAGTTTCTGAGGCTGCAGTGCTAGAAAGAGAATGAATGATTTGTTATGCTATTAAGTGTGCCTGAAGAGATTTAAAAAATGTCTCTAGGCTCTCAGTCAGAAGTCCCACAAGAGCTTTTCTGGGATGGCTTTGTACTTTCTCTGGAGCCAATCTATTCTTTTGCCTGGAAGGCTAATTGCAGCCATCAGGCCATTGCTAAGGGAAAGAGAAGAAGGTAGGATTAAAATGGAAATCAAAATGGAAGGCAGAAATAAAAGAAATGGTACAAATCCTAAGGGTTGCATATTAGGCACTACTTTTGGAAAGTAAAATTAATTTCAAGGACTAGAAGTGAAGCAGCTGAACAGCTTACTCTATAACTGAAAAATAAGGGAATAGAAAAAATAATGGGGGTAGGGCAAACAATGACACACAACAGATTGAGAAAATAACACGACTTTTCATAAAATAATGATAACAACTCATATTTTTGTGTCATTCTAAGATTTACAAATAAATTTCTTAACACTGTGGTTTTCAGTATGATCAGCATTCTTCTTAGCTCCAATACAGATAATTAGCTCTTAGCTATTAGTCAGCATAATCTGCAGTTGATAGGATTTTTATTGCATTTCCTACTTTTTACTGACTAATTAGACTGGAGCAGTTAATGTCTTTTAAATGTTGGATCCAGCTTCAGGAATAAACACATTCAGATCCTAACTTGGACAAGTTGTAGCTCTATGCTGGCAATCACCCAGCAAACATTTATGAACTATCTACTATACATTAGGCCATATGGATAAAAAAACAAAAGAGAAGCAATCTAATTTTCTATCATGGGAAGTAACACAATTAGATACAAAATGAATAAAAGGCAAATGTGAGATTTTGGGGGACAATGGGAAAGGAATTAATAGTTGGTGGGCTTAAGGAAAAGCTTCATGATGGAAGATGATGTTTGAGCTGAGCTTTGAAGTTCACAGAGGAAGAATTAAGATAAAAGGGCACTCTAGCAATGGATAACAGTCCGTGTGCAAAGATGTGGAGACCAGAGAGGAGAGCTACTTCAACACTAGAAGAAAGCCATTGTCACTGGATTGTGGAGTTTTTGAAAGATAGTACTCTTGTGGTCCAGGGCTGACCAGGCCTATCTATCTGCTCAGGTTTGATATTGGAACAATATGAAATATTGGTAGAAGTGACTGTCATGTAGAAAAAGGAGATTTGCTTGGTCATGGCAGGAGACAGATATTCATCAAGGATGTTCAGGGATTAATTCATTTGAGTTCAGTTCCCCTTCCTCCTTTTGTAATGCCAGAAAAACTAAGACAAGACAGAGATTAGGGTTTTTAATATTTTAATAATGGAGAATTTGGGCTAGCCATACTAGCTGGCTGGCTGGGATTCTTTGTCTCAAAGCATCCAGCACCCAGCACCCAGCAAGTAATTCCAGAGACTTTTATAGGGCTCTATCTAGCAAGGAAACAAAGGCACGGGGCGGGGGCGGGGGGGGGGGGGCAGAACACTGGGTGAGTGGAAATTCCAGGAAGGACTATACCTTTTAAATTATGACAGGTTGGAGATCAAGAAGATGATTGAGCAGGAGATAGGAGTCTGAGGCAGGAGATAACCAAGTATTTAAGATAAGCCAGGTTGAATTTTATAACTCTTTGGAATGTGAGAGTGGCCAGAGCTTTTAGGCCCCAATTTTCTCAGTCCCAATGGGGCAGGGAGGGGGGATGGCCACCAGTGAAACTGAGGCAGAGCAATTCAGGAAAACAGGTATTACAATTCAGGGAAACTGAGGCATTACACTTTTACTGCCCATGACAGTTTAACAGTCCAGCATTAGCTTCCCACTGAAACTCCAATATGGCTTTGAATTCTTAGGCTAAGGAAATCACTTCAGGGGTCAGAGGCTAAGTCTCCTTAGCCAATAAAATTTTGGGATTGATTATAATACCTTTTAGGGTATAAGTAGCCCTTGGCTGTTACTCCTACTAGTTTTTCCAATAAATCCAGAAAAATAGTAGTCAGTTTTCGATTCTGCACACATATATTGTATCTAGGATATACTGTGACATATTTAACATGTATAGTACTGCTTGCCATTTGGGGGAGGGGGGTGGAGGGAAGGAGGGGAAAATCGGAACAGAAGTGAGTGCAAGGGATAATGTAAGAAATTACCTGGGCATGGGTTCTGTCAATAAAAAGTTATAATTATTTAAAAAAAAAAAAGAAAGAAAGAAAAAAGAAAAATAGTAGATTATGAACGGTTTTAGTTGGGGAAAAAAAAAGATAATTGTAGTTTACCTGAGGCAATAGTTATATTCTGGAGTTTCCTAAGAGGGGATTTGTGGGGTTAGACTTATACTTTAGGGATATCACTTTGGGAGCTATATGGAGGACTGCTTTCAGGTAGGGGAACTTGGAGGCAGGGAGATAATCAAAGTAGTCTAGGTAAGTCGTGATAAATAACCAAACTTGAAGGAGTACTTATATCTGAGAGGAGCAAATCAAGTACATGCAAAATATATTTTGGAAGTAAAATTGGCAGTTGGATGATTTTGACAAGGAAGGCTTAGGGACAGTGTGAAAGTTTGTGGATGATCCTGAGGTTGCAAACTTTGGTGAATGGAAAGATGGTGATACCCTCAACAGAAATAAAAAGTTTGGAAGAAGGACACATTTGTGTAGGGCATAGATAATTCTTTTTGAACATAGTGACTTTTAGGCTCCTACAGAGCATCCAATTGGAAGTGTCTACTCAAAAGTTGTTAAAAAGAGGGTTGGAATTTAAGTGGGACACTAGGAGATGTAGATTTGGGGAGTCATTTGCATTGAGATGATTGAACCAATCAGGTCTTATGATTAGAGGATGTTGAGAAACAAAAGGACTCAGGTTAGTCTTTTTTTTTTTTTTTTTTAATCACTTTTTTTATTATAGTTTTTTATTTACAAGATATATGCATAGGTAATTTTCCAGCATTGACAGTTGCAAATCCTTTTGTTCCAACTTTTCCCCTCCTTCCCCCCACCCCTTACCCCAGATGGCAGGTTGACCAATACATGTTAAATATGGTAAAGTATAAGTTAAATACAATATATATATATATATATATATATATATATATATATATATATACATGTCCATACAGTTAATTTGCTGTATAAAAAGAGTTGGACTTTGAAATAGTGTACAATTAGCCTATGAAGGAAATCAAAAATGCAGGTGGACAAAAATAGAGGGATTGGGAATTCTATGTAGTGGTTCATAGTCATCTCCCAGAGTTCTTTCTCTGGGTGTAGCTGGTTCAGTTCATTACTGCTCTATTGGAACTGATTTGGTTGATCTCATTGCTGAAGATGGCCATGTCCATCAGAATTGATCCTCATATAGTATTGTTGTTGAAGTATATAATGATCTTCTGGTCCTGCTCATTTCACTCAGCATCAGTTCATGTAAGTCTCTCCAGGCCTTTCTGAAATCATCCTGCTGGTCATTTCTTACAGAACAATAATATTCCATAATATTCATATACCGCAATTTATTCAGCCTTTCTCCAATTGATGGGCATCCACTCAGTTTCCAGTTTCTGGCCACTACAAAGAGGGCTGCCACAAACATTCTTGCACATACAGGGCCCAGGTTACTCTTGGAGTTCATCTGCAGTTAGAATAAAACTGAGAAGGAATGGTCAGCTAGGTAGGAGAAGCACCAAGAGGTAGTAGAATCTTGAAAACCAAGAGAGTCTATCTAAGGAAAGAGGGATAAACATTTAGTCAAATACTGTGGAGAGGTCACAAAGGATGAAGACTGAGAAAATACAGTTAAGAGATGTTTGTCACCAGTAAAAGAGCTATTGTAAATGTTTGTATCCATATAGATACTTTTCTTCTTGATCTCTTTGAGATAAAAATCTCCTAGGAACATTTCTGGTTCAAAGGGTGGAAGAAACATAGTTTAGTAACTTTTGGGGCATAGTACCAAACTTCCCCAAATGACTAGACCAATACCCTATACCACCAACAATGCCTTAGTATGATTTTCCTTGAACTGTGTTGTAAATATATATAACTTGATCAATTCAAAGACAAATTATGATTCCAGAGGACTGATGACGAAGAATGCTGCTACTTTCTGACAGAGATGGGATAAATTAGAGAGACATATATTTTTGGACATAGTGGATGTGAGAATATGTTTTGCTTCATTGTATATATTTGTTACAAGAGATTTTTTTTCTTAATCTTTTCCCAATGGATTCCAATGAAAGGAGAATATTAAAATTATTTTAAAATTTACATTAAATTAAATTAAAATTATTTAAAAAATTAAAAAGAGGTAAATGATAACTTTGGATTGAACTTCAATTTTCAATTAAGTGATGAAGACAGATGCCAAATTGCAAAGGATTGAGGAATGAATGAGAGGAGAGATTGTGATCATAGGTAGAATTTTCTAGGAGTTTGGCTGCGAAAGGGAGGATAGTTGTAGAAAGAAAATGATAGTTATAAGTGAAGGATTTGTTTTTGTTTTTAAGGTGGGAGAGAACTGGATAGAGTAGAGTAGGAGCAGTGAAGGAGATTGAGGATTTGAAAAGAGTCAATAAGTTTGCGTTATTCTGTTATAAGAGATTAAGGGGAAAGGGAGGAGGGAGCAGAGTAAGCAGAGGTTCTGAATGTGATGAGGAGGAAAAGTCAACACCACAACATTAAAGGAGGAGAGGATGAAGGATTATGTCAAGGAGTTTAATGAAATTAGAGTATTGTGATATAGAACAGTATTATTCAATCTGTCACTTTAAAATTTTATCTTTAAAGAAATTCTGTTTTTACTTCAAGACAAACAAACAACTATATGATCTAGAACAAGGAGCTTTTTTTTCCTTATCTATAAATAAAATGCATGGACTAAATGCTTCCATCTCCTTTTAAAAATTTAACACACTTCTTTTCAGAAGAAAGATTTCTGGAGTATTTATTGTGTGATGACCGTGTATTTTAAAACCAGCTGGAGTCAGGAATTCAGATTAAGGGAAAATCTTCAATCTTTATTCTTTTTGAGGTGAAGGGGGATTGCGATAGCAATATGGGCAGCTGTGACAGGACCCAGCTAGCAGAGGTGATGGGGGATCACAATAGCAATGTGAGTAGCTGAGACAAGAAGCCAGCCAACCTTCTCTTTCCACTCCTCTCTCCGCCCCTCTGCCTCCACCCAGCAAAATCATCATTTCCTATACAATACATCAGGACTTGCACAGAGAGGGGGGGGGGCATTCTTTCTCCAAGCATATATATTAATAGAGTATGGTCTGATTACTATTTAGCCTCACATGCTTGGGACCTCAGTGCATCAACTGGAGCTTCATCTCATTACATATTTGTATATATGTAATTTTCTTTCTATCCCTGTAGTATGTAAGCTTCTTGAGGACAGATTGTTTTCTTCCATGTCCTTGTCTCTGGGTCTAGCACAATGACTTAACAAATATCAAACACATAAGAAATATGTTTTTGGAGATGAATAAGATGATCACATTCTCCTCTGGAACTCCCTTGTCATTTATTATCCCCTTTATATAATTTAATGATTTAACATAGGTTATGTTCAGAAAGAACCATGTGTAATATAAAAAGCCCAATATTTGTATTAATCATATAAAACATTTTGTTCTATGATTGTGTCATATATTTCACCATGAGGACAGAAGTCATATCTAACACAGATATAATTCTTTAGCTCTTGGGCTTCTTTAGGTGTTCTCATTATCCAGACATATCAGATATCATCTCCTTAGAGCCAGGGCTTGTTCTTCTATATGTTTCATAACATATTAATGCTATGGTTGAAATTATGTGAATAGTGTTCTGAACCATAAATTCTACAGTTCCTCATTGAGAATTTCCCTTTGATAGGTAACTATTAATATCAGTCTGTAAATTATCTTTAAGATGAAGTTTTCTGTTCTTTATAAGATTTTTTTTTAAAAAGTGTGCTTTAGCTTACTATTAAGGTACTGAAAAGAGCTTTTTCTTTAGTGTTATATAAAGGGAAGCATATATCTAGGAATTCTTCCAGCTCTATTAGATAAGAAAATCACTTTTTAAGGGAATATTTGTGAGCACATCTAAACTTCTGCATTTTTCTTTTCAAGGGCTTAGATCATTGGATCTATTTTTAGTGGCTACATCAAGTTCCTTATTTCCCCAAGTATATAGGATGATTTTAATGACTTTTTTCAAGTAAAGCTTTTGTTTTCTAAAGAATATTTGCTGGTGGAATCATCATCATCTTTTCTTGTATTTATTTTGGAATTCTCCTAGTCTTAGAAAGCAAAGTCTCTTTACACTAAGTGATGACAAGAAGTACCATTCTATTTTCTAAATTAATTGAGGTGTGTGTGTGTGTGTGTGTGTGTGTGTGTGTGTGTGTGTGTTTACTGCAAGTAGTAAAGATCCTATTCTTAAAAAGGCAGTGAACCTTAGATTTGAAATACCATGTCAGACATCCCTCCCCAACACACACACACCTACTTTATTATTAGGTCTCTCACAACTGATTCCAAGAGGTATCTGGTGGGAGAGTTGTAATAACCTCCTTACTCCTCCATTGCCTCACCATTTGTCTTCAAAAGATTAAACTTTAAAAGCAGAAAACTGCCATTTTTCTGATTTTGAAGTATACTTTTGCTTAGTGAAATTCTCCAGTATTTCCTCCATTCATTGCAATAAGTTCTATTTAAAGGCAGCATTGTATAGTAGAATGAGATTTGCATTTATAGTCAGGCGACTCTGGGTTCTCTTTTGCCTCTAATGTTTCCTAGGTGCATAGCTATGGATAATTTTTTTGAGTTTTCAGTTGCCTTGCCTGTACAATTGAACTAACAGTGTCTCTAATACCAACCTAATAGGCTTTTGTGAGTTCCAAATGAGATGTTAGGAAAATATTTTGCAAAGTTTAAATCTGTATATCCATTTCAATTGCTGTTACAATTACTGTCATTAACATTTTTCAGTTACTAAATCATAAGCACAGTCAAATGTGTGTTCTCTATACCCTTTGTCATTGCTATATAGTTGGTTTCTTGTTTCCTTCTTGACTGAAATAAATACATGTATGTGCTTTTCTCATAAAGATTTTAAGGTACTTATTTATGTACATTCTTTCCCCGAAAATAGAATGGAAACTTTTTAAGGGTAAGGAATGTTCAGTTTGTTGTGACTTTGTATCTCTGGTACGTAGCACTGAATCCAGTATATAGTGTACATTTAATAAATGCCAATTGTAAAATTTGAAGTCAGTTAAAGCACAATAAAGAGACACAAAATAGATGTAAATAAGCTATATCATATTAGCAATTAAGAACCCCTAAAAGGAAGTGGCATAAAAGATACTATGAACAGGTGACTAGGAAGGGAGTTAGGCCTTTTAGATTGGGAATTTGAGGGATAAGGGGGTGGTCACTCTGTAAAATATTTACAAAGGACCCTAGGCAAGGAGTAGCACAGGATGAGGAGTCATATTTTTGAATTTACAGATACACCAGGTAGAAGATAATGGATCAGTCAGTCAAGGAAACAAGGAATTGGAAGAAGTATAGGTGAGGAGAGGTTACATTTACCCCTTAAATATAAATTCATAACCCTCTCCCCCCAAAAAGGGGAATAAGTTTAGGTCAGGTTGTCCAGGGCTTTAAAAGCTAAAGAAAGAATTGTGTATTTTACTTAGAGGTGGTAGAGAGCCACTAGAATTTGAGTGGAGGTTATGGTCAAACTTGTGCTTTTAAGAAAATCGCTTTGAGAAGGAGGTATTGAAGAAAGTGAGATTTGAATGGGGGAGACTAATTAGAAGGCCGTTGAAGTCTTCCAGAAGGAAGTGATGGGAACCTGAACTAAGTTAATGGTTATGTGAGTAGGAAGAAAGGGTTGAATGTGAGAGATGCTTTAGTGGTAGAAATGACAAGATTTAGTAACTAAGTGGATGTATGTGGAGAGGAAGAGGGAGGAGTTACAGATAACACTAGACTTTTGAACATAGCAGGCTATGAAGAATGGCAGTATCTTGAAAAAAAAGGTACCAAAAAAAAAAAAAAAACCTATACCAAAAAACAATAACAACAACAACAAACAAAGTTCAGAAGAGATTTAAAAGCAATTAATAGCTTTAAAGCAATTGAGAATGGGGAAGATAATGAGAATTTTTTTGGATATGTTTAGTTTGAGGGACATCCAATTTGAAATGTCCAATATAAGCATTTGACAATTGGAGATTGAAACTCAGGAGGGATATTGGGTTAGATATATAGATTTAGGAGTTGTATGCATAAAGATTCTAATTAAACCTATTAGAGTTGAAAAAGTCACTGAGTCAGAGAGTATCTGAAGAAGAGGAAGATGTACAGGAACGCTGAGATACAGCTACAGGAAGAGAGTTTGTTATGGATGAGGACCGAACAAAAAAGACTAGAAAAGAGTCCAGGTAGGAGAACCTAGCAGTGTAGATAAGCACCTTATCTTCCTTGGGGACCAATTCTGAGACAATTCCTGTTCCATAGTTCTATTTCTCTCAAGCAGTTAGTACACTCTGATCCCAGCCCAAAGTATAGATATGGATGTAGAAATGATGGATTATATCCTATTATGGTGTTATAAAGCATAATTGATTGTCCTCACTAATGCAGGAACCTCAGAAAGGAGGGAGCATCTCTAACATCATAGATGGAATATTTGGAAAGTCATCTTGACGTAGCTGCCAAACCAGCATCTAGGCTAGACTCATAGTTGAATAACTATAGTACCACTTCCTCTTCTGTCTCCACCTTTTTGCAAAAAATATTCTCTATTAGTGTCCCTTTAGATAATTGAAGTGTATAATTTGTTCTTTTCCTCTGACCTGTTTTTATACTGTTACCACTAATCATTCACCTGGAGAAACATTTACCAACAAATTTAGAATTTGAAATGGATAGGAGAAAATTGATTGTGCCCTTCTTTTCAAAAGTCCTTCAATTCAGACAGAGAGCTCTCTTTCAAATTGCTGTATTGAGTGACTCTAATTTATTGATAAGTGAGGAGAGGAAATGGCAACAACTTTTCTAGGAGCCTGGCTGTGGAAGGGATGAGAGATATAGAATAATATCTGGAATGTATGGTAGCAATTACCAAGAAATTTTTTTAATGGAATTGGGAAAATTTGAAGATGTGTGTAGCCAGCAAGGAGGGGACTAGCAGATAAACAGAATATCTGGATCTTTGTATCAGCCCTGATACTTTCCCTGCCTAAATAATAACTGGCTTTTCCTCTGCCATGAACTGAACATAAGCATGAACTCTCTTTTATGTATTGTATCCCCATTAGAGTGTAAGCGCCTCGAAAACAGTGTCTATCTCAGTTTTCTGTTTGTACCAGTCATGCTGAGCAGAGTTCTTGGCACATATTAAATACTTAATATTATTCTGTTTCATTCTATAATGTACAAGTTCTTAACCTGAGGCCTGTAAATTTTTAAAAAATAAGTTCTAATTATAATATTTCAGTAATGTATTTCTTCAGTATTTTATTTTATGTACTTAAAAAGTCTCTTCTAAGGGGTACCTAGGCTTCATCAGACATTGAAAGGAATCCATGACGCAAAAATGATGAAGAACCCTATGTCTAGAAAAGAAATAGTGAGCATAGAAACTCATCATTTCTTCATCTAAAACAGCTCATGGCATATTCTCCTCATTTCTTTGTTAAAAGAAAGGTTTGGGGCAGCTAGGTGGTGCAGTGGATAGAGCACTAGGTCTGAAGTCAGGAGGACCTGAGTTCAAATCTGGTCTCAGACACTTAATACTCCCTAGCTGTGTGACCCTGGGCAAGTCACTCTCAATTGCCTCAGTAAAAGAAAGAGTTCATTTAGTGAGAGAAATGATATCTAGAAATGCTTATGATATGACAACAAAGAGTATCAGGAAACCATTTTTTTTTAGAAGAAAAAGCAGGCTAACTAAGAATTGAGATTAGACTGCTAAAGATTTACTTTTAGTGAAGTTAATATATCTCAGTAATCATAAAATTACTTCTGGTTTTCTTTGCAAGGTTAAGAAGCAGAGGGTTCTTTTTTGCCTCTTTCTCTACACATATATTCTTCCCATCTGAACTCACCCCATTCTCCCCAATATGCTGCCTCTTTCTTTTTCTCTTTTAACTTTTTCTGCCAGTACTATTTCTGGTCTCCCTAATTGGGGTTAATCTTCTTCATTCCTCACTTAGCACTGATTCTGTGATGGTTGACCTTTTCCATTAACATCTTTCCTTATTTCCCTCCATCTTTTATCTCTATTCCAAAGAATTCAAAAGATCTTACATGACTTAGCATTTCTAACCTCAGTATGATATTCTGTTGGTTCTATTGGAAACCCATTGGTAAGCTACAATAATGGGGTCAAATTGTTCATATTCAAGATAAAGTATTATTGTTGCTAGTTCATTTTTTAAGCTAATTACCTCTTGAGACACCTAATATTGCATTTATAACCAGACTTTGCCATGTAAATATAGACAATAATGATGATGATCTCTAGTCCACATACTCTGAAATCTTATGACATGGAGCCATCTTGCTTTTCCTCATACATGACACTTCTTTGCCCTATTTTAAGCATTTTCACTGACTATTCACCATTCCTGGAAATTTCTCTTTTCTCATTCTGACTTCCTTGGATTCCTTCAAGTTTCAACTAAAGTTTGTCCCCATCCTCGCCCTTTCTTTGTCCTTCTTAATTTTTGTATCTTCCCTTTGATGTTTTCTCTAATGTATCTTGTATCAGATGCAATTAGGAGTCAGGGAAACTTGAATTCAGATCCAACTTCAGATACTTGTTAGCTGTATGACTCTGAGTGAATCACTTAAATTCTGTCTGCCTCATTTTCTGCATTTGCAAAATTAAGGTGAAATATAATAGCTTCTACCCCCAATCTTTGTTGTGAGGATCAAATGAAATAACCTGTCTTGCTTTCTTTTAAGGAGAATCTACATTCTTGAAACAACAGTATAGAAATAGCGTACTTTAATCTTGGCATCAATGTTTATTTTCTGGCAATGTTGTGGGTTCTGGAAAAACTAGTTTTTCCATGTGGTGACTAAATTGTAGGAAGCTTTCTTTATTCACTTAAAATTGAATAAAAATGAGTTTTTAAGGATTTTGATGATTTCAGTCTAGTGCCACTGAATTTGTAGGAGTGTACTCCTTTAATTATTTTTTCCTACATCTGTGACTTAATTCTTATAGGAAGTCCTATGGTGAAAAAGTTCCATTTACTAAGGCAGATGAGCAACTGCAGTCTTTGAGAGTTGCCTGATGAGGAAAAAGGGGTTACATAGTAATTTAAGTAATTTGCACAGGGTCACATAGCTATTTATATGAGTCACAGGAGGGACTTTTGAACTTAGATCATCCTGACTGAGGCTATATCTCTCAACACATTATGCCATGCTCTTTCTAAAACTCATTAAAAGTCATTGAAGTTAAAAAAAGCACAATGAAGAATGTCAGACTATTTTTATATTCATTTTCTCCTCTAGGACCTATGTCTTAGGTAAATGTTAAAGCCAATACAATTAAACTTTACCCATGTCTTGTGTTTTAAGGTCTAAGTTTGTCTAGTCAACATATAAATGGATTATACTTTTTATTATATCACATCAAACCCCCACTTTAGTCTTAACTCAGAAATATAAGGACTCCAGAGTACCAACTTCTCTCTAATCAGTTTGTGATACATGCTGAGGATATAGTCCATTTCCTCTCCCCATCCATCTTTCCTTCTGATTGAAATACCCAACTTTTGTTTGTTTGCTTTTTATTTTTTAATGATTACTAAGTTCATCAAAATGTGGCATGACTTCTTTAACATATTTTTCATTTGAGAGGGCAAGCCAACTGAACAACCTAAGAACTAAAACATTTAAAAAAACCAACAGTCAGCTGTAAGATTACGACCTATTTTCTTCCATGGAGTTATCCAGAGTGCTGGATTGCTTCAGCTTGAGCCTCTCTTGATTGTAAATGGAACAAAGCTCTTCATTTTTGGTTGTATTGAACCTTGCTTCATTACTTCTTTTAGTTCTAATATTTGATAACTTTCCTTGGATGTTTTGCAGATAGTGCTCTAATTCTCAGGTCTTTTCTTCTATATCTATCCAGCCTTTTTCTCCCTGCTGCACCTTTTTTTTTTTTTTTTTTTTTTTTTTTTAAAGCTCAGTAGGGTATAGATGTGTCCATTCTTCAGATTTCAATCTAATGGTTTATTTATCTAGCTAATGGCTCGTGTCCTTATTAATGACTCTTAGCAAATCAAATCTACATTTGTTGAACCTGACTGGGTGATAAATTATGCTTGTATTTATTCTTTGGTTCAAAGCCAGCTGTTGGAGTTCCTTTTAAATACTCATTTGATTTGCTCTTGGATCAGAAAGGAATTTAACTGTTCTGAGAAGTTAAAATAAGTGATGAAAGCACAAAGGTCCACACAGTTAAAATTAAATAATCACAACAGAAACTCATTTTCTTAACCATAGTTTTCTATATTGAACTGTTTTGTAAAAATGAAGTTTGGACCCTCCAGGAGTATATTGGCAGCATGTTAATATATAGCACTGTTTCATATTTGTTGTGTCATTGATTGATTTAATATATTGTAAAGATATTAATTATGTTAGGCATATTTGTTTAGAATTTGGGGAAATAAATAATCTAATGTTGGCTTTTATTTATTTGTAATTCTGCATTTATATAAAATGGCCTATATTTATAGAGTTCTACTCATTTAAAAAAAGTGTCACTAGCTCTTTGGAATTTAGGAAACATCAAAAGATTTAAACCAACAAAAATGAATGAGTGAATGTGTGGTCTATTTCTATACAAACAAAATATCAGAGACAGTTCTCATTATGAAGGAGCTTAACTTCTAATAGGGAAGACTATAGATACAGGGAAGACTTGATATAGGGGGGTAGTGACAGTGAGAGGAACACTTTGTTAGGAAAGTTATTGAGATAGTGATGAGAGGGGACATCAGGGAATAGATTGACATACTTTTCAGGAACAGAGTTTATTTGATTATGATTCCAGTACTGGAGGGAATAATGTTTAGTGTAATAGATATCAACATATGGGCCTCATGATTAATAACTGAAGCAGAAATCAGAAGTGAGAATGGCAGAATGCAGACAGATTGATAAAAAGTAAACAGTTGTGTAGATTTATTTATGAACAGACCACATAGACCTTTTGAGATGGAGTAATTAAAAATTAATTGGTATAAATCTGTTTTAAGATATCTATTCACACACAGTAATAAATCTTATTTCATGTAAAAGTAGTTACTCACAATCACAAAATCTTCAGGAGCTGGTTGTCACAAAGAAACAAATTAGAAACAAAGGGAAGCAATAGGAGGAAAGAAAAAAAGATCCAATTTCATAGAAATTAAGTAGCCTGTGATATAACACATATGAAATCTACTCTATCTGTATCTATATCTGTACATATATCCATTTATTTGAAGGTTTCCTAATGTCTTTATATGACTTGATTATTCATAAACCCATAATATTTATATCTGAAATTACAACAGTAGTAGTATAGCTAGTATTTATATAGTGTTTACTGTGTAGCAGGCACTGTGCTTAAGTGCTTTACAAATATTATCTCATTTGATCCTTTACAATAATGTTGGAGGGTAGGTGCTATTATGATCCTCCGGTTTAAAATTGAGAAAATTTTAGCAAATGGAGCAAAATCACTTGGCCAACAAGTTTCTAAGGCCCTGGTCTGTGTCCAGACCCAGTACCCTATTTATTATGCCACTTACCTGCTAATAATTAGGAGCAGATACATATGTGCAATATTGTGTATATGGTGTACAAGGTTGTTTTGCCTCATTTCAGTTTTTAAAATGACTTATTGTAGCAACTACCTTCTCTATACCTTTCAGTCAATTTTATCACTGGAAAGATGTGATCTGTTATAGAATATAATTTTCGAAATCTTGACTGTCCTCTTATATTTTCAAAAAGCATATGGTAGTATTTATGATAATTGTGAATGAGTTGCCGTTCTACTTTATTTTGTTCTGTTTAGCTTACCATAAATAATCAGAAAATCCTAGAAACAATCCAGCTTACTTTTGGTTTAAAAAAACAAACAACTACAGCTGTTTAGGAAGGATACATTTTTTTTTTTAAATTAGGAATCAATTAAGCATGTAATTTAAATTAATTTCTGTTGATGAAGAAGAAAAATAGGTGATGCTTAAGCTGCATTCATTATATGATAGTTAGGTGCCTTCGGCATGAGATAGTAAATCTTATTATTCCCTTGCCATTTGGCTACATATCAAATGCCTTATAGGCTTATTAGAAATTTGTTTGTTCAGAGTTTGCATGATGGTGTATGCACAATAGAGTATTATATTACTGACTACCATATTGGATGGTTGTGTTGTCTGTACAAGGACACCTGTCACACTCTAGTGGTGAGGATTAGTTCTTGAATGGAATTGTAGGAAGACTCATTCTAATCCTAAAGCTACTTTGAGATGATGGTGAAAGACAATGTAAAGATTGCTAAATTTGGAGCCAATGGAACTGTGCTTAAACAATGACTACAATTTACTATTTGGATGAATTTATTAAAGCACTTAACAAACTTTTGATGCCTTGGTTTTTTCATCGTTAAAATGAGGGTGATAAATTCTGTGACCATTGGGGTCTCTTTCAGGTCTAAACACAAATTATTCCAAAAGGCTTAATGAAGTTTTAACCTTTAGTAACTTAAAAGTTGTTTTTAGTAGTTATTAAGGTTTAAAACTTCAACACAGCTAGGTTTAGAACCTATAATGGGAAGATTATTTGAAGTATACTGAATGTTTCTGTTGTGTTTGAATCAGTTACTGTGTTTTATATAACTTAGAATATGCAAACTTGAATAAATGGGACCATTGCAGGGGATTCATTATATCCACTAACAGAGACCTAGCTCTAAGACTTTCCAATTACCCTATATATGATCTTTAGATAGGGCAGAGGGGAAACATCTTAGACAAGCTTATTTGGGAAGGTGAGACCTTACTCCTTCTACTTTTTAATTGAGCCCTTCCACCCCTTCTCAAGATAATAATAATTATGGTATCTGATACTTTAAAGTTTGCAGTTACTTTATGTTATGTCTTCTGGTCTTTTTAGTACCCTATGAGATAAAAATCTCCATTTTTAAGAATGAGAAAACAAAAACAGATTACATAATAATCCAGTCATATTGATACAATAATCCTCAAATGGATCCTAGAATTTGCCAATCCAAGGGAATTGGTTTTTTCTTTTCTTTCTTTCTTTTCTTTTTTTTTTTATTGTAACTTTTTATTGCCAGAGCCCATGCCTGGGTAATTTTTTTTTACAACATTATCCCTTGCACTCACTTCTGTTCCAACTTTTCCCCTCCTTCCCTTCACCCCCTCCCCCAGATGGCAAGCAGTCCTATACATATTAAATAGGTTACAGTATATCCTAGATATAATATATGTGTGCAGAACTAAACAGTTCTCTTATTGCACAGGAAGCATTGGATTCAGAAGGTAGAAATAACCCAGGAAGAAAAACAAAAATGCAGTTAGTTTACATTCATTTCCAGTGTTCTTTCTTTGGGTGTAACTGCTTCTGTCCATCTTTGATCAATTGAAACTGAGTTAGATCTCTTTGTTGAAGAAATCCTCTTCCATCAGAATACATCCTCATACGGTATCGTTGTTGAGGTATATGATCTCCTGGTTCTGCTCATTTCACTCAGCATCAGTTCATGTAAGTCTCTTCAAGCCTCTCTGTATTCATCCTGCTGGTCATTTCTTACAGAACAATAATATTCCAAAACAGTCATATACCACAATTTACTCAATCATTCTCCAATTGATGGGCATCCATTCATTTTCCAGTTTCTAGCCACTACAAATAGGGCTGCCACAAACATTTTGGCACATACAGGTCCCTTTTCCTTCTTTAGTATCTTTTTGGGGCATAAGCCCAGTAGAAACACTGCTGGATCAGGAATTGGATTTTTCTTACATAGGATTCTTTAGATAGTAATTTAGTACTCGGAAAGTTCCAATTCAATTTTTTACATTGTCTTTTGGGATCTAGAAGAGACTTACCTCCCTTGATGTTCTCATTTATACCTTTGATATCATTTGAGAATAACAACAGTTGTGATGTACATATTGGATTTGAGGAGATGGTATAACGGGAATTATTATCACAGTAAAAAAAAAAATGACTGGCCATTTGGATACCTTCTGGCTCTTTTTTCTCACCATTCCTCCTCTCTCAGCTCCCTAAATGGCCTGGTCAGTGTATTTTAACATTTCAGGTACATAAGAAGACCTTAATGTCAAAATTCATCATTGGTAATAACATTTTAATTTTTGTTTCTCTCCTCTTCTCCTCATCTAGGCATACTCTGTCTATGATGAAGATATTGGATATTGCCAAGGACAGTCTTTTCTTGCTGCCGTACTACTGCTCCATGTGAGTAAATTATTCTATAAAAAATGAAACTACTTTCAAGAACACTCTTCCTTTGCCATTTATTGCCTTTTTTCCTAATAAAGATTATATGTAAAATTTTCATAATAGGACATTTCCTTATTCTAACCCAAATTTTTCACACTGGAACTGTTTGTTAAGGGACTAAATTATTGATCTGGAATGATTTTTATTTATTTATTTTTTATATTTTTATAATGTACCACACAGTCAATTTTTGCAAAGGTGTCACTTTTAGCTGAGAAATAATGAGCTTTAATTTCCTATTTAGTTGTCTTCAGATACTTATATCTATTTTTTTTTTTAAATATTCAGGTCCTTAAGATCTTTCTTTTTGTAAGCTTATTTAAGATCTGATAGGGGACACAGGTCTCTATTGTGTTTTGATTTCTATTTCTCATTGTAATATGTATAGTCTTTTCTTTAAGAACTAATTTGAGTGTATGTGTATAACTTACAGTTATTTCATCGTTATTTATATAGGTAACTGTAGAGGTCATCATTTATGATACCTCTGAGCATTATTTTTATGTAGATGTCATTACTTATAGTACCTCTGTACTTTTCCTGCTTATCTCACCTAACTATGTCTGTTTTTTTTCCTTAATGGCTTATTGAAAATTATGATTTCTACTTCTGCTTTTTTTATTTCACCTTAAGCATTAAATTCTCCTGATTCTGGTTTTAGTTCTGAGTAAGTCATCATGTTTCAAGTATGTTTCTTGTAAACAACATATTATTTGATTCCATTCTGTTTCTCTCTTCCATTGTATGAGTGAATTAATCCCATTTACCTATTGATATGATTTTTAATTGTAAGATTCCTTTCATTATATCCTTTTAGCCTTTTTTCTTATTGCCCCAGTACCCCATCTTTACAAAATAATAATGTTCTTTGTAAAGAAAATGCTTTTTAAAAAAGGACTATGAACAGCATCTTTAGGAGTCACAGTGTATAGAGTTCAGAGCCTGAAGTTAGATTCACTTTTCTGAGTTCAAATCTGCTCTCAGACACTTATAAATTATGTGGCCTTGGGCAACTCACTTAATCCTGTTTGCCTCAGTTTCTTCATTTATAAAATGAGCTGAAATAGGAAAAGGCAAAGTATTCCAGTATCTTTGCCAAAACACCCCCAAATGGTGTCAAGAAGAGTTAGAACTGAAATGATTTAACAAGTAATCATTAAATAAAGTAATGTTTTCATTCCCCTAGTCTTCCTCTTCTCATCTAATCCAGACTCCAATAACTGATTCTTAAGTTTTATTTTTCTCCATTTAATCTTCTCTGTGTGATCCCTTTGTGAATTTGAAGTTTGTTTTGCTTATAACTACTTCCTCTTTGACCCTGTCTTCTTATAAATTCCCTCTCATTCTCCCTGTTCATTTCTGTTTCTCTGTTGAAGCATTCTGGCATATGAGGTATTGGTATTTCTGATTGTTTTCCCCAGTGTATCCTTTCTTCTTGTGAAATCAAAACACAGAGAAGTATTCTCCCCTGTTCTGTGTCAAGCTAATTAACATAGTTAATAAGCTCCAATGGCTTTATTTATTTATTTATTTTTTTGCCTCTAAAAGTAGATATAAAATGCTTTGCTTGGAATTTAAAATTCTTCACAACCTAATCAACTTCTACCTTTCTAGTCTTCGTATACCTTACTATCTAACACATACTCTCCCATCCAATGATATTGGCCTCCTTGCTGTACTACAAATAAGATACTTTATTTCTCTGCTTCAGTCTTAGGACACGTAAGGCCCTAACTATAATTCCATTACTTTGTTATTTTCTTTCTCTCATTAAGTGAACAATGAGTAGATTGGACTTTTACAAGAGTATTAATATTGTGAAATGGCATAAATCTACAGTATTCTAAGTTTATCTTTATTCCAACTTTGGTCTTTTTAATCCTTAAAGAGAAGAGGCGATGGGGGAAGAGAAATAAGTTTTTATTAAATAGTTACTATGTGTCGAGCATTATGCTATCATTTTATAAATATTATCTCACTTAATACTTGATTTGATTGGCTATCAGTATTATTAATCCCATTTTATAGATGAGAAAACTGAGGCGTAAAAGGTAAAGCCATTTACTAGGGTTCACACAGCTTGTGAATGTTGGAAACAGGACTTGAACCTAGGTCCTCTAATTCTAAGTCCCCAACTACATAGCCACCATGCCATGCTTATAAGTCGTTGAACTATACATGAAGCTAATTTTTAGTTACAACCCCCAAGGCAAAATCATGTGCATCCTAAAAAAATTTAAACAGATTCACAAATGACAACCAAACAAACATTGTATATGCTTTATGTCCTTTTGTTAATTTGTCTGAAGTGTTTTTCTTTCTTAAAAATACAGAGCTATAGCCAATCTACATTCTATTCTGCTTCTAATGACCTTTTTTTTTACAAATATTTTCTCTTGTTATTTTTCTGACATCCTGATATCCTCTCCTATGTTTATTCTCCTGTCCTCTAATTGAGGGATATAAAGACTGCTTCCAGGTTTTTCCATCATGAATAAAACAGCTATACATATTTTGTATTTATAGTTAATTTATTTTCCTTTTTACCTCTAAGGGTCTTAGCAATAGAATCACATGAACAATTTAGTTTTTGGTTCAGTGAATGTGATGTCTGATTTTGAAAGAAAGGAATAAAGGACAAATTGATGATGTAACACCTTTCACATCATATTACATTATCATTAAAGCAGCTTTAATCATTGATTGGATGATTAGAGAAATCATATGAGTTTTGGATAGATTGAGGATACTTTGTGCCATTTGATAAGTCACTGTTTTCAGTCAGCTTACCATTAAGTGAGATATCCCTTTCTTCATGATAAAGAGATGTGCCTTGATAGTTTCTACCAGGTCTCTTCCAGGTCCTTAAAAGTTGGGGTAGTTATTTTGTTTTCTAAGGGGGAAATTATGAAAATGCCTAGTTTTAAAACTTGGCTCTCTTATTTTGCTACCTGTACTTATAACTTGGACAAATCCTTTTCTCTCTTACTTTCTTCATCTATATGAGATGTAGTTAGGTTGCATCTACACGTCTTAACTTTTTTGTGTGTCATCTGTCTGAAGGAAGCTCATAAAACCTGTTAACCCTTTCTCAGAAAAATATTTGTAAATGTGGAAGATAGAATATGTAAGAATACAAAGTAAATCCATTAAATTGAATGCAGTTATCAAAAAAAAATTTTTTTAAAGTTCATAGACCTTAAGAACTTTTGGGATACATCATATATCAGTTTGATCACAGTTTAACTTTTTCTTGTTCTGGGGTTTTTACACTTTCATTGACATCAGTAGTTCCTTATAGAGAGAATTAATATTTATAATGATCTGAGATTACAAGGTATTGAAGTGCCTTTTGAAAAAATTAGATATTAGATTATTTTTAACATAATTTCATGATTGTAAATTTTGTAATGTTCTGCTCATAGTTAATATCTATTATCCACATAGAGTACCTTTCAGCTAAAATTAGAATATTACTTAAACTAGACCCACTCAGTTTGGAAATTAACTGTATTCTTTAAAAAAAATTGTCACATATAAAATGTTGCAAAATATAGCGTTCCTTAAAAAATAGATGACCTAAGTGATTTATATTAGGTTACAGGGAGATGAATTACAAGCTAAATTTTTTTTATCAGCTACATAGACTGTTGCTTCTAGACATTGTTGGCAGCTTCAGATTAATCATTGTCAAAGAATTCTTTTCTTAATAGTGCTTTTTTTCTCCTAGGTCTGTGTTGATTTGTATTTTATATTCACAGCATATGAGGGAAGAAATACACAGTGAATGAGATATTTAAGACTAGTGAATGATATTAAGATATTATTCACTTTTTCCCATGAAATTTGACACTTTAAAGATAAGTGTTATTGGATTCAACTGATGTAGTTTCAATAAATTAATAATTAACATTTGGATTTCAGATGGAATTAAATGCTATTCCAAGTATTCTGTTTTCTATCTTAGATTGACTAAAATCCATTTGGATAAATTTTCTCTCATTGATGCCAGAAAAAAATAAACAATGTTTATATTTTTATTGAGGATCTAAATATTTTTGCCTTTGAATTAAATAAGCACTTAATCTATTTTACTCTTATTGACAGGAGTTTACGTGCTTCCTAGTTAACAAAAGAATTACTAATTTTTTTTGGATGAACCTAGGAAGATTCAAAAGTTAACATAAGGGTAGCATATCTGTAAAATACAGATTGCTACCCAATATTTCTTACAAGTAGGCAAATTTAATACCTCCAAAGAAATAAAGTACAACAATAAGAACATGAAGAGAATTAACTTCAGAATTTCACAGTCTTTATTGTTTTGGGGATGTATTCCAGATATGCTTAAAAATTCTCTTCCCTTATTCAAAATGAGATTGTAGGATTTCTAAAAGAGGTCTGTAAACTATGTTCCCTAATTGAGGCACTTATTTTATCACTTAGTTAAAAAAGCATTTATTAATATATGCTTAGGGAGATGGTAATATAAAGAAGGTTAAAAAGCAACTTCCCAGCCCTCAAGAAACTCATATTCTAATGGGAGAGAGATCATATAAATCACTACATACATACAGATTTTATAGAGAAGATGGAAAGAAAACTGAGAAGATTTGCCAAAAAATACTTGTGACTTTTAGATGCTAAACATTATTGCTGTGTTAGGATATGGTATTAAATAAAATATAATACCTCAACTCAAAGAACCATAATATAGTTCTTATTGGAAGAATTGAACAAGGTATTTGTTGGTGTCTTTTGTTTTGAAGGACTTTGGAAATCAAATGGGTAGTTTTAATAAACCAGAAATGATCTATTCCAATATTACCTAAATTGTTCACAAAAATAGGAAATGCAAACATCTTACCAAATTCCTATGAGATAAATAGAGTACTAATATCTTTACTTGGTAGAGATAAAGCAGAGAAATAAACCTACATATCAATATTCCTAACAAATAATTAGTATCACTGCAAAAATATGCCCTCCTTCCACTTCCCATCTCTCACTCTAGGCACAATAATTGAAACTACTATTTCCTTTGGAAAGAGTTTGTCAATAAATTACCTTGTTTCTTTGTGTTTGCATAAACTGTCTTACATTTCAGGAATGAACTTCCATTGCTTTTTTCATACTCAGAAACTTTATCTTCTGTTAATATGCAGTTCAGATGCTGTCATTTGCATCAAGTCATTACAGATTCTCCAACCTTGTTAATATTATTTCTCTTCTCCGATTTTGCTTGAATCAATTTTTGTGCTTGTATTTATTTTTGTGTGTGTATTATATTGTAAACTCTTTGAAAGCTAGAATGTTCCTTTTGTTTGTGTTTACTCATGCATAGGTATTATTCCACTTCTAAGACTTTGAAATAATGGTATCTATAAGTCTTCATTCATTATAAAGTTTTTGGTTATTTTTGTTGTAATTAGCTGTGCTTGTTAGCTTGCTTTTTTAATATGAATTTGATTCTGAAGTCAAAGTCATGATCTCTTATTCTCAGACTTGTGTTCCAAGGCCATTGCCACTGTGTGCGTGTGTATGTATGTGTTATGTTCTTTATTTACATTTCAAATATAGTCGGGATAAATATAGGTATAGATTGGTCTTTGCAGCCCATTACCATGTAAGAGAAATAAAACACTTTACAGTATGTACCACACTGATATGATATAGCCACAATGCTGCTATCACTGGTGACAGTGATAATAGTCTCAAAATAGAACAAGACCGTATTATTTTATTTCAGTACTCCTATCTCTAAGATCATAGTTGTGTATTCCCTGATACACAAATTAATTGTTGTATTTGCATAGACGGAAATCTCTGAAGAGAGATAGTGTCTACAAGAGTTGTCTTCTGAATTGACACAAAGACATCCTCTTTGTATACATCCTCCAGGTGACCTTCTTGGTCTCTGAGGTGATCAACTCTGAATAAGCCTTAGTTGCTCAAAGTCTTTGTGGTGGTGTGGGAAAGGTGCTGCACCATGAGAGTTGCACATCTGTCAATTGTAGTCCATAGGACTATATGATGAAAAAAATAAAATATGCTAAATCCCTAGTTTCTTAAAATGTTTAACCTGATTTTTCTTGTTTTTTATATTTTATTTTAGTTTGCTGTTGAACAACATATTTATTTTTCTAATTATTATTCCTTAACAGCACTCATCATATTTAAGACAGCATGGCATAGAGTTAGATAGGGAACTAGCCTTAGAGTCAGGGGTCCCAAAGCATGGATAGGCATGTTGATTTAAAGTCTTCATTGGTAGAGGAAGTTCCCACATTAATGAGTCTATTTCACTATTTTTTTTTTTTTTTTTGTCTCAGCTTCTCACAGGCAAAGTGATTTGGCAGATATGTGGGATGATTAGTAGAATGCTTGCTGTGAAAATGGAAAAAACTTGAGATCAAATCCTGACTCAGACACTTGCTAGTTGTATGACCCTAGATAGATCACTAATGTCTCTCAGCCTTAGTTTCCTTTTCTGTAAAACTATAAGGTAATACTGTAAAACTGTTATGTCTTATGAAAATTGCTTTTTTTAGTATTAGGAATTTATAACCTTGTAGATAGGTCTTGAAGAAAGTAAGGCTGTCACAAGTCTGTTTATAATTATTTAAGTTTATTATCACGTAGTGTGGTGTTCTCTTCTTTAAAATATAATGGTTCTCTCTGGGACCAGTTTTCTTGGGGAGGTTTTCTGGAGGCAGCCTTAGTTTCAATTAAAAGTGCCCCTCTCCGACCCCTGGCAATGTTCTGAAGTAACTAACTTGAAGCTCTGAGAGCTTCTATATATATGATCTCCCAAAGGTTGACTCCTCCCAAGGGAGGGATTAAGGGAGATGTGAATTTGGATATCTCATACTAAACCCTGAAATCTCCCAAACGTGTGAACTCCAATGAGTGCTTAAATACTTTAGTGAGCTAGAGGATTTGCTAAGTTAATATGCTAAATTAGCATTTTGTAATGATTCCAACAACATAGAGTTGCTAAGACATACACAAATACACAATGATGGGGATAATAATGATACCAGCCTCTAATAGTATTGTTGTGAGTAGTATTTATAAAGTGTATTGCAACCCTTAAAATACTATAGAAATGCTAGCTTCTATTATAATTATAATAATTATTGTTATAGCATCATTAAGGTCCTTTTCAGTTCAAAATCTATAGACCTAAATTCTGTGACCTAAGAACCTACTATGTATCAAGTATAGTGCAAAGCACTAAGGATACAAAGATAAAAATGAGAAATCCCTGCTTTCAAGAAGCATATGTTCTACTAGAAGAAAAAAACTCCTAAATAAGTAAATATAAAAACTAGTACAAAATAAATATAAAGCAATTTTGAGGGTGGGAAGCACTAACAATTTTATGGATGGAGAATGGCTTTGTGTAGATAGTAGCACTTGAGTTGGTTGGGCCTTTAGAACCCTGAGTTTTGAGAGAGAGAGATGTGAAGAAAAACAGCCTTACAGTTAATTAATTATATCAATATAAAGAGAATGAATTAGAAAGTGAAGCAACTTCAGGCAGGGAGACCAATTAGGAAGCAATTATAGTTGCATAGGCAGGCAGTGATGAAGCCTGAATTAGGGAACTCAATTAAATTTAATTCAGCATTTATTAAGCTTCTCTGTGTTCAAGATACTGTTCAAGTTTCTGGGGATACTGACAAAAATGAGATAATCCCTACTTTTATGTAATTCTCATGCAACACAAACACTTGAATGTCACTAAAAGGTACTTTGACAGATGGCTTATACTCATAGCTGTGCAAACAGCAGACAGGCAGGAGATAGAAGGGAGTAATGTCTCAGGGTTCAAAAGGAGGAGAGAATATTCAAGGAGAAGCTTTGTTCAGCTCGACTGATCAAAAACTACAAAGAAGAAAAGTATGGTGAGGACTGAGGAAAGATTATTAGTTTCAACTGATTAGTGCTTGATGGTTTCAATAACAGCAATGGTAAGTTAATTAGTTCAGATTACTTATTACAGGGAATTGTTAAACAGTAATGTGAGGATGGGATAGTCTAGAGGAGTTTTGTTTTCAGAGTAGGAGATAATGGGCATGAGCCAGGAGACTTTGAAGTTGGGAGTCGATGATTCAAGAGTTAAATAGAAGAGCCAAGAAGAGATGGAAAGGAGGACATAAGGAGAGATATTAGCTTTAACAAAGAGTCAAGATTTAGGGAGTTCCTTAGAGATGTGAGCGAAAGAAAAGAAGGCAAATGAAGGTATAAAATTTTTGAAATACAGAGGTAGGAAAATAAGAAAATCTCACAGAAGCCTTGTAAGTAGGAAGAGAAAGGAAAAGAAGGGTATTGGCTTGATGGCGGTAGAGATTTAGGACAGAAGAGAACATTTAGAACAGCTTTGAGGAAAACCAGCCTAATTGATTGCCTTGCAGCAGTGAGAGCCCAATTGGCTTTAGAAAGCATGGTTTTGTGATACACTTAATGAACACAACTTTACAACTTTCTTCCAGAGCATTTATTTTCTTAAGTTCCAGTTAAGTATTATGTGCTACGCTAGGGATACAAAGACATCCTCTTTGTATACATCCTCCAGGTGACCTTCTTGGTCTCTGAGGTGATTAACTCTGAATAAGCCTGAGTTGCTCAAAGTCTTTGTGGCGGTGTGAGAAAGGTGCTGCACCATGAGAGTTGCACAGCTGTCAGTTGTAGTCCATAGGACTATATGATGAAGGCTTTTTTTTTTTTTTAATGATTACTCTTTACATCTAGTCATTCAGCCAGTTATAAATTCACCTTACTGCTATCATTTAGATTATTGATATTTCTATAATGTTCTTCAAGTGTAGAAATAAAGGACATTTTGTTAAATGTCTTTTGAAATACAGGTATGCCATATACACACATCCTGCTCATTACTCCCTCCTCCAACCTGTTCCAATCTACCAACTTCCTGAAACTTCCCCTCAAAAAAGTAGCATTATTCTAATATGACATATTCTTGATGAAGGTGTGTTGGCTCATTGATGGCTACTTATCTTGTTAAAACATTCACAAAATAACAAATGATACATCCTGGAAATCAAGCTTACCATCCCAGTATTTTATAGATTCTACTTTTTCTATCTTAAGTGGAGAGATCTACCTATCTCCAGTTCTGTAGCACCTTTTTCATTTCTATACTTAATGATTTTTTAGAGATAACTGACAATATCTTTACAATCACAATCCCAAATTACTTATATCTAGGAGGTTGTTGATTTAGATTTGGTACCTTGCTTTCACTGATGTCACCTTAATGCTTTTAGGAGGCAGCTAGGTGTCTCAGTGGGTAGAACAACTGGGCTTGTTGTCAAAAAGAGCTGAGTTCAAATCCAGACTTAGACTATTATGACCTCTGTTGACTTTATTCCACTGGAGAAGAAAATGGCAAATTATTCCAGTGTTTTTGCCAAGAAAACCCATGAACAGTATGGTCCTTAGGGTCATGATGAATTTGACACAATTGAACAATAATAGTGCTTTCTATGTCACCACTTACCTTGAGTTTCAACTTTCTGTTAACCATTTAATTGTAGCCTGCCTAGTCTGAAGACAGCTAGACTAACTCACATGTAAAGAAAGGATGATTATTTTTTCTAATTTTTAAAATATTTCATAGACTGTTAACACAAGTGACAGAGACAGTTAGACAGAGTACATTTCAAAATAGATGGTTTTGAATATGTGTACACTTTTGATGGATGGATGGTTCATGACTAGTAGATTGGGCAGCTGCTTATTTGATAAGATTTTGGGCTTCTTGATATTCTCAACGTACTTTTCCATTAGGCTGCCTTATAAGTCTTATTAAGTTCTCACTGTATGTCAAGTGCTATATAAGTACTGGGGCAGCTAATTGATAGAGCACTGGACTTAGAATCAGGAAGACTCATGTATTCAAATCCAGCCTCAGACATTTCCCAGCTGTGTGACCTTGGACAAATCACTCAACCCTATTTGCTCATTTCCTTATCTGTAACATGAGCTGAAAAAGTAAATGGCAAACCATTCCAGTATCTCTGCCAAAAAAATCTTCAAACTGAATCATAAAGAATCTGTCCCGACTGAAATAACTAAACAAAAATGCTAAGTATTAAAGTTTAATAAGGATAAAATTTAAGCATTCCCTACACTCCAGGAGTTTTCATTCTCTTAGAAGAGATGCATATCTGTGTCTGTGTCTGTGTCTGTATGTATATGTGTATTTATAAATTATATTTCAAAAATAAAAGATAATTGTTTTGGGGAAAGAAGAGGTGGCACCAGTAGGTGGAAAGATCAGGAAAGACTTCTGTAGGTGACCTGTTAGTTTTGCTGCCTTCATTTAAGACTTGGCTCAAATTCTCACCTTCTGTAAGAGAGCATCTTTTTTGATTCTCTCCATAACTAATTGCTTAGTTCCTGAGGCAATCTATCAATTCCAGTTCTTTGTGACAGGCCCTGAATTAAGTATCAAAGAAACAAATATAAAAATGAAAGTCCCTTTCCAATGCAAAAAAAAAAGCTTCAAATCCTCTGCTGATAGCAGATTTTTATAGGGAAGAGGTACGTGACTACTTTGTGGGGAGAGTAGTATCATTGAGGTGGTAAAAAGATTTAAAAAGGTAGATCTAGGGGCATTACAGAAAAAATATTTTCTACATCACTGTTTTGTGGGAAGATATAGTACTGATTTCTCATGAAGACTTGTAGCTATTTATACCACAAAATAAAACAAGAAAGTGATAACTTTTCATGCTCCTCAGTCACTTAGTCACTATTTTTCCTTCTCTAGATGCCTGAAGAACAGGCATTCTGTGTTTTGGTGAAGATTATGTATGACTATGGCTTGAGGGATCTCTATAAAAATAACTTTGAGGATCTTCACTGTAAATTCTATCAACTGGAAAGGCTCATGCAGGTAAGTAGAGCATTATTTATTTTTATCTATTGGTTAGGAGAACTTGATAAACCATTATTGGGATATTCCAGGGTGAGGGAGAAAGTTCTCTTAGGTATTGTACAGATGATAGAAATGGCATCTCTATATCAATCTTAATACCCATCAGAAAGTAAATTTCATTAAATTGGTGCTTAATATTTTGAAACTTACTATATCTAACACTTTAAAGGTTTTTATTTTAATAGATGTACTTTATTTGTGCATTTATTTGGTGAGGCATTTTATAAAGTTGTTAACTATCAGATTGCTACCCAATTGATGTGAAAGAATATGGAAAGTTATTGAGAAAGCTTTCAAAATGTGAGGAGCTTTTCCCAAATTAACAAGTATACTGGCCAAATATAGGTCTAGAAGCAGGAAATGTTTTCAGTTTTTCTCCACACAAGTCTCGTGGCTCTATTCACTGTTAAAAGTGATTATCAAGTGAGACTCAAGAACAAGGTCATTAAGAAATTGAAGGAGAAAAAAAAAATATAATAAATTTGGATCTTTCTAAGCATTCAAGAAGCGAGATTTTTAAGATTTTATTCTATCAGTTGTAATTTTTGGGGTCATTCAGTCATTTTAAAGTTTTCATTTATAGAAAAAAAATAACTCATCCTGTTTTAGGTTTATAATCTGAAGATATAAAGCATTATATTGATACATAAAGGGTTGAGGTTGTTGATGGCTGTTGGCTCTATCTGATATGGGTTGATTTTTATATTTTTCTTCATGAGATGTAATTAGGACATTATATTGAATATTATTGCTTAATTCTCTGATCTCCCTAACTTAGCTTATTAAATATAGTCCTAAAGTGTTGTGAAATAACCTATTTTCTTCCATTAGCATTTTTAGTAATATAATCTATCTTCAATGTGACCATTTAAAATGGACCCCTCTTAAACTACCTGGAGAATGAATATATATATGTGGATTTGTGATAGTTTTAAAATAGTCACCCTATGCAATCATTGATGTGTGCCCAATGATTTAATTATGGAAACTAGAGTAAGCATTGCATCTATATTTTTATCTTGGCTTTTTAATAATGGAAATGGCTGTGTTAATGGCTCATATTTTGCTTTCCATTCTTTTGGAGATAAATTTTAACTTCTTAATATATGAATCATTTTCCTGGGAGAAAGAAAATGAAATTTTCATGTAAGGTCATTATAATCTCCCACAGCATACTCAAATAATTCTAATATAGTGTTATGCTATAGCACTATTATAAAAGCAAAATAAAATTTGTTGTATATGTTATTGAAATTGTCTAGGTTCCCAAGAAGTCACCGTGATGGTTCTATAGTTTGGAAACTAGATGGATTAAAGCATAAAAAGTTAGAGCTGGGAAAATAAAATTATTCAAATCAACCCTTTCCTTTTATAGATAAGAAAATGGAGACACAAAGTGGTTAAATGTCTTGCTCAAATTAAAAGAATTAATTTATTCAAAAAATAGGACTAGAAATCAAATGTTCTGATTCCTGCAAGGTTTTCCTCCTGTGGCAGTCTGTTTCCCTCTCTACAAATCTTGATAATTGTTGATATCACAGGAAAGAATACAATTGTTTTTCAAATATTTTAGTATTAAACCATTGGTGGGGCTATCAAAACATGAATTGGAGTTATAGACGTAGTCTTATTTTGTCAAAGGATAAAGGTTTTCTGAAGAACAAATGATGTAGACTTGATGTGTTCATAACATATCTTTATATTATTAGTTTGCCTGTTTATATACTCTTAACTCTTGACCTTATGTCACTTTGCTGATGTTTCCTGAAATGGTACATCTTAGAAGGTTATTAAAGCAATAATAGAAACACTTATATAATGGAACTTCCATAATCTGTCTGGAGCATAAGCTTTGGAGTGTTTGTAGAGCTTTTCTGCACACACTCATACACTTTCAAGGTACCCAGGGCTGAAGGAGATTCAAGAGTTGACTTCCATGTCCCATTGTCATATAACCCTGATCATGTGATTCTGGAAATGGCCCAGGGGAATTCAGCTCAACTCCATGTATGCTCCATGGGTATGCTCTCACCCGAATAGATCTGGAGAACTCCCTTAATTCCCCCTTTTTATATTACAGGTAATGTAATTAAGTCAACTTTAATTCATTGTTTTAATAATTTGAGGATCTGTGATTATATCACTTTGTATGCTCCCTCCACTGATATAGATCATTCTATAACTTAGGAGATAGTCTTTGGGAAGTTCTGTGGCCAAAAAAATGCAACATTCAATTTCCTATATATTGGCTTAACTTCCCTTGGACAACAAATACAGTCTTTTCCTGAGCCTGTACTGTCAAATTTGACAAAATCTTGCAGAGCTTGTGATTTGCTGGCACAGCCTTGGAGAATACAAGGTCACCTCTACACATTGAGGCATTTGAGCAGGACTAGCGTTGAGGAATAATGGCTGTATTGCCATAAAATTCTAAATCGGCAACAATAAAATCTTGTGCAGCTTGACTTCTTTCCCATCTTGTTTTCTTCTTGTTTGTGTAAATGTAATATCCCTACAGAAGGCTGTGAGTTCTTAAGAGTGAGGATTATATTGTTTTTTCATCATTTCCATTGCCTAGCACAACACCTTGTACCTTGTTGATATGAAATGAATATTTGCTGACTTGAATTCCTCCTTCCTCATTTTTTCTCTTTAAATTCTAGGAGCAATTACCAGACCTACACAGCCACTTCTGTGACCTGAACCTGGAAGCTCATATGTATGCGTCGCAGTGGTTTCTCACTCTCTTCACTGCCAAGTTCCCCCTGTGCATGGTCTTCCACATCATTGACTTACTGCTTTGTGAGGTACAGTTACTCTATCTTGGAGACCTAAGCCAAATTAGAAAAAGTTCATTTTGAAAATTTCACAGTTTTTTGTTTTCTCTGCTTTAGTTATTAAAAGAAATTATTTAGTTATTAAGATAGAAATTCAGAAGAAGTAAAAGTTCACTGTTTTGGAATATAGAGCAGAAATCTTGTTTCAACTGTAGGATATATTCTTAAAATATAGTTTTGTCTCCGCTGAATACTATCATAAACTTCAGTGAGATAGGGGTAGGGACTGAACCTATAATTTTATTCTCATAAGAGAAAATTGCATTTTATTTATCAGTTTGCAGATTGGCACATTTTTATCAATTTGAGGTCTCTGAGTTGCCTAGAGCACTGAGAGATTCAGTGTAGATCACATGACCAATATTTCAGAGGCAGGTCAGGAACTAGGTCTTCCTGTTTTTGAGGCCGGCTCTCTATTCAACATGCCACTGTAAAGTAATGAGATAATGTGGTTCATAAACTAATGTTGATTTTCAAAATCTCACATAATCTAAAAGATATATTATGTTGTTCTACAACTTCATTTATTTTAGGATTCTTTTACAAAGTGAAACATTATTAGGTAGAATATATTAATATCTAAAAAGCATGCAGTCACTCAATTCTTTCCCACATTTCTTTAAAAAAATTTAAATGTTTTTAGTCATTTAGAAGCTGTGTTTGGGTGAGGAGAAAATCTTTCAAGAAGAAAAAGGAAGGAAGCAAAAGTTGATGATGCTTTTTGTTGGAAGCAAAAATGAAATTAAAGATTGAAAAAAATCCAAAAACGTTCTCGTGTAGATAAGATGCTTGAAATTAGGGGTCTCCCAGAGTCAGAAAGAGCATCATAGTTTGAAACAGATTCATTATTTTCTAAAACAATATGGGAAAATGAAAGACAGAATATAGGAGAAGGATCTTTTTTTTTTCATTACAGTATTTTTTTATTGAAGCTTTTTATTTTTCAAAGAATATGCATAGATAATTTTGCAACATTAGCCCTTGCAAAATCTTGTGTTCCAGTTTTCCCCCCTTTTACTCCCCTCCCCTGGATGGCAAGTAGTCCAATATATGTTAAACATGGTAGAAATATCTATTAAATCCAATATATGCATATATATGTATACAATTATCTTGCTGTACAAGAAAAATCAAATCAAACCAAGAAAGAAAATGATGAAGAAAATAAAATGCAAGCAAACAACAAAAAAAGTGAAAATATTATGTTGTGAACCACACTCAATTTCCACAGTCTTCTCTCTGTGTGTAGTGGCTCTTACAGAACAATAATATTCCATAGCATTCATATATAAGGGTCTGTTTAAAAAAAAAAAAACATTTTGTGCTAATGACCTGTTTATTTACAACTTAAAAGTAGACAGAAGGTACACTATTGACCTCACTGGAAAATTTCTAACTGTCTTTCTTTAGCCAATTGGGATTTAGGAACTTTTACTGCCCTTTCCTATCCCCAACACCATCTTCAATATTTATTAGACACCAGCATCTTCTAGCGCTTCTTTTTGTCTTGACAAATTAACTGACAACCCAATACTGAAATTCCCTTTTCTAATATTTCTTGAAATTTAAAGGCATCTTTGACCCCTTAAATTTCAGCAGATTTCTTCTTTTTAAACTTTTTGAGTGCTGAAAAACCTCAAAATGGATAGCATCACAGTGCTAAGTAGAGTGGGATGAATCTTTCCTTAAAGATATTTTCCAGAATTTGTTTTCCAACGAAATGTAGCTGTGGGATTTTCTCATTATTAGACTTTTCTCCCCTTTCTCAGCAATGTTAGATGTCACCAAACTTCACTAGTATAAGAAAGATAGAAAACTATAGTTTTTAGAGTTTTCTTGAAAGTAGCATTTAGTCTCAAGAATAAATGCTTCAACTGCCTAACACAATAAACTTTTAGGATTTTTGAGGAGTTTTCTTATCAGCACAAATAAGCTGGTCATTCATGTCGCGCTTAGATTCCTCCTAGTGGGGTTCCCAGCTTCTGGCTACATTTAATTTGTCTTCAGTCTCCAATCTTAGGAACTCATGAGTTAAATCACAGAAGGGAAGAGATCAGATTTTCTTTTCTCATAATTTAACCAGGTAGCAGAATAAATTGTTGAAGCTGTCACTTCACCATATATGTTGTAGTTGGCATATTGAAAGCACCATGGGGAAGATAGTTGTTAAAAGAGCTCCCTCAGTTCTGGCTATGATGTATAGCAGTATGCCATCTAGTACAAGGGTACTTCAGTGCTATCATCTGTCTCACCTGGTTCCTCTGAATCCAGGATAGAAGGTACCCATGACCACTTTAAAAAGAGATGGAATCAGTTTCAGCCTTATCAAAGCAATGTGCAGCAGCTGTTTAACCCTGCTTTGGGTTAAATTATGCTAACCACGCTAGTTTCCCAGACCGAGAGTTCTGACTTTCCACACTTTAGATGACATTTCATTTTGTGAATTTAGTCTCAGACTTCCATGTGGTTCATGATAGTGTCCTGTTTATAGCATTTTCCTCTGTGTTTGTAAACAAAATAGGTTAGCCTAATCCCTCAGAATTCTGCTCATTCTACATTGCCCATTCTAAACTCACCTATTTCCTTGAGCCTGACAAAAGGTAATTGGGATGCTTCAATATGAATTCTGGGTCAGTAGCCAAAATTTCTTCTATAGAGACAAACCCTCGTTCCCCTCCATCAGATCTTCAAATGCCTCCCCAGAAGCAGCTAAATAGCATGAAGGCTGGAGCTGGTGTTGGAACCAGAAGGATCTGAATTCAAATGTCACCTCAACCACTTATAAATGGGACACTGGCCAAATCTTCCTTAGCTTTTTTATCTGTGAGATGGAGACAATAATAGTACCTACCTTCCAGGGTTGTTATGGGTGCAAAATGAGAGTATATTTGTAAAGAGCTTTGCAAGTTTAACGTTTAAAATAAATGCTAGCTAATTATTATTGCCTGACACTTAAGTTTTATTTTAAAATATTTTTCTTTTTCATGAGAAATATTAAGCAAGAAGTAGCCGTAAAGTTGAGTACTCTGTGGTTTGTAAAAATACCCATACATTCAGTACTCCTTATTTTCCATACTTCAAATTCCTTCCATGTTTATTCATAATGTTTTTGTCTGGATTGTAAAAAGGTTATAGTGTACGTGTGTGTGTGAAGGTAATCAATTATTAAAATATAAAACAACTAATGTAAATTTCTTTCCTTTGAGATAGCTTTGGGACCTTCACTTTATTTTGGTGCTGGTCCTTTTTGCTTTTCTTCTCCAAAGTATGAGTGGTTGAAAACAATATATTCATTATGTATTCATCATTTAACTGTAAGCCTATATTTGTGCAATAATATTTGATCCTTTTGCATCTACCTGGGGCATTTAAGTAAAAAATGTGCATTCTCAAACATTTCTAAATTTCTAATGCAAGATTACAAAGAGTTATTAGGGAAGACTATGTAATTACCCATAAGTGAAACCCATGAATCTGATAACCTTATTTGAAATACCATTTATGAATAAGAAATTATGGTACCATGACCCTTACCATTAACTATTCTTGAAGTTGACTCTGAACTTAACGGTTAATTGAGAATGTTCTGACTCTTACAATGACACTATCTTCATTTGATTTGGACTTGATTTGCATATAGCTCTATATGTGGCCATACATTGAACAAGGCCTTTGTTTATGCAGAGCCTTGATCCATATCTCTGAGGAAGATATTTTAAACATATGTAGTTACTTCCTAGTGGGAAATGGCATTATGGTCTCTCATTAACCTCTTGATTATAAGACTGGAGATGAATTATTCTTGGTTGTTACTGATATAGACAACCTCATTTATCCAGCTCTACTCTATATGATTTTCCATTTTAGCCCACGAGATTGTACAAATTTATGACTTGTCCTTATTACAAGTGAGTATCCCATACAAAGTGTTCCAAAAGTCTCTGGGGAGTTTTAAAGCTTAAATTGGAGCACCCTATTAAATTTTAAAGCTTAAATTTGGGTGCCCTCTATTAATACTTTCTTTTTTTTGTGATGAAACCAATTTCTCAGAACTTTCTACAGTAATCTATTACTTAATTAACAGAGCATCCCACAGTGGCTTATGTGACTACTGTAATTTCCTAATTGGAATCTTGGAAAAATTTCGTATATAGGAGCCTACCCATCCATTCTGATTCCTCCCCTTGGCAGATTAGAAGGTAAAATTTTAAGGATTTGCTTATAAATCATACAATAATTTAATGTCCAGCTCCAGTGGACCATGGAAGAAGAAGTCGTATAAGAGAAGTTACATGGCTTGTCCATTGTCATGTTGTTCATAAAAAGAAGAGCTCCTATTCCTGTATGAACATGAGATCATACTGCAGAGTTCGAGCCTTGATCCTATTCTTTTAACCCAAGTTGATTGTAGAAGGTTGTGAAAGATATTTATATATATAATACAGACCTACCAGTTAATTCCTATAGTTAATGGTTAGCAAATAACAGCAACTCACTTTTGAGTAATATTTTAAAGCTTACAAAGAAAGCTCTTTTCTCGGTGAAGTAGGTGGGTAGGTAAGCAGACCTGTGCTATCTCTATTTGCTTTAAACTATCTTTGTCTTCCTGTTCTTGATTATTCTAGATACTCAAGTTTACAATGTTCTTTGAAACTGAAAATACTTGTTAACAGTTAAGCCACCTATATTCAAGCTCTAGAAAAATTTTAAAAGCTCGAAAAGTACAGCCTTAACCAGTTTCTTTATAAAATGCTTTCCCAGTCAGCTTTTGAATTTTGTATTGCATGTTGGAAAATAGTTTTGTTCTCTTGCTTTAGAAAGAATTATGTAAAAGTTAATTGATATATTTACAGATTGTTCCCCTAGTATAGATACTGAAGGTAAAAACTTCATTATCGAACAGCAGTGTCCCTCAAATGTAAAACATGTGATGTTTACTCACAGTTGCCCTGATAACCATCTTTTTTTTTCCACAGTAGTGTAGAAATATATTCACTATGGCTCTGTTAGTTGAAATGATATCAGACTTCTAAATCATTTCATAGCATGCGTTTTTAAAGTGGTTTTTTATTAAAGGTGCCATGTAACTGTCTCATTTCAGATCTATATTGACTATTTTAGTGTTTGTCTGCAAATTATATGGAATTCTGTAAATAGTTTTGATTTGGGGGAAATTGAATTGTGAAAATAATTTCTAACTAATACTCATTAAGAACTGACATTCCTTTCAAGATATTTTAAATTTTGTAATTATAGGAAACTCTTCTATAATTTTAAATGATTTCAGTTATTGATATTTAAAAACAACAATAACAACCCCTAAGATCACAGAATCAAGGAATGTCAAGGGCCATGGGAAAGCTACATGGCAATACAGAATAGAATACTAGAACTTGGAGGCAGGAAGGATTGAGAACCTCTGGGTGACTGGGTAAATCATGTAATCTCTTTGAGTTTCCATTTCCTCATCTGTAAATTGGGGATAACAATACTTTCATTATATACCTGGCAGGATTATGGGGACTTTATTGAGACAATGTACAGAGATGAGCCTTCCTGACTCCAGGCTTGACACTATCCTCTGTGTCACATAGCTGCCCACAATAGATGTAAAGTACTTTGTAAACCTTAGGGAGCTATGTATGAGCTTTACCAGAACAATTTCCATTGGTTTGGTACTATATGTCTTCTGAGCTGCCTCCATCAGATGGAGAAAAACACTTCATTTGCATGGAGAATCAACTGTCATTTTCAGAATCATCAGGCTTCTTTCTCAAGGATTGTTTGTGACATCTGTTCTTTCTATGGGACATTCTTTTGAGGGTTGTAGCTGGCTTGTCAGATGAATAATTCTGCTTGTGAGAAATATAATGTAGTGATAGGATAAAAGGGAAGAAATAAGCTTTTATACAGTATCTATGATATACCTTGCATTGTGCTAAGTCCTCTTTACAAATATTATCTCAGTTGATCCTCAGAACACTCTGTGAAGTTTTTGTAATTATATAGTCATTTTTTAGTCATGTCTGACTCTTTGTTACCCTGTTAGCAAATATAATTAGTGCTTTGCCATTTTCTTCTCTAGCTAATTTTATAGACGAGGAAACTGAGGCAAAAAGGTATAAATTACTTACCTAGAGTTACCTTGTTGGGGAATCTTTCTCTTCTATCTGTACAACTAATAAAGAGAGTTGGAGCCTTTCGTCTCATGCAAGAAATTGTCACTTACACCTTGAGTTTGACGACAAGGCTCTAAGGAGTCTCTTGAATCATTGTAGTTTGACATGATCACAGACTTTGCAGATAACATCCTCCTCCTCTTCAGTTCAGTAGGGCTTGCTTCTTTCTTCCCATATTGAAGTAATTATTTCAGTGGTCCTAGAAATAACTGATCCTTCAGTTGTTTGCTAGCTATCCTCTATTCTTTGATGCCCATGTTTTTTACATTCAATCATTCTTTGATCTTCTTTAGTCTGGGTAAGTTCAAAAGTATTAACCAAAGATATTGCCCCTGATTTATCCCTGTATTGTGGTTAATAAAGTAGTTTGCTAAGAACTACTGTTCTTGCTCCCTAAACTTGCTACTGTTCATCCTTTTCATGAGATTATTTAGCATTGTTCTTGTCTTCTCTTTAGTCCTACAAGATTGAAACTGTAGTAAAAGTTGTCTTACTTAGCTTATTACTGTTAAGTGTAATGGAGAAGAAAAATTGTCATGGTTAGTCTAACATCCTCAAGATAGGGAATACTTATTTACCAGATTAAAGTTTGGCAATTTATAGTTTTAGTTTACCATTTTCAGGAAGTAAAAGCACTTGATAGACATGACTACCTTGCTTTCATATAGTAGAGTCCCATCATACATGGAGGTTAGGTTCTAAAATCACTGTGTAAACTGAAAATCCTGCATAATTAAAATAACCCTGAAAATTACTTACGTTATCTAGAAGGACAGTGTCTGATAGCAGTAGTCAATAAAAACAGACAAAAGTGTCTTTTCTAAAAAGTCAACTTCTCTTTTAGGAAAGTAGATGGATCTGAAATGGTCGCTATAGAAGTGGACTTAGCCAGACTAAAGAAGATCAAAGAGTGTTTGAATGACTAAGAAACATGGCATCAAAAAAATGGATAATGTCAGAGTTGGAATGAATTTCATTGGCAATTTAGATTAGCTTACCCAAAAAATCCCCAGTATGACATGTCAAACAAATGGTCAGCCTTTATTTGGAGAACTCCAGGAAGGACAATTCTAACTTTTAGGAATTTATTTATTAATAGATCTAAATATTCATATTCTTTCTCTATCTCTCTCTCACCCCTCCTGCCGTGTGTGTGTGTGTGTGTGTGTATTTCATTTTCCATTGCTCATTGTTTTAATGAGCTTTTGGGTCCAAACACATGTCCTTCTGTCCAAATATTTGAAAATAGCTATTAGCTTCCCTCTTTTCTCCCCCCCGCCTCACTGTGTCTTCCCTTTTCCTAACAAGTTCTTCCACAAATCTTCATGTCATCCTTCATATTCTGGTTGTCCCCCTCTGGACATTCTTCAATTTACCGATGTCCTTAAACTAGAATTGAACATAATTTTCCAGCTGAAGTCTGATGAGGACACTTAATAGTTGAATTATCACCTCTCTTTTTGTGGAACTTATGCCCCTCTTTTTTTTTTTTTTCATTTAAAATTTTTTTGTTTATAGTTTGTATTTTATTTTTTGGGTTATATCTATATATACATTTAAAAAAAAACATATTTCCATATAAGTCATATTGGGAGAGAACAATCAGAACAAAATGGAAAAACCATGAAATGAAAAAAAAAACAGAAAAAAAAGAAAAAAAGGTGAAACTTAGTATGTGTTGTTGGTTCACATTCAATCTGTAGTCTCTCTACATGCAGATAGGGTTTTCCAAAGTTTTTTGGTATTTCTTTGAATCATTGAATTGCTGAGAAGAATCAAATCTACCATATTTGATCACACACAGTCTTGTTGCCATGTACGGTGTTTTCCTGGTTCCTTTTGCTTCACTCAGCATCAGTTCATGTAAATCTTTGCAGGCTTTCCTAAAATCAACTTGTTAATCATTTTTATAGAACATTAATATTCCATTATTTTCATATGCCATGACTTATTCAGCCATTCCTCAATTAATGACTTATGCCCTTTAAAAAAAAATAATGCCCCTTTTTAATGTAGACTAGGATTGCATTTGCTTTTTGCCTTCTGCATCACAGTACTGAACTTATAAGCTACTTAACTCCCAGATGTCTTTCAGAACACTTGTACTCTAACCATGCCTTTCTTACCATGTACTTAAGAAATGATTCTTTTTTGGGACCAAAATGTAAGACTTCCTGTTTATTCCTATTCAGTTTCTTTTTATTAGGTTCAGTCCAGGACTTGAACATTTCAAGATCCTTTTTGTGTCTTGATCTAGTCATCCCAATGTGAATATCCCTTTAACTGTTATCTGGTATATTTGATGAACATACCAGCTATAGCTTTATCCAAAGACATAGCTTAGATTTAAATTTCATCTTTATTTCCTATTATAGTCATGCAAATGAACTGCTAATTTTCAATTCCAATAGAACAAAAATAAAAACAGACAAAAATTTAGCTGGTAAAAATAATGTTTGAGAAGAAGAATCTAAGGTGATCATATGATTGTATGACTATTCTTTCAGTTTCACCATGCAACTAGAGAGGACATAAACACAAGGAAATCAAAGGAAAAATACCAGCGGCCTGCTAGTCTTCTCATTAGTTCTACTACCCTAAACAGAATGAATAGACACTTATAGGTATGATGATGATCTTCTAGAACTCCACTTCAAGTGCCAAGATATTCAAACTATGAAGGTTAATGAGAATTGAGATTGACAGAAGAAATAGTACATTTGGGTCTCTTTTCTTTGACTCAGAATCTTATGCTTATCAAGTCAAATAGTGGTCCCGGACTGTTTAAATCTTTTCCCCAACTCTCCTTCCCTCTCCACTTCTCTACCCCTCTCCTCTTCTCTCTCTCTCTCTCTTTCTCTCTCTCTCTCTCTCTCTCTCTCTCTCTCTCTCTCTCTCTCTCTCTCTTTCTCTCTCTCTCTCTTTCCTTTTCACTTCTTCCTTTTTCCTTTCCCTTCTTAGCACTTTTCTCCCTTCTTTTCTTTCTCCTTTCCTCCCTCTTTTCCTTCTATTCTCCCCACTTTCCTCTTACTCTAAAATATCTATGTTTGAATATCTGTAAGTCAAATATGGGTACATTTTTTATTCTATTGTAATACCCTTTTAAGCTAGCTAAGGGATGGAATTACTTAGCAAGAGAAAAGAGCGAGTTAAAATAACCAAATCAGACTTTCCTTATCAGAACTGTTACAAAAAATATTCCACTCTGCTCCTTTGCTTTAGAATTCTATTTGCTAGATTTATCATATAAGTCACTTCAATTAAATAGATTAGACAGCCACCCATTTAAAGAGGAATGCTGAATCAAAGTTTATATACTATATAATTTTGCCAGGAACTAGCCATCTTTTCTGCTTTTAGACATTTTAAATCCTTAGTCTTTGAGGGAAAGATTAAAAATAGAAGTTGCAGAAGCAATATGCTCCATCTACAGGAGCTCTTAGAGAAGAAATTTAGAACATTTTTAGCTGGCAGATTGTTTATTATGCAAATCCATTTTAAAAAATCACTTGGCCGAATTTCTGTGACCCTTATAAGAGAATTAGAAATCTGAAGAGTACCAAGCACTAAAGTAGTATCTAGATAGCACCCAATCCTTTCCCATTAAATATGAGCAAACAATGTTTTATTTTTTATTTGTCAAGCTTCCAATTTGATTAATAAGTACATAAAATAAAAATACAGAAATAATATGCATTGGGAAAAAATTAGCTAAAGTTTTTCAGATAATATATTACTGTTTTTTCACTTTGAATCTCTAGACTTGTCCACAAAAGTAATCAGCATTAGAGACCATACCTCACCTTAACCTTTTTGGAAACCATTATTCTCATCTTGGTTCTAAATCTTGTGATCTTTGCAGAAAAACAGTACATTTGCAACTCTTTCATAATAGTCCTTTTCAGTGTTGCCTCTGTTTTTCATAATTTGAGGTGATCGACCACAATCTCTGAGGAGTTATCTTTTTTTTTTTGTTCCATTTTCTAAGCTAAGCATTCCTTGTTACATAGCAATTCCCTGAGTCATAATTAGAGAGCCATCTATTGTCCCTTCCTCCCATTTTTAACATTCAGTAAGTCCACTCATTTTAGATTAATAGCATAAACCTTATTTTATTCTTACTTTTGTGTCTTCTTCTCCTTCTCCTTCTTCTCCTTCTCCTTCTCCTCCTTCTCCTTCTCCTCCTTCTCCTTCTCCTTCTCCTTCTCCTTCTCCTTCTCCTTCTCCTTCTCCTTCTCCTTCTCCTTTTCCTTCCTTCCTTCCTTCCTTCCTTCCTTCCTTCCTTCCTTCCTTCCTTCCTTCCTTCCCTCCCTCCCTCTTATTCTTCTTCTCCTTCCTTTCTCCTTCGCCTTCTCCTTCTTCTTCATCTTTTGCTTTTAAAAATCAGCTTAGTTCTCATTTATAAAACAGAATGAAAGGGTGGTTTTTTTGTTTGACAGATTTATGTATTCTCTTCATGGAAGAAATAGTAACAAACTATATCTCTTCATCCCTTTTTACTCCCCTCCTCCCCACAAAATAAAAGACCTCTCATGTTGACTATTCAATGACAATACAATCCTGTACAATATAGTGCATATGGGACTGGTATTATGTTAAGCTTGGGAATACCAAAAAGAAAAAAAAAGAAGCAAGCCTTACTCTCTAGGAGCTTGCAATCTAAGGAGGGAGGAGAAAGATGATACAAGAAAGGAAGCTAAAATGGGGCTGAGCGTACTTCTGATGTGTGAGTGCCAAAGCTGAGACAATCTCCTTAAAGATGAATTTTTTGGTTACAAACTTATCCATGGGGTGGGGGTGGGGGTAAGGGGAAAGGAAGGGGGAGAGGATGATAATGATGATATAGTTCAAACTATTGATAAAACTTTCTTATTGATATTTGTCTTTTCCAGTTCATTTCAACATTTAAGTGCTTACTCTCTACAAAGCTCTATGCTAGATCTTGAAGATGTATAAAAAGTGACATAATACCTACATTGAAAAAGTTTATATTCTACTGAGGTTGAGTTGGAGTGGGAGGAGAAATACAGCTAGTGGTAGAGAGATGGATATATAAATATAATTATATGGGTATGACAAGGGCAAAAGGATTTCTGATATAAGACAGTTTGAACAGGGAGAGAACACCTTGTGAAGGGATGAGGGAAGACATTCCTACAGAGGGAGTAGGTTGCATCTGATTTGGGCTTTGAAGAAAGAAAAGGATTCTGAAATGTCAAGCTACCAGGGGAGTACATTCCAGGCATGAGAGTGACAGCCTGTGCAAACACACTGAGGCAGGTGGTGCATGTTTAATTCAGAGTATAATGCACAGTCCAGGTCGGCTAGAACATAAGAGTATGTGAAAAGGGGAAAAGTGAGAGAAAGCTAGGAGGGAGGGGTAGAGTCAGTGTGTGAAGCACCATCAGGGCCAAGCTGAGGAGTCTGAGATGGTGGTGTTTCAGGCAATGGAGAGTCATTAAAGAGAACTGGAAGCCAAAGTTAGTGGAGCAGTTCGGAATCAAAACAACATTGACAGCTGGGTAATTTTGATAGATTGAAAAGATTTGAGCCTGAAAACAGGGAGCCTTTAGAAGGACATTAGAGCCTTAGGTATGAGGTCATAAAGCACTGAACTAGGATGGTTTGTGACACAGATTGGTAGGTGTGGAGGAGACAATAAAGATATTGTGGCAGAATCAGTAGCTTAAACTGTCTATGGGTAGATCATTCAAGTTTAGGCAACAAGCAAGAATAACTCAAGATTCTAATGAAAAGAGGCAAGTTTGATCCTCCCAAGTATCACTGAGACTTGGTGGGTTAAAATCTTTGATGGGAATTTATCTTTGGACGGATATAACTTCATTAAAAGAAATAGGACATGTAAAAAAGGAATGGTAGAATAGTTACGATTATTTATTAAGAAAAGATTCTCCTGTGAGAAACTCCAAGGACTTGTGAAATAAGCGTAATGTAGATTACATTTGGGTAAAGTTCATTTAAAGCAGAGAAAATAGTGATTTTGTATTTTGTTATTGGAGTATACAATAGTTTACCCTAGCCAGAAAGAAGTAGGAGGTTGGTATACATTGTGGACTTGGCACAAATGTTTGCTATCATAGTGAAGAGGTTTCTTTGCTTGTACAAACTTCTGCCATGGAGTGTTATCCATTATAGTTATTCCCTCTCCCCACAATGTGGTCTAGAAATTAGGGTCTAATGTTCTGAACTACCTTTTTAACCAGACAGTCACTTGCTAAATCTGTCTTTCTCTTTTATATTCTTATCTCCAGTGGTTTGATGAAAACACTGTTGCCAAACAAAAAAGTGTTGCCAAACCATTATTCCTATGTTTTAAATCCAAGTCTAATTCTCTGTCCTACTTTGTTAACTAAGCATTCACTTCCCCGGTCAATGTTTTCCTCTTTTGAGGCCCTTGCCTTAAGTGCTAAGGATGATGAAAAGACTACCAGTATTCCTGGGGTCGTTTGTTCTTTGTTCAAGACTTCCCAGTCCTTAGCAATGCTTTTTAGATTTTTTTCTGGTGGTGTCAGTTATGCTTTGCATGTATCACTAAATTTGGATAACAGTCATAAGGTAGAACAAGTTTTGGAGAGTTCTTTATTGCATCCTGTTCACCTAGATCAAACAGATATTTTTGTAAAGAGCTTAGCATGGTACTTGGCCCAGAGTAAGTGTTTTAAAATTCTTATTCCTTCCCATCCTTCTCCCTAGCCAGAGTATACTATGGCTGTGATTTTTATCTGTACTACCAATCTACTAGCTATTCAAAAAAAGGAAATAATTTTTATCTGGCATGAACAGTTCTTGATGAAATTTAGCTGGCTGTGTTCACTTTCTTCTTTTCTAAAAACTTAAAAATCATCTTCTTAATAATCTAGTATTTTGCCAGGAAGGGGGAGGTTAAGCTTGCCATAGTACAGTTTGCACATAGTATCTTTTATCCTTCTTTCAGAATAGTGGTATTTCTGTCACTGTTCATACTTCTTCAGGAATCACTAGCAGTTAGTCATTGCATTTACCAGTTCTTTCTGAACCCCCACAACGTAATTTATTTAGCCTTGGTGTCTTGAACTCAGGGGTATCTATGTGATTTCTTATGATCTCATAAGCCTTAAATGTTTGCTCTTGTGAACGAATCCAACTATTTTGGAGAGTAGTTTGGAACTATGCTCAAAAAGTTATCAAACTGTGCATACCCTTTGATCCAGCAGTGTTACTACTGGGATTATATCCCAAAGAGATTATAAAGAAGGGAAAGGGACCTGTATGTGCACAAATGTTTGTGGCAGCCCTTTTTGTAGTGGCTAAAAACTGGAAACTGAATGGATGTCCATCAGTTGGAGAATGGTTGAATAAATTGTGGTATATGAAAATTATGGAATATTACTGTTCTGTAAGAAATGACCAACAGGATAATTTCAGAAAGGCCTGGAGAGACTTACACGAACTGATGCTGAGTGAAATGAGCAGGACCAGGAGATCATTATATACTTCAACAACAATACTATATGATGACCAGTTCTGATGGATCAGGCCATCCTCAGCAACGAGATCAACCAAATCATTTCTAATGGAGCAGTAATGAACTGAACTAGCTATGCCCAGAAAAAGAACTCTGGGAGATGACTAAAACCATTACATTGAATTCCCTAATCCCTATATTTATGCACACCTGCATTTTTGATTTCCTTCACAAGCTAATTGTACAATATTTCAGAGTCTGATTCTTTTCTACAGCAAAATAACGTTTTGGTCAGGTATACTTATTGTGTATCTAATTTATATTTTAATATATTTAACATCTACTGGTCATCCTGCCAGCTAGGGAGGGTGGGGGGTAAGAGGTGAAAAATTGGAACAAGAGGTTTGGCAATTGTTAATGCTGTAAAGTTACCCATGTATATATCCTGTAAATAAAAGGCTATTAAATAAATTAAAAAAAAAAAAAAAAGAAACTGGAAAAAGAAAAAAAAATAAAAAAAAATAAAAAAATAAATGTTTGCTCTTATGTATCAGTGTAATACCATGCATTTTGAAGTAGTATAAAACTCCCTTCTCCCTAACATTTCACCTATTTTGTACTTTCCTCTGAGGTACCTTGAGTTTCTTAACAAGGAATCTCTTGCTATAGGGACAAAAATGCGTATATTATTTTAGGGAAGAGAAATAATACAAATCTTTGGTACAGAGACCCTTCTCATCAGGTTGCATTCTAGTTGTGTACTCACAATGGTACTGGACATTAAATAGAACTTGGAACTCATGGGGAGTTTACTTTCAAATGGAGGCGTCAATTAGGTCAAATTAGTCAATTAGGAAATCCTGTTTTTAAAAGTTCTTTATAACCTGGCCCCTTTCTACTTTTCTTACACCTTACTCCTCTCCATATAGTTTATGAACTAGTGACACTGACCTGTTTCTTGTTTCCCCCACAAGATACCTTATTTCTCATTTCCAAGGATTTTCTCTCACTCCTCCTCATGCCTGGCACTCTCTTCATCCTCCTCTTAAGCCTTCTAACTTCTCTTGTTTCATTTAAGTCCTAGAAAAAAATCTCACTTTTTATAAGAAGCGTTTTCCAAATCCCCTTATTATTGAGATTACTTTCAATTTATCCTATTTATATCTTAATTTGAACATACTTGCTTATTATTTTCTCTGTTAGATTGAGAACTCTTTGAGATTTCATGAACCAGTTTTGCCTTTCTTTGTATTTCCAGAATTACATACTAGGTACTTAATACATAGTAGGTGTACATAGTACATAGTAGGTGCTTAATACATACTTGTTGACTATCAAAATCAATATGAGTATGGAACAGTTCCGTAAAAACATTATGAGGACTACTAAATGTCAGAAGTGACCTAAAACTGCTGCAGAAAGCTAAGAACTACAGAAAAGGGTCTTTAAAAATGCTATTTGAGAAAAAGAAACAAAGAAGGGTTAGGACCTTTGCTTGAAATGGAAATGATAATAGTAATTTACATCAAAGAGCATACAGAACTGGTCAGTTCTTTTTTTATTCTTTTTTTGTGCATGTGGAAAAATAATAACTCTTGGAGAGAAAAGGACAGAACAAAAATGACTGCTAAGAAATTGATACTCTAATTTTGATGGATGCAGCTCCTTTCAACAAAGAATGATTCAGGTCAATTCCCATGGATTTGTGATGGAGAGAAAGGACTATGGAGACTGACTGTGGATCACAACATAGTATTTTCACCTTTTGGTAGTTGTTTACTTGCTTTTTCCCCCCCTCTTTTTTTCCCTTTTTGATGTGATATTTTCTTATGCAGCATGATAATTGTGGAAATATATATAGAAGAATTGTACATGTTTAACAGATTGGATTGTTTGCTGTCTAGGAGGGGGGTAGGAGGAAGGGAGGGAGAAAAACTTGGAAAACAAGATTTTGCAAGGATGAATGTTGAAAACCACCTTTACATGTATTTTGAAAATTAAAAGCTATTGTTAAAAAAAGAAATTGATACTCAAGATATATAGAATATGGGAAGACTTATATGAATTGATGCAAAGTGAAGTGAGCAGAACCTAGAGAACATTGTATACAGTAATAACAATATTGTATCAATGATCAACTGTGAGGGACTTAGCTATTCTGATTAATACAGACCGTTCTGGAAGATTCATGATGAATAATGCTATCCACTTCCAAAGAGAGAACTGATGTACTCCAAATAGCAAGTGAAGTATATTTCTTTTCTTCTTCCCTTCCTTCCTCCTCCCTTCCTTCCTCACTCTCCTTCCTTATGCCTTTTTTCTATCTCTCCCTCTTTTCCTCCCTTCCTCCTTTCCTTCCTTTTTTCCTTTCTCCTTTCCTCCCTTCTTTCCTCCTTCCTTCCTTCCCTCCCTTTTTTCCTTTTTATTTTTGAAAAGTATTTTACTTTTCCAATTACATGTAATGATAGTTTTCAACATTCATTTTTGTATGATTTTGAGTTCCAAATTTTTTCTCCCTCCATTTCTTACCTTCCTCTCCTCAGTACAGCAAGAAATAGGTTATACATTTTAACATATAGTCATTTTACTTAACATAGTCATTTTAATATATTTCTATATAAGTCATGTTGTAAAAAAAAATGAGAACAAGTAGGAAAAACTATTAGAAAGAAAAAGCAAACAAATAAAAAATATGCTTCATTCCAGATTCTCCATGGTTCTCCTTTTGGATATGGATAGCATTTTCTATCCCAAATTTGTTGAAATTGTGTTTAATCATTGTACTGCTGAGAAGAACTAAGTCTATTATAGTTGGTTATCACAAAGTGTTGATGTAATTGTGAACAGTGTTCTGGTTTTGTTCACTTCACTCAGCATCAGTTCATCTAAGCTTTTCCAGGCTTTTCTGAAATCAACCTGCTCATCATTTTTTATAGAACAATAATAATTCATTTCAGTTTCTCTTTGCAAAGCATTCCCAGAGAGCTTGACAATATTTAGCCCTGACATGTAATTTCATTAGTATAGGGAGCTTTCAGTAAGGAAATTTCTTCTACTAGTACAGAGTGGCAGGTGTTCAGTGATGTATATAGTCTTAGAGAATTACCTTAAGGAAGTTAAATATTAAGTGAATTACTCATGATCATAATCATTTTATGTCAGAGGCAGGTTTTGAACTGAGATCTGTATTGAATCTAAGACTGGCTCTCAATCTACCTTTCTATGCTCCATTAGAATGTAAATCCTTTAAGAATGGAGACCATTTATTTGCCCCTTTGTTATCTTCAGTGTTTAACACAGTGCCTGACATATAGTATTTAATAAATGTTTGTTAGCTGATTTCTATATTGTTTAACAGAATAGACTTTTTTGTGATACTCTAATTGAATTTCCATAGTTCTTTCCTGATGAGCATTATAGTCAGATAAGAAAGGTAGTAGATACCTAAAATGGATGCTAGGTCAATTGAAATGAACAGATGACCTGTCTTCCTGGCCCCCTCTACCACTTTTTATAGAAATGTTGAGGATTTTACAGAAAAAGAAAAATCATATTTTTAATTTTAATATTAATTGAGACACATCCATGGAGCATAAGAAATTCAAAATGAAGACCATCATTATGAATTATCTTTGCTTTTCTCCCACTTAATCTGATTTTTACTTTCATGTTCAAAAATACTTTAGGGCTAAATGATATTAACTTAAATAGTGGTTTCAACTTAAATAGTGGTTTTAAACAAAATTACAATGTAATAAAGTTGTAGAGAATGTTAGACCTGGTACATAACGCATTGTATAGTTTGGATTTTTGTATTTCTTTGTTGTGGTTTCTCAGAATTGGAACAAAGAAGAAACCACAAGTGAAATAAAATAATATAGTACATTGCAAGGATAGCCAAGTTTTTTGAGTTAATACCAGTTCCATAAGGATTTCTCTACAGAATGTTTGTACTAAAATCCAAAAAAGCTTTGTGTACCAAAAGAACTGAGAATGGGAATGAATAAATTGATTGTCTAATTAATGACACAAAAAAATTTTTTTTTTTTGGTTTTTTTTTTTTTTTTGTTTTTGTTTTTTTTTATTTAATAGCCTTTAATTTACAGGATATATACATGGGTAACTTTACAGCATTAACAATTGCCAAACCTCTTGTTCCAATTTTTCACCTCTTACCCCCCCCACCTCCCTAAATGGCAGGATGACCAGTAGATGTTAAATATATTAAAATATAACTTAGATACACAATAAGTATACATGACCACAACATTATTTTGCTGTACAAAAGAATCAGACTCTGAATTATTGTACAATTAGCTTGTGAAGGAAATCAAAGATGCAGGTGTGCATAAATATGGGACTGGGAATTCAATGTAATGGTTTTAGTCATCTCCCAGAGTTCTTTTTTCTGGGTATAGTTAGTTCAGTTCATTACTGCTCCATTAGAAATGATTTGGTTGATCTTGTTGCTGAGGATGGCCTGATCCATCAGGACTAGTCATCATCTAGTATTGTTGTTGAAGTATATAATGATCTCCTGGTCCTGCTCATTTCACTCAGCATCAGTTCGTGTAAGTCTCTCCAGGCCTTTCTGAAATCATCCTGTTGGTCATTTCTTACAGAACAGTAATATTCCATAATTTTCATATACCACAATTTATTCAGCCATTCTCCAACTGATGGACATCCATTCAGTTTCCAGTTTCTAACCACTACAAAAGGGCTGCCACAAACATTCGTGCACATACAGGTCCCTTTCCCTTCTTTATAATCTCTTTGGGATATAATCCCATAGTAACACTGCTGGATCAAAGGGTATGCACAGTTTGATAACTTTTTGAGCATAGTTCCAAACTACTCTCCAAAATGGTTGGATTCGTTCACAACTCCACCAACAATGAATCAATGAATGACACAAAAATTGAGGGTGGGGGGCAAGGCTAGTGTTTCTTTGTGATAGCTTAAAGGTAAGAAAATATGTATAGTCCGGAGAATGCATCTACAGAGTCAGGCTTTGATACCTGTCTACCAGGAAATTAAAATACATAAGAAATGCATTACCTTTAGAAAATGTAGGAAACCAGAGGACTCTTCGTCAATAACATTGTCTCTTGGCCCTTTTAAGGGAAAGAATACCTGTCCCTTATCATTTGTATGTAAGTTTCTGGTCTTAAGCATGGCATTAGTAACTAAAGTCAAAGACGTCTGATTGTTTCATATTTTTCTTTGAATTCACATAGTTCCCAAATGCTTTCCTGAAGTCCCAGATCCAGGCCCCAGTGAAATTACATCTGTAAGAATAAGCAGAGCCACATATTGCCTTACCCTTGTTCTGGGCACAGGATGTGGGACAGAAAGTTTAAATTGGTTCTCTTAGGACAATATTATGGGGAGGGAAGTGAGTATAATTTAGAGAAACTTTGACCTTTACCCTTCTTCCAAAAAATGTGGTTCCTTCATTTCTCTTTACCTCTTCCTTATCTTTTGGTAAGAGATTTGACTGATGGCACAACACAGACCAGAAACCCTAAATGATGGTTTATCTCTCTCAATTTCCTCCAACATTTCTATTTTTTTAATTCTTTAATTTTTCACTCCTGAAAATTGTGTAGGAAATGTGTCTCTAAAATGGATTGTCTTTTTATTTATTTATTTATTTTATTTAAAGAGAAGCTCTGGGAGATTGTTTCTCCTAGGATCAGGCAGCTGAAGGATACTTTCTGTTTGAAGCCTTGGCTAGGCCTTTCATTTTTACCATGATCTAAGGAGGATAGTGTTCATATCGACTTGTATTTAAAAGAACAATGTTTTCACTTGGCTTTCTCTCTAGGTTTGCCTAGTATTTTGTAAGTGTGCTCAGTAAAGTGTGACATCACAGTAAATAATTAATGAGAGGCCAATAAATATAGTTGTTATTCAATGACCTAAAAATATAAGTAATTTAGAGTAATTTAGGTAATTTAATTTAAATATATTTTTAATTGCCTGTTGTTCAAATAATTCTCAGGAAAAGATAGTAATTTTATCATCTTTTAGCATCTTTTAAAAAAGATTATATTTTTATCTATTTAAAAATTTTTCTTTTTCCTATAGAATTTTATTTTCAAATATTTGGGGAAATTTTCTAAATTTGGCTTTGGGGACAATAAATTGTAATAAATGTCCCTTATAAATTCATTTATAACAGATTTTTTTCTTAACTAGGATGTCTTTCTCATTTAAAAAACTTCTCTAGGACAGTAGGGAAAGAAAAAAAAAGAAAAAAAGAAATTTATGTGATAATTTTGTTGTATATTTAGAGGGAAAAGCAAGTTATAAATAATGGTTTTGTAGTTTCATGTGCAATAATCTTTTTAATGATGCTGTTTATGGAAATGCTTGTTTTATTCCATGAATTAAAAATAAAATAAACTTAAAAAACAAACTACCAAATAATAAATCACCGTAATTGTTTTTTCCCCTCAAAAACTAACTTTTCTTCACGTTTATGCCTTGTCACAATGAGTCTGCTAATTATCCATCTCAGTTATGGATTTAGTTGGATTTAGTGCCATTTTCCAGCAGGCATCAGTTTTGACAGCTTGATTTTAGTAACTTTTTATAATCCCTTCCTGATGCATAGTGCCATCTGCTGCTGGTAAGCAAATGTTGATTCTGTAGTTCAATGAAAATTTTTTTAAAAATCCCAACAATTCTTAAGCTGAGGAAATGAAATAGTAATAGCCTTGGATAACTGATCATTTTAAAGTATTCTGGATAGTAATTCAAATTAATCTATGGCGTCTAATTTAAATAGGATAGCAATGATTCAAACCCCTAGTCTTTTAGTTCTGAAGTCCTATGACACCTGTTTTCTGTAAGAGAGCTTAATTCTTGACATTTTATTGGCTTATTTTATTCTCTTAAGTCTTCTTACATAAAAATTCTCTATATTTACAAACCCCTGCATTCCAGGATCTGTTTCTTATATGCACATGCTTTCTAGACCTAGCATAGTCCTGGATATGCAATTAGAATGTCAGCTGATTGATTGAAATGGCTATTTTTTCCTTCCTTATGTTTTTTTTTTTTTTTTTTTTGCCATTTAACATGTAAAGATAGTAAGATTTTGAATTCCAAAATTTCTCTCCTCCCCTCCTTACATTCTCCCTGCCCAGTAAGCAATTTTTAAATTTTTTAATCATGTTTCCGTATCAGTCATGTTATGAAAGAAAAATCAGAACAAAAGGAAAATACTACGAAAAAGGGGGAAAAAAAGGAATATACTATAGTTCTATCCACATTCGATCTTCATTGGAATTTTGACATAAGTATTATACAATGTAGCTCTTAATAAATTTTTTGAAGTCATCAATTTAAAAAATGTATAATATTTTAGGGACGTAGTTTTGGGTTTTGGTTAGAACTATTAAGATGCATTGGAAGGCTAGTATCTGTAATAATAATAATAACAATAATATTAATATACATTTTTTATAGTGGTTTAAGATTTTTGAAGTTTTCTCATAATTTAATTTTATTAATGTTAGTTGATCCCTTTCTATTGTGCACTGCTTAGGTATTAGTAGTCATATCTTGTTCAATCTGGTTCTTATGAGGATAAGGATTAAAGTGAAGTCAATGAAATGTGACCAGGCCAGTATAGGATCTCAAGCTATGTTATACATAAAAATAATTTGTAGGAACTGGATATTTAGAATAGAGAAGGGAAGGCATAGACATGATAACTTTCTCAGCCATTTGAAGAATTTTCATGAGGAAAATGAATTTCATCTATTTACCTTCAGATAGCCAATCTAAATGAAGAGACAGAGGTTGTTAGGAGACAGATTTTTGGCTAAATATAAAAGGGGGAAAAAAGAACTTTCCTAACAATTAGAGCAGAGCACAAATGGCTGCTGCCTCCGGAAGCAACGAAATCTTCACCATGGGGCATGTTCTGGCAGAAGTGAGGGATCATTTGTCAGAGATTGTACCAAGAACATTCATGTGTCAAGGAGGGAATTAAAGTAAATAAGTTATTTCTCACACCACTTTAAATGATGAATTTGCACATGCAAATGATTCTCTAAGGGTGCAGACATTAAATTTAGAGCAGAATTAAGCCAGCATTCATCATATATTGTTCAGCCATAAGTTCTTTACCTATCTGAGGAAATGGGATTGGCAAACTCTTTTTTCAGTTTATTTCTGGTGAAAATTTTTTTGAAAGTTTTAGAATTTAGGTTGAATGTACTTTTAAATTTAATTAACCTGAATTATAATGTCTAATACTTTCATATTATCAAGGCAATAGACATATCCCAGTGTATACATTACTACTTCTAGCTTTCAGTGTTAATGTTTATCTAAAGTAATTTCTCTCTGTGGGGGGCTATCAGAGATATGGAAACACTATTGTAGCTACCAATAAAAATGGTGTCCAAAAATGAATTTCATTGTGAGCATTAAACTTGTTTGCATGAGTCCCTTGGGTTTTCCTCTTTAGGATAATTCTTCTGTCCTATCCACATTACCCATCCCTGCTCCTTTCCCTGAAGCCTCAAGCTTTTGCATTCGCTGCTTGGTAAAACACATCCAGTCTTCTTGTTCTTTACCTTTGTTGTATGAATACCACTTGGTATACTTTACAGTGAGCTACAAGCATGAAAAGTACCATATTTTTGCTCTGTGGCAACATTTGGATCACTAGAATATCATGAGGAATTCAAAATAGCGTAGAATTGTTGAAAAAGTTGAATCAAGAAGACTTGGGTCTTAGACCAGTGTCTGTTGCTTATGCCTTCATGTTGATATGATGATATCTTTCCCCTGTATTTGTCTTTGTGTATTTATTATTGTTTGCATGTTGTTTATGTCATTAAGGCATTTACCTTTGATGGCATGAAGAATTGTTTTGCTTTTTTTTTTGTATCTCCTCCCGGTTTGCACAGTGCTTAGCACATAGTAAGTGCTTAATAAATGCTTGTTGATTAACTAACCTTGAATAAATGAGCTTCCCTCTAGGCCTCGGTCACCTCATCTATAAAGTAAGGCTATTATATTAGTTAGTCTCTGAGGTCTCTTCCAGTTCTCATATTTTATGATTCTACTTACTGGGTTTGGGAATCTGAATGATTTTCAGTTTAAAGATCAAGTTACCCACAGCAGTAACATTAAGCTCGGAGAGATCCCCTAATGGGACTTATATTCCTCCAGGCCTTAACATATTTGCCTGAAGATTGCAGTCATCAAACAAAATGTTTCACTAGAATCAATTCAGAATTTCACTGTAACTTTTACTTCCATTTAAAATCTGTAACCCCAATTACCCTGTCTGGTGCCTTTAAAAAAAAATTAGAGCTGAACAAGTAATTACCAAAAGAGCTCTGTATAAATTCTGGTTGAGTACTAAATTTGGAAGAAATAGAAATTGCTCTATGACTTGAATACAAAATCCCCAGAAAAAATAGATTTTGCCCCTCTCTCAATGTCAAATATTTTCTTATTTATTTCATCTGAATTTGAATTTGTGTGAATCTTAAACACTGGGGTAAACTTTTGCAGGTTAGAGTATCTCTGCAACCACTTTTTTTTTCTTCTTAGAAGTTGTGTTTCAAGTTTATATACCAAATGAAATTGGGCTTGTTCATATCAGAGCAGGTTCACAGGTCTCTACAAATCCTGTGGACTCATTTAACCCAGACACCCAGACACATCAACTAACAATCCAAAAGAAACATTTAGTCTTAAAATTACATCTTTTAAAGGGTAAGAGCTTTGTTTAAAAGAAAAAAAAAAGGCTGGAACTTTCATATTTCTGCTCTTAAGATTATTCTTCCTACAGAGTTGCACCACCATGATTCAGAATTTTGAAACAATTAGTAAATTTTATAGGCCAGCATTTCTAAGACTGACCTAATCCATTTTTTCTGCTTACAAGCAGGCAGAACTACTCTTGAGACATTCCTTTTAAATGGATGTTCATCATTTTTCTTTAAAATTTCTAGATAAAGAGAGACTTATTTCAGAATTTAACTACCCTTATAGCTCTCCTAAAATCTTCTTGAATCTAGAAAGAATAAATTACAGTGGTTTTTTTCCTTATGTGAAGATGAAAAAGTACTGCATCCAGGACAGGGTAGACTGTCAAAAATGGCTTTTCTGCAATAAGATTTTTCATCCAGTACAACTAGCCAGTCTTTGTTTTGTGTGTGTATTCTTTTTTTTTTACTCCAGCTCATTGTTTTATCCTTAATTTATTGTTACAGTTTCAAATTGCGGGGTGTCTAGAACACCCACTTGTCTAAACAAATGCTGTATTCCATGCAAAATGGTTATAAAACTACTCCATACTGTGTAAATAAGTCTGTTTCTAGAACCTTATTTTATACTGTCTAGTAACTTGTGTGCCACATATCTGCCCATGACCTAGATCTCAAAAACATCCATATTGTTTCAGTCTGTTCAATTGAGAAAGGCAGCATTTTGTAGTGTGACACACTTAAGCATTCTGATCCCTCTCCCCCACCTTGCTATCTGTATGACCTTGATAAAGCAAGTCTTTTAAATCTTCTAAGTATTAATTTGGGTTTTTTATTTGTTTGTTTGTTTTTTTGCATATGTAAAAAAATGCTTATAATGAGATCAGAATAGCAAATCCTAATTTGAAATAAATACGGGACATATTCACAACGGCCATTCTTTTTGCCAAAAGGTAGATTTATTTAGAAGTTACAGAGAAAATGAAGAGGTAAAATAGGTACCAGGAATGGCCAGTATGAAGTAGATTTGGGAGAGCAATAGGGTTCCCAAGAAAAGGAGTTTGGAAGAATACGTTAGAGGAATATGCCATGAGGTCTGAGTGTGCCATTGATTGTCAGGTTAGATCAATAGAGGAATTTAAGAGATTAACTAGAGTTAGCCATATAGTAAGGAGAAAAACACCATTGAAGGGAAGATTCTATGAGGGAGAGAGTTCTTATGTCAAATAATGAGAATCCAGTCTATCAAAATTCAAGTACCCAAAGTTACTACAATATTTTGTAGAATATGGAGTTTAGAGCGACTTCAGCGGTCACCAGTTTTTATACACACCTGAATAGGATTTTTCTAAAATATACCGTATAAAGGGTTTTCTGACCTCTGCTGTAGACTCTAGCAACAGGAAACCAACTGTCTTCGGATTTCTGTTCCTGGAGGGCTTGAGTTGTTAATAACTTTTTTTTCTTCCTGATACTCAACCAAAACTTGCCTCTTGGCAATTCCCACTCAGTAGCAAGCAGAACAAGCTGAAATTTTCCATATGACAGATCTTCAAATATTGAAGACAACTGTTAGCTCCTTCTTATGTCATTTCCAAGTTTAAATATTCCTACTTCCTTCATGTGAATCTCAGGCAGGATGAGTATAAGTCTGCTCACTGTCATGGCTACAGTCCTCTGCGTGTTCTTCATCTTATCAGTTTTTTTTTTTTTATTTAAATGTGATACCCAGCATCAAAGAAGAATTATGAGAAGACACTTTCCTCTACTCCTTCCCTAGTGGGGAACTTTCTAGGGGTGGCCCATCGCATGTAATTTTCAAAATTTTTTCAGTGCATTGATTGGATTTGCTTTTTTCTTTTCTTCCTCTTTTCTTTTTTCTTCTTCTTTTTTAATATGGAAGGAATCAATGTGAAAAACAAATGATGCCTGCAAACAATTCTTTAACATTAAAATGTGTTGGCTAGGCTTGAATGCAATATTCAAGATATATTCTGACTGAGGCTGAGTATAGCACACCTGTCACCTCCCTATTCAAGAGACCTCTCTTAATATGGTCTAAGATGATGCTGGCTTTTTTTTTTTTTTTTTTTTTTTTTTTTTTGGATAGCAATCTTTTGATTCATATTGAGTATATAGTCTACCTTAAAGCCCAGATCTTTCTTTTCTTTTTTCTTTTCTTTTCTTTTCTTTTCTTTTCTTTTCTTTTCTTTTCTTTTCTTTTCTTTTCTTTTCTTTTCTTTTCTTTTCTTTTCTTTTCTTTTCTTTTCTTTTCTTTTCTTTTCTTTTCTTTTCTTTTCTTTTCTTTTTCTTTTCTTTTCTTTTTCTTTTCTTTTCTTTTCTTTTCTTTTCTTTTCTTTTCTTTTCTTTTCTTTTCTTTCTTTCTTTCTTTCTTTCTTTCTTTCTTTCTTTCTTTCTTTCTTTCTTTCTTCTCTCTCTCTCTTTCTTTCTTTCTTTCTTTCTTCTCTCTCTCTCTTTCTTTCTTTCTTCTCTCTCTCTCTCTTTCTTTCTTTCTTCTCTCTCTCTCTCTTTCTTTCTTAGGCAATTGGGGTTAAGTAACTTGCCCAGGGTCATACAACTGGGAAGTATTAAGTGTCTGAGGCCAGATTTTGAACTCAGGTTTTTCCAACTTAAGGGCTGGTGCTCTATTCACTGTGCTACATAGCTGCCTCAAGTCCAGATCTTTTAAAGATAATTTATCAGTCATGTCTTCCTGCTCTCAGAATCATAGAATTTAAGAATTGGGACTTCAACAGCCATACACAAAAGAAATTCCCATCATTAAATAGTATTATGTAATATTTAAATTATACAAATAAAATTATATATAAATTATATGTAATGTATTGTCATAATATAAAAATATAAATTATGTATTTTATATACATAAACTATATATTATTTGAATAATAATATTAAATATATAAGAGCTAGCTTTATGCAGCTTTTTAAAGTTTGCAAATTACTTAACACATATTATCTCCTTTTATCCTCATAATAACCTTGGGAAGTAGGTATTATTTTTGTAGATGAGGAAAGAAAAAGCAGGCAGAAAGTTGATGACTTTTTCAGGTCATACATCTATCTGTATCTGAGACCACATTTAAATTCAGGTCTTCCAAATTCTAGGTTTTGTGGTCTGTGCATTGCAGCACTTGACTGCCTCTAGCTCCTCAGCAAGGTAGCAGTGAGCTTTTTATTGACTATTTCCAAGAAAGGGAAACTCACTGCATTTTCAAGAGGCAGGTTATTTCAATTTTGAACAACTTTAATTTTAAAAAGTTTTTTTTTTTTTTTTTTTTTTTACCAATTCCAATAGACTTGTGATAGAGAAAGCTATATGAATCCAGAGAGAGAGGACTGAATGTGGAGTACAACATAGTATTTTCACCTTTTTTGTTGTTGTTTGCTTGCTTTTTCCCCCTTTTTCATTTCCCACCCTCCTCTTTTGATCTGATTTTTATTGTGCAGAATGATAAATGTGGAAATATATTTAGAAGAATTGTACATGTTTAACCCATATTGGATTATTTTCTGTTTAGGGGAGGGAAGAGGGAAGGAGAAAAAATAGGAACCTCGGGTTTTATGAGAGTAGATGTTGAAAACTATCTTTGCATGTATTAAAAAAAAAAGCTATTATAATTAAAAAAGACTTTTCCTAACATCAAACCTTAATTAGCTTCTTTCTAGCTCTTATCCTTTGCTTCTGATTCTGTTCTCTAGAGCCACTCATGAGTCTAATTCTTTTTGTGATACATTTGCTAGATATCTTAAGACAGCTTTTGTGTTTACCATGAGTTTTTTGCTCTTCAGTGTAAATATACTCATTTTTCACCTGATTCTCATATGCCATAGGCTCAAGCCATCACTTTACCATTCTAGTTGTTATTCTTGGGACATTCAATCAGTTTATCTATTTCCTTCTTTAGCCAGAGCACCCAGAGCTGAACATTCCAGATGAGTTCTCAGTAGAACAGAGGCTAGAGTGGGATTTATCCCAATGGTTTGCAGTCTACTAATGCCTTCTAATTTTTTTTAGACTAGTATTGGTCAAGAACAAACCCCAAATATATAAAAAAGGGTTTTTAGAAAGAATTTTAAGTCAGTTCAACAGAGGAGAGAGCTAGAAAAAGGTCTGATTCCCTCCTCAAATCCCTTGAAATTTATGTATATAGAGTTCAAACAAGGATGTAAGAACAAGTATTTGGTTGCCTGGTATGTAGGCAGTAAGCAGTTTCTAGAAAAGTATAGTTTCCAGGTAAGATTGCTTGAGATGTATATGAGCAAGTAAACGTTAAACAGTCAATAAAATTTGAGTGATGTCAAAACATAATCTTTTGGAGAATGAAGACAAGCCTTTTCAGTAGACCCAAGACTATGAAAAAAATGTTTTGAGTTTACCCAAGACTTGGGTTGACCTAAAACAAGACTGGATGGGAGTCTAAGCATTGCTTTCAGCCAACTTCCCTGGAAGGTCTGAGATTTCAGCATTCCCTAAGTAAATTTTGGGTTAGACAGTTTCTAGTTAAATAAAGTTAGATTCAAACAAGATTATCAAATAATAAAACATTTTCATCATACCAGCTTTCCCCCACATCATGATTTTTCTTTTTCTTGTGAAGCTGATTTTTTTTAACTTGAGCATAAGTTATTAGATTTTTCAATTAAATTTCATTCTATTAGTTTTAATATAATATCATTATCTGTCATGATCTTTTTTGGAGCCTGACTCTGTCTTTCAGTGTGTTAGCTATCCACATACCTTCCCCCTCGCCAGATTTGTTTTATCTGTAGATGTCCTGAGGATTCAATTAATGGCTTTCTCCTAATTATTGATAGTTATTAAGCAGTAGAACCAAGCAAAGATCCTCAGCATCTTCAACTGGAGCACCACGAAATAGATTGTGAACCATTAACATCTCCTCTTTGAAATCTGTAATCATCCAACCAGTTATGAATCTGTCTCATTATACTGTCATCTAATCCATGTCTCTTTAGTTTTCCACAAGAATAGTCTGAGATATCTTACCAAAAACTTTATTAAGTAAACAATGTTTTCAGAATTCCTCTTATGTTATTAGTTCAAAAAAGAAAATGAAGTTAGTTTAGCATGACCTTTCTTGAAAATATGCTAGTTGTTTGTGAACACTGTTTTCATTGTTTCTTTTTCTCAATTTTTGGCAACAGTTTCCTTAATAATCCCAAATTTTTCCAGGAAAGGAGGTCAAAACTACAAGGAAGAAAAGAAAAGATGGACAGCTTTGAACATAATGTGTAGTATTTATTATATAGGCTTTTTTTGAAGTGGAAATTTATTGCCTTATATTTTGAATCTGCTCTATTTTTTAATCTGCTGTGCACATGGTAATTTTTTTTTCCTTTTCCTATTTTGCATTTAAGTTTAAAGTAAATAAATTTAAAAAAAAAAAAGAAGAAAAAGAAAGAAGGTCAAGCTTACTGGCCTTATAGTTTGTAAACTGAACGCTTACTTTTTTTTTTTTTTTAAACTAGGACACTTTGACATTCTTCAATCCTATGATACTTTTATTTTCCATGGTTTTTCCAGTATTACTAGAGTTTCTCAGTGCTCATCACTGCTAGTTCTTTTAGGACTTGATGATGTGGGAAATCTGGGTCAGGTAGCTTGAATTCGTCAAGAGCATCTAAGTGCTGCTTTATTATGTCCTTATTTATCTTGAGCATTAATTTCTAATTAATCACTTTTGTTCTGTTATTTCTAGTGTAAAGGTCATTTTTGTTGGCAGAGAAAAAAGCAACAAAATAAGATTAGTTCTGTTTTCTCTCTGCTGGGATCAGTTACACTAAGCAAAGGTTCTGTCATTTCTCTAATCCTCTCCCTCTCCCCTCCCTCTCCTCTCCCTCTCCCCCCCTCTTCCTTCCCTCTTCCCTCCCTCTCCCCTCCCTCTCCTCTCCCTCTCCTCTCCCTTTTTCCTCCCTCTCCACTCTCTCTCCCCTCCCTCTCTCCTCTCCCTCTCCCTCCCTTTCCTCTCTCTCTCCTCTCCCTCTCCCCTCCCTTTCCTCTCTCTCTCCTCTCCCTCTCCCCTCCCTTTGCTCTCTTTCTCCTCTCCCTCTCCCCTCCATTTCCTCTCTCTCCTCTCCCTCTCCCCTACCTCTCTTCTCCCTCTCTTCTCCCTCTCCCCATCTTTCCCTCTTTCCCTCCTCTCCTAATTCTCAGCTCATTGTGAACTTTAGCACTTCTGACACAGTTGTTATAGGACTGGGTCACCTGCTCATAATCATCTTTTTACCAGGCTTTATTTCTTTTACCTGGCTATTTCTTTTTAAATGTATGGAGTTCCCTTTGTATGCATATCAGTAGACAAATTCTGTTTTTTCTTTTCATTGGATTTTTTTCTTTGTGTCTTCATAATTTAATTCTTGAGCATATTCCATCCCTCTAAATGTAATTTCCCTGGAAGCATTTTAATCCATGGGAATCTTTTTTTTTTCCCTTGAACTCAATGGAATCTACTTTCCTGAAATCTCAAGTGCATGTCAGGCAATTTCTGGATTTCCTCTTTCCCTATTATATATTCTAGGATGGAGTAGTCATTTGCTCCCAAAGTTTACATCATTTTCACCCCAGCATTTTTTCATTTTGTACTTTTCTTCATACATTTGATGATCCATTTATAAGGTCAAAGTGTTTTACACTTGTCATCATTAAATTTCTGCTTATTAGATTAGGCTCAGCATTAGTCTTTTCACATTTCTTTGGATTGTGACTCTCTCATCCAGTGTGTTTAGCTAATCCTTTCAGGTGTGAATTGTCTCCCTATTTGATGATTGGGCCATCTCTGCCTTTAGCAAAGTCATTGATACAGAATCCTAAAATTACAGATAGTGTTGAAGAAAATCTTAAAATTCATGCAGTCACACTTGCTTTTTTTAAAATTTTCAAATGAAATGTCTGTACAAATGTAACAGGCATTTAAAAGTCCATAGTAGACAATAAGCTCTAAACCTCCAAGTATAGTAGATAAGCTTTCCTGTTCTTTCATAAATTAGAGTAATAGAATATTATTACTATTAATCTCAGACAATGTATCTCAGAATTGGAAGGAGTTTTAAGTTTAAAGTCATCTTGTCCAATCCTTACCTGAAAAGAAACCTTGCCTCCAATTAATTGCCCAACCCTTGATTTGAAAGCTCACGAGTTGGGGTGTTTAACTTCTAAGATAGTCTGTTCTACTTTAGCAAAACTATGTTATGAAATTTTCCCTTACAGTAAGCTTAAACATGTTTCTCTATTACATCCATCAATTATTCCTTATTCTGTTCTTTAGGGCCAAGCAAAATAAGCCTGATAACATTTCCATAATATAGCTTTATAGATACTTGACAGTAATTAGAATGTTTCTCCTAAGACTCCTTTAGGCTAACTATGCCATGTCCTCTCATTTAATTGTTGTATGCTATGATATAAAGTCCCTTCTAGATATATTCCTTCTCACCACTATCCTTAATGATGTGCAGCACTAAGCACAGTATTCAAAATGGTGGTGGACCAAATTGATCACTTTAGGTCTATTACTGTGTTGCTTCTGCATACTATGCTTCTGTTAATGGACCATAGAATCATGGGATCATGACTCTATAGAGCTGAGAGAACCTTTGTTTTAGAGTTGGAAATTGAGATTCAAAGAGAGAAAGTGCCTTTCCTAAAATTATATAGGTAAAGTGGTAGAGTCATGATTCAAGCTCATATCATATCTTATAATAACTTTTTGAAATTCTGCCATGTTTCATGTATTATTGATTCAGTAGAATTTGCATTCCATGAAAATCTTCAGCTCTTCATGAATCCTTGTTTAGCTGTTTCCCTCATCATGTACTTGTGTGATCAGTTTTTTTTTTTTAAACACAAATGAAGGACTTCACTTAAATTTCTTTTTTTTCCCTTATTATCTATAACTTGTTTTAACTTTCTGAGATCTTTTTGCATCCCAGTTCTCACACACAGCTTATTAACCATGCCTTTCAACTTTGTGCCATCTTAAAATTTAATAAGTGCACCATGCATACCTCATCTGTTGCATTGACAAAAAAGGTTAGACTATACAGGGCCAAAATCAGAACCTTGTAGCATTACACAAGAGACCTTCCTTCAGCTTGACATTAACCCATCAGTCAGCACTTTTTGAGTCAGTTGACCAACTAGTTCTGAATCTATCAAACTATAAGCAGGTAGCTCCTATCTCTTAATTTTCCTCCAGAGAGAAAGCAAAAGATTTTGTTAAAAATCTCTACAAAATCATTTAAGTTTATTGCATTCTATCTTTAGTTCTTCTCAACTGCCAGACTAGTCATCTTGTCAAAAAATGAAATCAGTTTTGCTTTCCATAGCTTAATGTTTTGTAGAGAAGGCAATAAATGTTTTGTAGAGGGAAAAAATATATATATATATATATTTTCCTCCCAAAGAATGGAGAATCTAGTAAGTATAAAGACAGATGCAAGGAATTAGTATTTCTTAATACCAACTAGCATTTAAATAATTTTTAGGCTTTATGCACATAATCTTTTCATTGGAGATCTTACATAATACCTCTGAAATAGATATTACTGTCTTTCTTTAGAAAATAAACTGAGGTTCAGAAAAAGTGAATGGGATGCTCAAGTTCATACTGCTGGAGATTTAGGATTTCCTAATTTGAAGAGCAATGAACTTGGACTGGAGTCAGAAAAATCCATATGATCATGACCAAATCACTTTATATCTTTGATCTTCACTTTCCTCATCACCAAAATGAAGATAATTATTTTTTTATTGCTGATTTTTACAAAGTTATTGTGAAGATCAGATAAGGTAATGTAAAGCTTTGTTAACCTTAAACTGATACACCAATGTAAGTTATTATTATCTCACGATGCTTCCTTGAAAAGAATTTTTCCAGTACATGAAGGATTACTAGCAGCTGTTCTGCTTTTCCTTTGAGGACAGAAAAGGGAAAAGAGTTTTAAAAACTGCAGCAAGAGAAGTCAGTGAGACAAAAGGCAGATCATTCATTAGAGTAAGGATTTTAAAACACCGGAATGGGAGAAGCTTATGGAATCAACTTTGTGGTTATCTTCAAGGTCTTTCTACATTGGCATGGTTTCTGCTCTCCCAAATGGAAGGATAGATGGAACAAATGACATCTAGATATCCTATTTAGTCATGTGATTCTGTTTGTTCTTTCTCAAAATGGAAGTTGGAAATTAAATGATTTCCTCTCCCCTGAAGCCTGATTTGTGAGATTGTCAGTCTTTTCCTTTCAAGTCCCTACTGGACTTTCTCTTTCCTGAAGCCATTTTAAAAGTTCTGACTAGCAATAAGGAATGTATGCAAGGGCCCAAATGAATAGAACTCACCCAATAGTCCAATGCTTAGAACAAGCTGTGAGCATATCACTTTTGCTCTTTCATTTTATAAATTAAGTTTCTTGATCTATTTTTGCTTAACTGTTTAACTTGTAGTTTCTAATAGCTTTCCTGAGAGGTCAAGAGTATAGAGTGTCATCAGACATTTTGCCTATATTTTCCAAGTCGCGTTATGTTAGATCCCACCTAACATTTCCAATTGTTGAAGGGATCCTAGTACTGGATTCAGAGGAATCTGACTTTTTGTTCCAATTCTGCCACTTGCCTCTGAGGGTAGGTGAGTTCTATCACTTTTATAGAATTTAACTAAGTTCCTTGACTTTTCAGAACCTTGGTTTTCATTTGTGTAAAATAAAAAGTTTGGTGGTTTTTAGGAGCCCTTTTAGTCTGTCAATCAACAAACCTCGCAACAGGACTGTATGCCTTTCATACTTCTCTTTTTCCATTTTTTTTAGAAGAAGCAGCCTGAACCGGATTCACAGACTCATTGAATTTCCATTTGATGTGAAGTCATAGAATTTTAGGTGTGGAAGGAACTATGAAGATTACTTAGTCCACTAAGTCATACCTCCTATACGAGGTAAAATTAGAGCAAGATCTTCCGATTGCTCACTCTTTGCTCCTTTTACCGTAAGGACAGAAATAGTTCAAATGATGGAGCACAAAGACAGAAATGATTAAGGGGATAGAGCACACATCCTAGAATCAGGAAATTTTGATTTGAAATCTGGCCTCAGACACAGGAATTGGGAGGGATTTAGTACTCTACCCACCAGCCCTGCAGAAAAGAGATGAGGCTTTAAGCAAGATGGTAGCAGTCAAGGCTTGAGTCAACAGAATGAAGAGAGAGCTCATGAGCCTAACCTGGGAGGGACATCTTGTTCTATGGTGTTGAAACCAGGGAAAACAATAAATGCGGAGTGGAGTAATTATTCCTGAAATATGTGTGCTTTACTCCTTTAGGAATTAATCCATGAAAAAACTTTGACATATAAATCATGATTCCTAGTCAAAAATCCATTGAAAGTAATTTAGTCTTCTCTATTAAAAAAATGGATAATTATTATTGTTCAGTGCTAAGAGGTCATTTTCTTCTGTAATAGTGTGAGTGAAAAAAGTACAATATAAACTGTCCTTATTTGTTCTTTGTACTTTATGAAAAAAAGTAAAAAATCATGATAGCTTTGCCAATCCCAGGAGTGTTTTTAGGAGTCAGGAAAATTAATTTCTCATGAGAATATTTGATTAGCATTTATTATTTCTTCTTGTTTCTCCTTTTAATTACAACTTAATAATAATTTCCTTCTTAATTTAAGCATTAGATTTTTTTTTTTTGAGTGAGGAAGTAGGAAGGTATTATTACTCACTTGAGAAACATGAGTCCATTTGGCTATCATTACAGGGGAATGTTGATATGTGGTGAACCAAAGAAGTTTTCCATTTGTTTTATAAAATGTAAATTACATCACTGTGTTGCTAAAGTACTAGATTTGGAGTTAGGAAGACTTGAGTTCAAATCCTACCTTACTAACTGTATGACATTGTCACTGAAACCTTTTATGCTCCCCCCCAATCCTTATATGCAAAATGAAATCATCATCATTATCATTTAAAGTATGTAGAGTTTTGCTAGATCTCAAAAATACCCAGGAAAGTAAATACTGTTATTATTTCCATTTTACAAATCAAGAAAATGACACTGAGGGAAGTTAAATGACTTGCCTATGGTGATATAACTAATAAAATTTTGAGCCTGTATTTGAACTCAGATAATTCTTTTTTATCCATTGTGTCACCTCACTATTTTTAATAATATCTTGAATATGTCTTCCTCACAAGGATATTGCGACTCAAATGAAAGAATATATGTGAAGCACTGTAAATTTAAAGCACTCTATAAATGACATGATCAGAAGCTGGTGATCCAATTTCAGAATTTATACTCATTAAGATAGAGTTAGTCTGATATTCTGTACTCAGATTTCATGCTTCTCTTTTTCAAGTTTGACAAAACGTGTACTTCAGTTTAAAATTTTGTTTGCTTAATATTAATCTCATTAGAATATCTTTTATCCTTCATTTTATGAAAATTAGCTATGGAGCCTGAAAAGGACAATAAAGATCTCTTGGTCCTAACTTGTCATTTTGGAGATAAGGAAACTGAGTTCCATAATAGTTATATCAGCAGCTAGTAGCTGAAGGCAGTTTTAATCCAGGTCTTAACTGTGGATCTAGTGTTTTTTCCATCATAGTGATAGGGCTTATAAGTCTCCTTGCTTTTGATTTTGTCAAGTTTGATTCTTTTAAACAAAGTGACTAAATTTTTGCATGACCAATTATAGTTCCACATTTAAAAAATTGTAATCATAGTGTAGAGAGCATTTTATTTTGCTAAGTATCCCAACCTGAGGCCGAAAAAGATTAAATGATTCAGGAGAAAGTCATTCAATTAGTTAGTGGCAAAGCTAAAATTCATCATGGCATCTTTTCACTTTCAATTCCAGTTTTGTGTTGGTTAATCCTGGCATACATAATACAATGCCTGTTGCTGTAAAAAGATTTAAAATCTTGACCCTTAGAGTTTGCCTTTTGGGTGAGATCTAACTACTAAAAGACATCTCTGTCATTTTTAAGTTAAAGTGTATTAACTTTATAGCATCAAGATATAGTAAAAAGAGCAGCGATATCTGGAGACTTGCCCTTGAACTCTTGTTACTTATTACCTCTTTGACTTCTGAGCAAGTTGGGTAACACTGCTAGCCCCTTGCTCCTTCAGACTTCAAATGAATGGGGTAGATTAGCCGGCCTCTAGAATATATTAAAATTCTAAATCTGTTACTCATTATCTTCTAATATGAAGTCATCTAATTCCAAGATTTGTATATAGTTCGAGTTCTGTATCAAATCTCTCTAAAGCTGTTCTCCTATGTAACACTCTTTCCCTGTGTAATTCTTAGCCAAAAAGGAGGAGATTTAAATGCCAGATCATATGGAAAATGCCATCTGCATCCAGTGAGACAACTATGGAGACTGAATGCAGATTGAAGCATACTGCTTTCACTTTTTTTTTTGTTTGCTTTTCCTTTCTCGTGATTTTCCCCTTTTGTTCTGATTTTTCTTTCACAAAATGACTAATATGGAAATGTTTAAAATGATTGTACATGTATAACCTAAATGAGATTGCTTGCTGTCCTGGGGAGGAGGGAAGGAAGGGAAGGAGGAAGAAAAATTTGGCACTCAAAATCTTGCAAAAATGAATGTTGAAAACTCTCTTTACATGTAATTGAAAAAAATAGTATTGAATTTTAAAAATACAGCTGGTTTGTAATTTTTTTTTTAAAAGGCAGATTATAGAATTAGAAAAAGCAGAATGCAAAACTTCTCCTTGGGGCCAGCCAATTAGACACTTATGCTCTAAGATTCAGGTGGCTGGATTTGCAAAATAGTTTTAGAAAGCAAAGAAGATAAAACTCCAAAAGACTTGATATGTTCTATATTGGATTACTTGCCTTCTAAGGGAGGGAGTGAGGATAAGGCAAAATTTGGAACACAAGCTTTTGCAAGGGTCAATGTTGAAAAATTACCTGTGCATGTGTTTTGAAAATAAAAACTTTAATAAAAAAAGACTTTATACGTTCATATAATCAACATACAAATTTCTACGGATCATCCAAGCAACTGTGGCAGAGTTGGGGACAGCTACTTCTCAACAAATCCTCTCCTCACTTTCCATGTACAGCCCTCATGATGTTGCTCATTTTTCTATATCTTCTCCCATTTGGTTACTTCTTTTTCTCTGAAACACATTACTCATTTTTTGTTGTGATTTTTTTTGCTTTCTTTTCCCTTCCCCCTTCTCTTCTTTTTTGCACTCTCCCTTTCCATCTCCCTCATTTCTTCTTCCTTTCCTTTATCTTTTCCTTCTCATCCTCCTCCTCTCCCTTTATATCTCTTCGTCTTTATCTCCTTCTCTCTTCATCCCTTTTTCCTCTCATTCTCCCTCTTCTCTCTTTCCTTTCCCTCTTCCTCTTTCTCACATTTTTCCTAAGGTCTCTTCTTCTTTTTAAGGAAAAGGAAACATTGCTTGTTTTCTTTGTCTCTCAAGCTGCACACTTGACTGCAAGTTTTCCTTCAAGTCTGCATGAATTTTGCTGTTTATCAGCTTAAAACATCAGCTTCTGCTTAGCTTTCAGGTTGATAATTAATCCAAGGTTTGGCTTCTTCTCCCTCCTTACACATATTGACTTGATTCAGTATCATTGGATAGATTCTTTTTTACTCTTAAAGTTGAGTAATGAGATACAGACTGTCCCTTTTCCTTCTGTATCAGTAGTGAATAAAATCATGTAGTGCCTTTATTTTTCTTGGCGATTTGTTGGAATCCTAGTGCTAGTAATTATCCAGAAGTTAGCTTTTCAAATTTTATGCAAAATTCAGGACAATACTTTAGTCTTGGCAAAGAAATTGGAAAGAAAGCAAAACCAAAAGCATGCACCAAGATACTATCAAACATTTGTAGAAAAATTATTTTCAGTGGTGCAGCTCATGGCTGCTAATTCTTCCTTAACATCTATTTGGGAGAAACCTGGAACCTGGCAACCTTTAGGAGTTTGTAGAAGCAGGATCTGCCATAATTTATAGTGAGACTGACAGAAGTAAATAGTGTAGTCATAGTGTTTCAAGTTTGTTGTTAATTATTAAATTGATCAGGCCAGTGCCTACCAGTAGTCATCATCACCTTTCTTCATTAGAGCTTTGTGATTCTGACAGTACTCACAAATAAACCTTTCAGTGGATGGCTGTAGGGGGAGATTGATACTAAAGTCTGGGGTTGGGAGAGGATATAATTGAGGCTGAAGATTGACAGTTTTAAGACTGGGAATGAAATTTGGTGTCATCTCAGCAAACCATGGTGAGGGGTAGGATAGGGAAAAACAAGGAGAAAATAGTAATGGCAATACTAATTTAGTACTAGTTTAGAGAGCTGTCTGGTTTAAGCAAGATTCTATCAGAATCACATATATTTTACTGGTGAAAAAACTGAGGCCCCAAGAAGGGACATGATTTCCCAGGGATATAGGTTGTTTCTAGTAAGTGAAACTAGAACCCAGCTCTTGATTCCAAGGCCAAAGCTCTTTCTGCATTACCTTTCCCAGTCCATTGGTTGGGAACCTCTAGATTAACATATATATTGAGTACATACAAGAAAAAAAAATCCAAAACAGTCAAATATTTAGAAGATTTAATCAGAAGACTGGCTATGTACACATCTCATTTAACAGTATGTTTTCTTAGTTCAAGAATTTATTATTCTGAAATGTCCTTTAGCGAAAGGTTTTTTGAGGTTATCTTTTGTGGGAACAGATAAACTTCATTTCTCATTCAGGTGGTTATTGGAAAATCTAATTTTGACCATAACCTAATAGTTTTTACATTCCAGAAAAATGTACTTTCTTTTCTCCTGCATGAACTAACTCAATTCCCATCTTCACTGACTGCCTATACCACGGACACATAGATGCTTAGTTGCTTGTGATTTTGATTTGTTCGTATTTTGTTTCATTTGATTCGTCTCCCTAATGACATTACATATTCCTACCAAGCTGGGCCTGGCACAGTCTACTTTTATATTCCCTGAGCATATAACCTAAGAATAGATGCACAATTGATATGCAAATGCTTATGGAATGGATATGTGCTAAGATTGTTGAAAATAATCTTTCATTTGAGAAAACTATGTGTCTAATTCCAGGTTGCAGTAGTTTATGATATCATGGAATATCTACTACCCTCTAGAGATCTTCTATTTCAGAATTTCTAATAATAAAAAATTACATTTAAATCCAATAGATAAAATGAAGAACTATGAAAAGTTATCATCAGCATCTCATCCAAAGCTGTTCAGGGAAAAAAGTTTGAATTTTAGTGCTGTGATGCTACCCTCTAGTGGAGAAAATTCTCCATAATTTGTTTTTCTGTAAGCTAGTCTAACAGACAAGGAAAATTGGAGTTGTCCAAGTCCACATTGTGTCTAGAAGAAGTTAAAAGACCTTTTCTAGTATAGAAAATAAAGTATCAGAAATTAAAGCATTTTTGAAGGCAATGGTAATCAACGTTCTGGTGTATTCAAAGCAATAATAATAAACATCAATTTCCAGTGACATTTAATTAGATTTTTAAAATAGTTATCTTTTCTATGACCTAGATTTCTTCCTGTATATCCCTTCTAGACAATCTTATAAAGTCTAATTTGATCTACTAGGGACCTTTGGCCTAATATGCACCAAATGCCTAACTCAACAAAAACAAATACTGGCAAAATATTTTTAATGTATACTTGAAAGGATAAACGTATATCCTTTCTAGCATGGTTTTTTCCCCCTAACAACAGAACCATAAATCTCTCAAATGTTTTTTATTAAAGAAGGTAACTTCCTGTGACTTATATTAATGAAATCACAGATCCATGGAAGAATATTGAAGTCAAAGAAGATAGGTTCAAATTCCACCCCCAGCATTTACTATGATATATTTAATATGATCACAGATGAGCCTCTTGGGTACAGTCTTAGTTTCCTTATCTGTAAAACAGAATAACAATACCTGTAGTACTTCTATAGTATTGCTGTGGGGATCAGATGAGATAAAGTATGTAATAATATCATAAATCTTAAAATGATTTAATAAATCATAACCATTACTGCTGTTATTAACACCATCATTACAGAGTAGTTGGAAGTGACCTTATTTGCCATATAGAGACAGATATAACCAGTAAGGGATTTCTCCTATAGCATACCCCAAAAGTAGCATTTTATTCTTTGCTTAAGGTCTGCAATAAGGGAGACCTTAGTAACTCCTGAAATAGCCTATTCCTTTTAAAGATATTTTTTTTTAAACATTTTTTTATTCTTTTTTTTTCCACTCCCCAATTCCCTATTTGCCTTTTCCTTCAAAGGCGGCAAGAGGGTAAGAACCATTGTTTTCTCTTCTTGTATATGGGAAAACGATTTTCTGAATCCTAGTGGAAGCTATTTCTCTCCATTAAATTTCATCTTATTAGATTTAGCCTAATGCTCTAACCTTTCAATATCTTTTTGGGTCCTAATTCTTTCCTCCACTGTGTTAACTTTCCCTGCCAGCTTTTTGTTATCTACAGATTTGTTGATCATACCATCCCATGAACTTTTAACAAATATTTCTGAGCCTTGGCATTCAACCAGTTCTTAATTTATTCTTAAAATCTCTCTCCATTTTTTCTCTCTCCATATTATTCTCCATACTATTTTGAAATATTATGGAATACTTTATGAACACATTTTCTTCATCTACTAGTTTGGTAATTCTGTATAGAAAAATGATGCAAAGCCATGAGGTATGGTTTAATACATAGAATAGAAAGATTGGATTTGGGGTTTTTTCCATTCTAAATTTTCTCCCCTCTCCCATTCATTGAAAAGACAAGAAATATTCCTGTTATGTGCATGAAGTCATGCAAAACATTTCACATTAGCCATGTTGCCATGAAAACAACAACAGCAGCAAACCAAATTAGAGTAGAAAAATATCTGCTTCCATCCTTACTCAAGTTCATCAATTCTTTCTCTGATGGTAGATAACATTTTTTATTAGGAATCTTTTGAAATTGGATCATTGTTTTGATCAGAGTAGCTATGTTTTCCACAGTTAATTAACATTACCATTAACATTACTGTTTACAGTGCTCTTTTGGTTTAGCTTACTTCACTTTGCATCAGTGCATAAAAGCCTTTCTAGGTTTTTCTGAAATGATCCTGCTCATCATTCTTCTAGTACAATTGTAGTCTATCACAATCATATAACATAAATTGCCTAGCCATTCCCAAGTGATGGTCATCCTATTTAAATTCTTTGCTACCACAAAAAGAGCTACTAAAATATTTTTTGTATATATGAATTTTCCCCCATATTCTTTCATTTCTTTGAGATATTTAGTAGTAGTTTTGTTGAGTTGACAGATATTCATGATGGACATAGTTTCGAATTGTTCTTCCATAATGATTAGACCAGCTCAGGAGTCCACAATATTTCATTAGTGTACCTTTTTTTTCCATATCTCTCCAGTGTTTGTAATTTCCCTTTTCTATCTTGTTACTCAATTTACTGTTGTTGGTTACAGCCTCAGAGTTGCTTTAATTTGCATTTTTCTATTATTTAATTTAGAGCATTTTAATATGACAATTGATAGTTTTGATTTCTTTTTCTGAAAACTGATTGTCATTTCTATTTACCAAATATCATTTGTATAATGACTCTTTATTTTTATAAATTTGTCTGTTTCCTATGTATATGAGAAATGAGACCTTTATTAAAGAAACTTACTATAAATTTTTCCTTTCTATTTTCCTTCTAATTTTGATTTCATTGCTTTTGTGTGTGTGTGTGCAAAAACTCATTATTTCAGTGTAATCAAAATTGTCCATTTTATCTTCTGTAATCCTATCTATCTTTGCTTTGAACTCTTCCTTTATCAATAAAACTGAAAGGCAATTTTTTCCATGCTTCTAATTGGCTTATATCACCCTTTATGTCTACGTGATATAGCTATCTTGAGCTTATCTTAGTATAGTGGAGATGTTGGTCTTTGCTTACTTTTTGCCAAATTGCTTTCCAATTTTACTAGCATTTTTTTTTATTGAATAATCAATTGTTTGGATTTTTAGGGTTTATCAAACACTAGATTACTATGGCCATTTTCATCTATATATTATATAGCTAATCTTTTCCATTGATTGACTACTCTATTTCTTAACCTCTATCAAATTGTTTTGATGATTGCTTTTTAATTGTTTGAGATTTTGTATTACTAGACTGCCTTGGTTCACTTTTTTATTAATATTCTTAACCTTTTGTTCTTCCAGATTAATTTCGTTGTTATTTTTTCTAGTACTATATAATAATTCTTTGATAGTTTTATTGTTATGGCACTGAATAAGTAAATTAATTTAGGTAGGCAATAGGTAGGTAGGCAATAAATATTTTTTCAGTTTTTTAGATCTGTCTACATTTGTGTGAAAAATGTTTAGTAATTGTGTCCATATAGTTTCTGTGTATGTCTTGGCAGGTAAACTCCCTCATATTTTATACTGTTTGCAATGATTTTAAATGGAATTTTCTTATCTTTTGCTGAATTTTGTTGGTAATATATAGAAATGCTGATGATTTTTTTTATGATAACTTTTCTAAAGTTGTTAAATTTTTTGACTGGTGTTTTAGTTGATTCAGGTTCTCCACTCTTGTTGACTCATTTGCAGTAAGCGTTAATTTTGTTTCCTTGTTGCCTATTCTTAATACTTCTTTTATTTTTCTTGTCTTATTGCTATAAGTAGCATTTTTAGAATAAAATAGGGTAACAAACAATGGTGATAATGAACATTTTTATTTCATCTCTTATCTTATTGGAAAAACTTCAAGTTTATCCCCATTACAGATAATGCTTCCTTTTGGCTTTGGATAAATTCTGCTTATCATTTTAAGGAAAGTTGTAGTTATTCCCATTCTTTGTAATGTACTTAATAGGAATGGGACTGTATTTTGTCAAAATTTTCTGTGTCTATTGGCATAATTCTGTTTTTGTTGTTTTTAAGAATAATGCTTATTATTTTCCTAATATTGAACTAACCATGTATTCCTGGTAAAATTCTACTAGGTCATAGTGTAATTACTGTGTTAGAATTTCATTAATTTTTTTGCATTAATATTCGTTAGGGAAATTAATCTATAATTTCCTTTCTCTGTTTTTAATGCTCCCTGGTTTAGGTATAAATACCATATTTTTGCTTAGAATTTTATATGATTCCACCTACTATTTTAATAACTTATATAGTATTAGAATTAATTTTAACGTTTAGTACACTTTGCTTTTAAGTCAATTTGGTGTTGGGTTTTTTCCTTTTTCTTTAGGGAGCACTTTTATAGCTCGTTCCTTTCTTTTTTCTTAGGGTTATTTAAATATATGTATTTCCTTTTTTATTAATCTGGGCAATTTATACTTTTGTAAATACTCATTTCATTTAGACTGTCAGTTTTGGGGATGCATGGTTATGCAAAATAGTTCTTTATAATTGTATTAATTTCTTTTTTAAGCATTCATTATTTCTATTTTTTTATTCTGGTAACTTGGTTTTCTGCTTGTTTTTTTTTTAAATCACATTAACAAGTGATTTATCCATCTTATGTATTCTCAACCCCTCCCTCTCAAGTCAACTCTTTAATTTTATTAATTCATTGACTTTCTGGCTTTCAGTTTTATTAATTTTTCTTTTGGCTTGTCAGAATTACTGTTGTGGTGTTTAATTGGACATTTCTAATTTGTTATTTTTCTAATTTTTTTTAGTCGCACATCCAATTCATTAATTTGCTCCTTTTCTCTTACTGATATGTTTAAAGATTTATATTTTTAGGACTGGAATTTTAAAAGATCTTGACATACTGTAATAAATGGGTTAAACTTAATAAGCTGAAGTTTAATAGACATAAATATAGAAATAGAAATACCACAAGTTAAAAAAAAAAAAAAACTTGGAATTTACTATTACACAGAGATAGATAGGTGCCACAAGTCGAAATTGTGACATGGCAGTCCATAAAGCCAGTTTGATCATAGGCTGTGTTTATCCAAATCAAACTTTTATTAAATGCTTATTATGTTCTAGGCACCATGTACTAATTAACAGATGTGGTACTATTCATTCATTTCATTTCTGTCTAATTCTTTGTGACCCCATTCAAGGTTTTCCTGGCAAAGATACTTGAGTAATTTACCATTTCCTTCTCCAGCTCTTTTTACAGTTTGAGGAAACTAAAGTAGACAAGGATAAGTGATTTGCCCAGGGTCACATTGCTAGTAAGTGTCAGATCTATGCTGTAATAGTGTTGATTTAAGGAATTAGGGATATTTAATTTGAGTATGAAAGCAATCTAGAGAGACATGAAATTGTCTTCCATTATTTAAAAAGTAGTCCTGTAAGAGAGTAATAAGCCTTGTTTAACTTGGAGCCTAAGGGGTGAGGTTGGAGTGGTAGTTTTGGGCAACAGCCACCCCAGAATTTAGGAAAAGCATCTCTCTCATCATTGGAGGCTGCACATTCTCTTTCCAGGCCCCAGGCAACCTGAGACTTTGTTTACGTCTCACAGCAGGTTGGAAGCTCGCTCCCATCCAAAGACCCTTCTGATTTTGAGTCAAAATCAGTTGTCTGTTCTGTTACACTAGTGCCAACCAACATTGCCTTTGACACCCAAAGTTTCATTAATCTCCCAAATCAGGTGATAGGTTTTGACTTGAGGGTGTCCGAAAGAACTTTTTTGCCATCCCCAGCACCAACTGGAGCTGATAATCCTGACTGCATATTTTGTTTGCCTGCATCTCTGGCTGACCCAGTTGTAATCTTTCCTCTGTGCTCTGAGTGGATGTTCTGAAGATCTCTTTCTGGGTACCATTCACTTTCTTCCTATCTTAGTCTCCTGTTTGATGAGGACCCCAGGTGAGGATGGAGTCTGGCACTTATAGACACTGTCCTTTCAGCATTTGTAGCCTGGCTCCTGACAGCTTCTCAGCACAATCCGGCAGTCTCCTTCTAGCCCACAGCTGCCTCGTGTCAGTCAGAAGGGTCACGTCATTCTTTCAGTCATCAGCTCTTCTTTGTGGGGGATTGTGGAGGTTCTATTGTTGGCTTACCTCAATCAGCACATTATGAGCTGTACTTTGAAGCAATTATTTAATTTGGGGGCAATTAATTATAGGTTCCTTGGTGCACAATCTTTGTCACATCTTGACTGAATTTTAAAGCAGAAGAATTTTAATGTGTTGAAGTATTTCTGTATGCACCTGGGCCCCAGACTTGTCAGCAAGAGGATGAGGCCGTTTCACAGAAAGCTTATCCTTTGGTGACTTTTCATGTTTAAAGCAATTAACCTTTTCTTTCTTTAATCCTCAGTTTTTGGAGGTGGGAAGGCATGTATTTATTTCATTCCCTTCCTCATATGCTGTACTTAATCCTGAAGTGAAAGATACTCCAAATTCTACAGTAATAAAAGAAATCTTTTTTATGATTTCCATTTCTAATAAAGAACAGTTCTGTTATATATATGTATAGTGCAACTAGCTGACAATGAGCAGAGCTTAGGAAGTCAAAGAGACCCGAGTTCAAATTTAGTCTCAGATACTTACTAGCTATGATTCTAAGACAGTCACTTAACTTCTTTCTGACTCAATTTCTTCAGCTATAAAGTAGGAAAATAGCACCTGTCTCCCAAGATAGTGAGATTGAAAGAATATAGTTGTTTAGTGATTTAAAGTTTAACACACTGTCATTATTATCTCCATCATCATCAGCATAAGTCTATTTAGCAGTACAGCCACTATTTACTCAATGGATTAATGGTCATAACAATATACTATAAAATTATTGGTTCCTTCAGAAGTAGAGTTCATAACCTGGAGTCTATGGATAGATAGCAGTGAGTCTGAGAATTTGGATAGGAAAAAATTGCATCTTTATTTTCATCAACCTCAAAATAAAATTTAGTATTTCCTTGAGTTATTTTTATTTATTTATTTATTTTATTTAATAGCCTTTTATTTACAGGATATATGCATGGGTAACTTTACAGCATTAACAATTGCCAAACCTCTTGTTCCAATTTTTCACCTTTTACCCCCCCCCCACCCCCTCCCCTAGATGGCAGGATGACCAGTAGATGTTAAATATATTAAAATATAAATTAGATACAGAATAAGTATACCTGACCAAAACGTTATTTTGCTGTAGAAAAAGAATCAGACTCTGAAATATTGTACAATTAGCTTGTGAAGGAAATCAAAAATGCAGGTGTGCATAAATATAGGGATTGGGAATTCAATGTAATGGTTTTTAGTCATCTCCCAGAGTTCTTTTTCTGGGCATAGCTGGTTCAGTTCATTACTGCTCCATTGGAAATGATTTGGTTGATCTCGTTGCTGAGGATGGCATGGTCCATCAGAACTGGTCATCATATAGTATTGTTGTTGAAGTATATAATGATCTCCTGGTCCTGCTCATTTCACTCAGCATCAGTTCGTGTAAGTCTCTCCAGGCCTTTCTGAAATTATCCTGTTGGTCATTTCTTACAGAACAGTAATATTCCATAATATTCATATACCACAATTTATTCAGCCATTCTCCAACTGATAGCCATCCATTCAGTTTCCAGTTTTTAGCCACTACAAAAAAGGCTGCCACAAACATTTGTGCACATACAGGTCCCTTTCCCTTCTTTATAATCTCTTTGGGATATAATCCCAGTAGGAACACTGCTGGATCAAAGGGTATGCACAGTTTGATAACTTTTTGAGCATAGTTCCAAACTACTCTCCAAAATGGTTGGATTCGTTCACAACTCCACCAACAATGAATCAATGTCCCAGTTTTCCCGCATCCCCTCCAACAATCATCATTATTTTTTCCTGTCATCTTAGCCAATCTGACAGGTGTGTAGTTTTCCTTGAGTTATTTAAAAACATTATACAGAGAATAGGTCTAAGGGCTTCATAGACTGCCAGAAAGAGTTATTGCCCCCAAAAGATTAGGAATTTCTGCTTTAGAGTGCTTGAAGCACTCTGGTTCTCAGAACTTTTATATTCTTTGAGAGGACTTTTGCAATATTTGCTCCCTCTAGTCAGCTCTTTACTTTAAACAGTTAGGTATTATACATTGCTGATAAAGGAATATAAAAATAAGAAGGGATGATAGCATCTTTTCTCTTTCTAATCTAAAATACAATTGTGGTTTTTTAAGGTTATACTAAGGAGGATGAAGGAAAGACCATTACATAGAAAAGTAGGTTAAAAGTTATTGATAAGAGGTTGATGTGTGCTAGAGAACAAGTGGTACCCAAAATCCTCATCTCCAGCTGCCTTCCAGATAGCTCTTCCTAGTCATCTTACTGGAACCACAAACTCATGTTCAAAATGAAGCTCTTTATCTTTTCCACAAAACCTACTTTCTGACTTACTACTTCTTTCATTGGCACCATCAATCCATCCTAGTGCCTAGATTCAAAACTATTGAATTATCTTTAAGTTTTTCTCATATGGAGAAAAACTACTTTTGAAATGTCTATTTCTTCTGTCTCCTTCTTTATATTTACATTGCTATGTGCTCTTACCAGCACTCATGATTCATATTGATTAATCTAATGCTTTCCTATGAGATAAATTGTCTCATCTCTAAGCTTTTCCCTACTTTTAATACTGCTGAGAAACTAAGCTTTACTTTGCATAGATCATATCTTGTGCATCTGTTGGAAAAACAGCCAAAAAAAAGCAATTTGTTCCCTTATGATTACCAAAGAAACTTCTAGTTCCTTTACCTGGCATTCAAAGCTCTACATTGTCTTGCCACTATCATAGCTTTACAACCTTAATCCTTAAGTGTTCCTTGTTGTCCTCTCTTTTGCTCTATCAAAATTGTACTACTTATAAAAGACCAACAACTCATTCTTCTTCAAAATGGAATGTTAGGAAGATTTCCTAGGACAACCAATGATTGGCTTAATGTTGACTGTCTCTGTTTTTGTTGTTCACTTGTTTCAGACATGTCCAATTTTTTAATGGGCTTTTCTTAGCAAAGAAAACCACTGTGGTGATTTGCTATTTCTTTCTCTACCTCATTTCATAGATGAGAAAACTGAGGCAAATAGGTTAAGTGACTTGCCTAATGTCACATAGCTAGAAAGGGAATATTGCACTGCCTGATGATTTGAACTCGAAAGATGAGTTTTCCTAACTCCCAGGCTCTCCCTGTATCCATCGGGCCAACTAGCTGTCCTATAAAAAGCATTTTTAAAAATCATGATTATATATTATATAGCATATAAAATATTTAAAGTAATTACTTACCTTAAAAATAAAATTTCCTGGATACACATGCTAAATGTGCTGTGCATGTTTATGATTTTTCTCATCCCTGTCCCCAATTTATTTCTTACTGCTTATGTTTTAAAATCAAACTCTTAAATGATATCTTTCCTAGGAAGCATTTCTTTATCTTTTCTAGTTAGTAATAACTTTTTCTCTATGGATTGCTCATAGGACTTTGCTCATACCTTTCCAGAGGAGTTATTTTATATTATAGTTAGTTGTATCTCTGTCCTTTCCTTCTCTATGGCTCTTAAGGTCCATGAGGGTAATGCATTTTTATTTTTATATTTTACCCATTTCCTATGCATATTTCTTTAAACACATTAGGCACAACAATCTTTTGAACAAAATGTTTTATTGCATAGAAAAATATAGGGTGGTGGCCATAGTATTGACAGTTGTAGGAATGAAACACGCTTTTATCCAAAACTCACCCTTGTGGCCCTTTTAGAATCCCTGGAGAATAATTTGCCAGTGATTCTCTTTGGGAAGGAAATGACATTTGAGGATACCTATAATCCTTTGTTGAGGCTAGACTTTATTTAAACTATTCACATATTTACCCACATTTTTATACCCAAAGTCCCAACATCTCAAAATTACCTTGAAACTTTCCTGTCCTTGAAGGAATTCAGCCAGCGCATATATGATAAGTAAAAAATGTGGTAAAGTGTGATATGATTTTGAGTTCAGATGTTATAAAGAGAAACTTTTAGAAAGAAAATTTTTATTAGTTAAGGATCTATTTTTATTTGATATGAGCAAAGTTCCTGAAGGTTCCTATTCTTGCATTCTAGATTTACAAAGTGAGGGTCTGTCTTTAAAAACAAAGCAGGACCCGTAGAGCTTCAACTCCAAACATGAAGGGGTTTACTGTTTAATAATATTTTCTTATGGATTTGTTGAAGATATTGAACTTGACGTAATAATTAAGCTATCTCTAGACCTAACTTTTTACAATTGAATAGTGATTTTCTTCAATTATTATTCTACATGCACTCTGACCTTTCCTAGATCTGATGAATTAGAATCTTAGAGTTGGCAGGGACCAACACTAAAGGTCATCCATCTAGGTCAGTCACTAATTAACTTGTGTATTCCTTCTAGAGCATCTCTGGACAGTGGAAATCTATTTGCTTTTTAGAAATCACTAGTGTCTGAGGATTTATGATACTCTGAAGCAGCCTGTTCCATTTTTGGACATTTTGTGTTCAAAATCTCCCTACCCATAACTTCTGTTTAATGATCTGCATTCTTCTCTTTCTAAGCCAAACAAGTATTTCCCTCTTTCATATGGCAATTCTTCAAGTGTGACTCTAAAATTATCTTAATATTTGTGAATTTGTTGTGGCCATTGAAGTATTCAGGACTCAATTTTGGATCACTTGTGAAATTTTTTTTAAATGGATAAGAACTGAACTTTTGTAAATTATTAATACAGCTACATATCTTTTAATTGATGCTATCAAAAGAAGTATTCCATAAAAATAGATTTTCTAAGTGCTCATTTCCCCATTAATTTGAAACATTTTAATAGAAATAGTTCTAAAGTATACATTTACTGCCTTCTTAAATAGATGGACATGCTAACTACTCCCTCAGTTCTTAAGAAGACACCAATCAGAAGAAGGCCTCCCACTAGCACATTGAGTGGCTCTTTTACTGAAGGACATGAATGAAAATGTCATGGAGGATTTTACTCTGCCCCTGAGGTAGAAATAGCCACACTGATGGGATCATATTTGTAATATAGGGATGGCCTAAGGAATTTTTGATTAAATGTGTTGGAAATAATTTTGGTTTCAAATACCTGCTCTGACACAAAATATGAACTCTAGTCATAACTCAGTTTTCCTATCTGCAAAAGAAATATTTACAATCCTACTTCACCAGGTTGTTAGAAGAAACTTGTTTTATAAACCTTCAGGTTCTAAACGCATGAACTATTATTACTATTTACCCAACATTTAATGTTTGTTTAAAAGTTTTAGGATGTGCTTTTTGTATTGTTTCTATCTTCTCCCTTATGAAATTTAGCTTCTTACTCCCAATAATATGTCTGCCTTAAAAGGAAGTGGGACATGGCCACAAATATTTTTTCTTCTATCATCTTCCCACTCTTGTTCTTTTCTAATTTACAATGGCTTGGGAAACCACATAATCAAGCTTATTAAATTTGCATATGAAATAAAAACCAATATGCTCTGAATGAGGGTCAATCTTAGGTGATAGTGTTCCAGCATCTGATTCTTGATTGTTTTCTGGACACAGAGTAGGTTTGTAATAAAAGTTTGTTCATCTGACTTTACCTGGTTGAGAATTCCCAGAGATTATAGCTATAGATCATTGAGCTGTTGCTATAGTACTCTGATAGGAAGGTTGTCTGGTTGAGACTGACTTAAGAGGTTTTTATTATTATTGTTTAGTCTGTATGACTCTTTGGGTTTGTTTGTTTTTTGTTGGGATTCCATTTCCTTCTCCAGCTCATCTTACAAATGAGGAAACTGAGGCAAACAGGGCTAAGTGACTTGTCCAGGGTCATACACCTAATAAGTGTCTGGGACCAGATTTGAATCAGGAAGATGAGTCTTCCTAACTCACTTGTGCCTACGTGCTTCATTTTAGATGATGCTAAGCGGCTGAGAACCTGCCAGGAAAGAACCTATCAAGAAAAAAATTTCTGAAGATTTTCATGTTATTATTTCTACTACTTTCAGTATGATATAGTTTGGTCTAGTCTATGGCTTTATAAATATTTCCATGAATGTTCTCTGCCTTTAGGGCTTAATTAATTAACTTAATGTTTCTTCAAACTCCATTGGGCTGAATTGAGATTTTATCTTTAGGTCCAGTGTGACTTCTCATGTTTTCATTTATTTTTCTTTAAAGGTTTTGCTTGATTTTAAGGAAAGTTTTTTGTTTGTTTTGGGGTTTTTTTTTTTTATAATTTTCCTTTTAAAATTAAAGGAGGAAGAGAGAAAATCCAACAGTTCAAGTTAGTTCTCTATTTTTCTGACAAGTTAGGATCTATTGAATAAACAATTATGGAGAAGAGAGGAAGAATTTGGACATATGCAATGAAGATACTTTCTCTATAATTGGTCAATATTTAATAGCTATCTACTATATGCCATGTACTCTGCTAGCTGTTAGGCACAAGAAAAAATTTAAATTCCTTACCCTTAGCTTACCCTTTATTGATTAGAAAACATATATAAAATAAATATAAGGTCATTTGGGCACTTACATTATTACTTGGAGATGAGGTGCAATTGATGAGGTCTACATTTGGGGTACCTAAGTAAAATCAGCATTTAGTTGAGGTCTAGTAGCAGGTTTGGGTCAAGGTCAAGCAGAGCTCCCCGGCAACCCCCTTGGATTCAGCACAAGGATACGGTGGTAAATGAGGTCTAGTAGCAGTGCAAGTCCCCAAAAAGGCATTTATGGGCCGGAAAACTAGATTGATAAAAGAGGTTTATTATTGAGTTTGGAAGCAAGGTTAAAGCATAGTTAAGGAAATAGGTGAAGGTAGAGATAAGGAAGGCACCGGACAGAGGGTCCAGTGAACAGAAAGTCATGACATGGCTAGCATGTTTGGGACCTCTGCAAAGAGGGGGGTCCTAGCTTGGCCCCTTTTATAATGGGAGATTTAGCTAGAGGGGCCTGTGGGTGTAGCCCCAAAGTTGGTTCAGATCCGGATGGGGGTTGGGACAGGTCCAGATCTTCTATTGGAATACAAAGGGACTAGGATTTGTGAGTCAAAGGGTAATTATATTAGCTAGGAAGGGGTTGGGAGTCACAAAGAAAGGAATCTTGCCCTCATCACAGTCAGCAACAGTCTCTTAGCTATTTGTTAACTAAAGAATCCAGTTAAGTGGACTTATTAAATCTTTGGCAGATAGGAATTTTCATTTCATAAATTAGAGTTTAAAGGTTAGACTACATAGTAAAAGCTTGATATTTCCTTTTGGTTTTTAGACTTTCCCCCAAATCATTGTCTCATCCTGGGCAAGTCTTTTATTGTGTAGCAGGCTACTAGAAAGGTATCCTAATATAATGATAACAGTTTATTCGAAGATATGCTATATATATCATTATTATTATCATTAATATCCTTAGGAAAATTTAGTTATATTTGTGCATGTGGGAACTTTTAACTGAATTTTGTTGAGTGCTATTTGGAATTTCAGCAAAAATGCAGTAAAGTAAATAAAAATAGTAATAAATATAACAATTGTCTTTAGCCCTTCTTTTCTTTTCTTTTTTAGGGTCTCAACATAATCTTCCATGTAGCTTTGGCACTCTTAAAGGTGAGTCTCTGAATTTTAAAACTGTATGGATTTTCTGCCTATCCATAAGACTAGAATTGTTAAGGTTGAGAAAGGAATCCTTAAAGGTTGGAGTGTCAGACTGGTGTTGCAAGGTTTCTCAAAAGAATTTGCAGGCTTGAACCCATTTCCTAGTCAAGGAGCAAAGTTTATTGTAACGCCAATTGGAAGCAATTAAATTCTAAGAGAATTTAGCAAAAAACAAACTAACTAACAACAACAACAACAAAACAAACAGAAGCAAGGAGACACATTTATCTAGTACTTTATGTTATAGGTATGCTAATTTTATGGCCCAGCAGTAGAACCAAGGAGTAGTCTTTGAAATTTTGTTCTCACTGCCAGCAGACTATCTCTCTGACAGTCATCAATGAACTAAGCAGTGGTCTATTTACTGTTGTCTCAGGAGTTTGATTTGTGGGGACTACCCTGAGGCCCTGAGACTTTAGAAATCTTAGGTTGGTATGGGAGGCTCCAGGGCGAGACTCCAAAGCCAGAGGACTTAGAATTCTCTGACTTAATGTTAGACAGAACCTCCTAAGGTTAGGAAACCTTAAAATTATTGCTATCTCCCCTACAAGCTGCATTACATTCTTCTCTCAAGCAGTTGCACCCCAGATTCATTTGGGACAAAGGGATGGAGACCTCATTTTGTGGAGCTGCTTCATGCTGATAAGGGGCATAGAACTTTCCCTAGTGGGTCATAGTCAGGGACAAATGGGCAGCTGAATTTGCAAGCCTGTTCCCTTTGGCCTGAAATGAATCTCCCTTCTGGTGTCCTTTATAAAACATAACAGAAACCTCTCTAGGTTTGCAGACATTTTGTGTTAGCTATAGAATTTCCCTTGCATATTTAATAGGAGAATTTTTTGCTGTCAGAAGTCCCCTTTCTTTCCATATAGCCCCATGAGTGTGCAAAATATGAAAAGCATATTTGGAGTTTGTATAGATGCTCACTCTCATTCCTTTCCCCAGGTCCAAAGCCCTACTAAGGGCAATGGGTTTAGCTTTCTGGGCAAAAGTTCTGGGGGGGGGGGGGGGAGGGGGGCAGTGACTTAGCCTCTGGTGCTATTGAGGATCACCACAGAATAACCTGCCTTCCTTTCCCCATTTTCAAGAAAACTGGACCCATCGGTAAACCATTCACCATCTGGGCTGTCAAAAGGAATGTTTCTCATGTCAGGTCGACTGGAACAGACAGAATTTAAAGCTTCCTCAGAACTATGAATGATGTCTCCAGACTGAATGTTGTCAGGGTTAAGGGTGTGACACACCTGGAGAGTCAGGTGGGGGATGTCTAGCAGGAGAGCCTGATACCTGGTGAGCCTCCTATTAGGAAGTGAAAGGCTTTTCTAGATTAGGTAGAGCCAGGCCAGGAGCAGAAGGCATTTTGGCTTTTCAGGGTCTTAAAAGCTTTGGCCTGATCAGGCCTACAGTCAATGGGAAGTGTGTTAGGACTATGAATAGAATCATAGAGGGGCTTGGCAATAATCCCAAAAATCCCCAAAATTCTGCAGAAACCAGCCATGCCCAGGAAAGTGCGTAGCTGTTTCTTTGAGGCAGGTTCAGGAAGAGATCAGATTGTCTGTTTTTTCTCCTCTGTGAGAGAATGGGAGATGGGAGTTAATTCATGGCCCAAATATTTGACAGACTGGCAGACAACAGACTGGCAGATTAAAAAAATCCTAAAGCCCCTAGAGACCTTAAAATTAAAGAGTTTTTTGGCAGCCGCTAAGGAAACCTCTCAGATTGAGCTACAGATCAAAATATCATCCACATACAGGATAAGACTGCTCTTAAGCAGCTTCAAATCTCTTAAATCTTTATCTAATGCTTATCCAGATATGTGGGGGCTATCCCAGAAGCCCTGGAACAAAACTGTCCAAGTTAATTGGTGGGGATGTTCCCCTGGTTTTGCCCATTTAAAGGCTAAAGAAATTGTGAGTCTATGCAAAGGTATGCAAAAGAAAACTTCTTTTAAGATCTAGAGTAGAGAACCATTGTGTCCCCTGGAATACTTGTATTGGGCTCATGGCTTCTACTGACCATTTGTTCTGATTATAGAAATTTGCTATAAGAGAAAAAAGAAGGGACATAATTATAAGAATGTCAAAACAGGCCCTTCAGGCTTTAGCCTGAGAAGCGTATACATGACAGGATAAAGCATCCTTAGATCTGTTTGACAACTGATCATATAGTAATAATTCCACCTCATAGTCAGACTCAGGAATAATCAGGTGGGAAATAGAGAAGTGGGTAACTGAGTCAGAAAGATCATACCTCAAGCAGAGGCTAAGGTTGTCCTCTCAGCTCTTGACCAGATAAGATGTCCACCTGTGACAGTTCAGGAAGGCATTCCTCTGAGTAACTTACGGCATTTCTCTCAAAGGGTGGGTTTCTGACTTAATGATCAGGCAATCAAATTCAGAACTCAAAAGAATATCAGTTATGGTCCAAAGAGATTTTATTTTAAATAGCAAATTCTACCAATCACAGCTTAGGGCCAGATACATTATTTTAAAAGTTTACCAGAACTTACATACATAGGAGATTTTGTTTAACATGTGTTATATGTTTAAACTTATCCTGGTACAAAGGATCAATCATTATACAGGTTTATAAATTCTTGGTAAACTATAAATCCTAGACAGGCTCATTTCTCAGAGCTGATGACTGATTATTACCCTGATAGTTTCAAGAAAACTGGCAAGTTTACAAATTAAGAGGAATTGACAGAGACTCCATGGAAGGGCTGAGCTTGCTGTTTCCCACCCCACCTATTCTTAATGTTTTCATGGGCTGTGATGTTTGGTACCTGCCCCCACTTTGTGAAGGGGAAAAGGTGTTGCATACCTCATACTAGGAGGTGAACTGATAAGTTTAGCATGATGATAATAACTCCAAGTAACTTAGTTAACAATTTTAGGATTTTCCTAAGTAATAGCTAAATAGTCTTAGCGATAATTTCTGTTTTCTTAAATAAGTTCTTGTTTTGTTTTAGGGAGAAAACAAGACAATTCTTAAAATTGAGATAGAACTGATTTTAATTTGACTTAACTTTAGTTAATGAGATTCCCTAGATTCTGATTAAATGTTCTAGACAAACTGAATTGCAATTTTCCAATTCGCACAAATCATTTCTGTTTTGTGAGCCAGGAAAGGAGTTAGCCAGTTTTTAACTGAGGGCCTTCAGAAGTCTGACTCTAGATAACTAGAATTTTTAAAGTAGTAGCAAATAGCTTTTCTGTTTTCCTTAAGTTCTCAAATTCTTCTCTTAACACTATTAGTACAAATAGATTACTATGTAAAGCCCCTGTTAGTGGGCTTTAATTAGAGCTCCTTTGAAAATGCTTTCACTATCATATCATAGACAATTTTCCAAATTACTGTACACACACAGAAATCATTTATCTGTTGCTCACATCTTTAAAAAACACATAAAATTATCTTATATGAATTATATCCAATAAAGCAGTTACTAGTTATATAGCATGATTTATGCTAAGCACTTTTACAATCATGTGATCTTTACAATAACAACTGTCATTTCTATTTACAAATCAGAAAACTGGGCAGAGGTAAAACAGTTTGCCATAAATTACATAGCTAATATATATATCCACAACTGAAACAGAGAATGGTGATCTTACCAAATGCAGAGACTGACTGGCTTTCTCACCTCACACTGCCATGCTGGGTGGTTCCAGGGGCACCCAAATTCTTCCCAGGCAGTTTCTGGACAGAGCCTGCTGAAAGCTGGGGTGACTAGTGTCAGGATATCCCTTTAATGGTAGTTTTAGGTGCCAGAGCCCAGGGAATGCTGACCATGGAGCTGTAGCTCTACTCCATCCCCATTCTCCTAAGCTGGGCTGGGGAGGTGTTTGGGCAAGAGTGTGTGGGGTCCCTGTGGTTGCTTTCCCTATTTCTACAGGTGAGTCAGAATTTGAGTTTGGTACAGTTCTGAGTTGAGAAGAGTTAGTAAACAGAGGGACTTGGGCTATATTGATCTTGTTAGTTATCCTCATAATTGAGAGGGTCTCTTAATACTTTCTGGGGTGCTTTCCCAAAGGAGCAGAAGGAGGACACCAGACAAGATAAAAGGGGGACTCCCATAAGATAAGAGTCAAGGAAGGATTAGATAAAGTTGCTATTTACCTAGTTTATTTTTCCTTTTTCTTTTCTTCCAGAATGGGATAAATTCCTGGGATTATCTCTAATGTTTTAGGAATTTTTCTTGGATTCTTAAAATGACTAATTGCCAAATTTTCTTAATCATTTCTCTCAAAATTTTGAGAATTTACTAAGATGTTAATCTAATTTCAATTAGCTCACTTTTTGGTATAAGCCCTAGCTTGGTCAAAGATGAAGTCCACAGAGAAAAAGTTAGGTTTTTTAAGACATTTCCTTAGCATTCTAACTGTAGCATAGAGGTTTTTTCCTTGCTGGTTGAATTTTAAATCTTTCCAGGTAACAAAATCTAGCTCACAGAACAAACATGAAACAGACATTCTGCACAGAGACATAGACAAAGACAAAATGATATGAAAAAGGACTGTTCCATCCTCGCCAAAAAGCCATAAAATTTGGACAAAAGCTATCCTATAGCATTTTGTCTTCTCTGGCATCCCAGAACTTTGTTGAACATTGCAAGAATTTCCCAGTCTGGGTGTCCCCAATCAAGGAAAACTTGCTGAGTGTAGAGCTCACAATGACCCAGACAGGCCCTCTCCTAGTGCCTGGGGTGTCCCAGCTTTAGGATTGTGAGAGAAAAAATGGAGGGGCATACCTTGACAAGGAGGGAATCAAGCCAGGGGAGGCCAGACTCTCCCTGTATCAGGCTACCAAATGTTGAGGTTGGGAAAGGAGCCCCCCAAATGGTGGGGTCACAGATTGGTGTCACAAGTTTTCTCAAAAGAATTTGCCAACTTCAACCCATATCCAAGTCAAGGGGCGAAGTTTATTGTAATTCTAATTGGAGGCGGTTTAAATTCCAAGAGAATGTAGCAAAGAAACAAAAGCAAGGAGACCCATTTTTCTAGTTCTTCATGTTATAGATATGTTCATTTTATGGCCCAGAGATAGGACCAAGGAGTGATCTCTGAAATTTGGTTCTCACTGACCACAGACTATCTGACAGTTAGCATTGAACTGAGGAGTGGTTTATTCACTGTTGTCTCAGGATTTGATTTGTGGGATTATCCTGAGGCCAGAATGTGAGAGCCTTCGGTGCCAGACTTCAAAGCCAGAGAAATTAGAATTAATAACATCTTGTTAAAACAGAAGCCCCTTAAGGTCATGGGACCTCAAAATTATTCCTGTCTCCCCTAAAAGCTACATTACATCAGATTGACTATCAATATTTATTTCTGTTACATCAATGTTATTTCCTAGAATACAAGGTATAAAAAAAAAAGAATCCATTTAAAATCTCAGGATTGCTGTTGCCATTTGTCTTTTAGGATTATTGCTTTATTTGTGAATCAGTTGAGGTTGGGGATAAAAAGTTGGGGAGTAATGTGTGAAATCTTTGCTAATGCATTAGAAGGATAATGTTTCTTTTAATGGTGGTTGGACCGTGTGAGAAAATGATAAAATCTGCATTGCTTCAAAACAATGACAATCATTCTTAAATTTTTCTTGCCAAAATCAAGTCACTGGAGATAACCTGAATGTATAGTTCAATTATAGAGATGCTTCTACAGTGTCTCAGGTAGCAAGAGTTCAATTTAAAGTTGTAGTTCCTACTTGTTGGAATAATTAGAAAACATATTAGAATTCAATGATTACTTTTTGTAAATTTATACCAATAAATCCATATAATATTAATACTCTTACTTGAACAAGACATTTGCTATGAGGGTTAAAGAAAAGAGCCTAAAGCAGTTTTTGCCCTACATCATTCTATTATTGAAATGGTAGCTTAGTGTCACAATTTTTAAAGCAGTAGCCTTTGAGTCAAGAAAACTTCAATTTAGATCCCATTTTATATATGTATCAACTTTATGGCTCTAGGAAAGTTATTTGATTTCCCGTTTCCTCATGTGAAAAATGGAGATAATAATAATAGCACCTGCTCACAGGGTTGTAGGGAGAACCAAATGAGACAATGGATGTAAAGCACTTTACAAACCTTAAAGTGTTATGTATGTGTAGATCATTATCATTTGAAAGAATTTTATTTAAAAAAAAAATGTTGATGTTCTCCCATGTCCCAGTTTTCTCTTCAGCCTCATGTATACAAAAAATATTGGACTTGATATCCTGGGAGATCCTCTCCAAAGCACCACTGGCACATTTGAAATAAAATGATGATTTAATAATATCATTTTAATTTACGTTCTCTCTTCTGAAGACCAATTTGGAGAATATTCTGTTAGATACTGAACAGAAGCATAAGCATTTTCCACTCTGTTCCTTAGAACCCTAGTGTTTTTAAGTGATATGAACAAAGGGTGGGGATGAGAGTGGAATTATAAAATATGATCATGTCAGTGGTATTTTCTCATCTAAAATACTTCATCCTTATTTCAGAGATCTGGGATTTTGTCACAGAGGGATAATTTTACCAACTGAGGTTTTTACAACTTTACACAGTGTTAGATGATCTTTGACTGATCACCTGGTGACCTTACCTAGATTAGTCTTTGGATGAAAAACATAATATTCTTGATGCATATTCAAAGTTTCTCTATAGCCCAACAAGATCTGCCAATTCTTATGTTCTGTTGATATATTCTGTAAGAACCCAAGGTCAATTCCATACCACAGTAGAGACATCAAAGAAGGACTTGGGTGGAAGGTTCCTCTAAAATATTAAATACAAAATCATATTTGTGTTGCAAAAATTCTGATTACATAAAGCAATTTTCTGATATGGAAAAATTTCTTCTTTTCTTCTAAGTATTGTAAGCCTTCTTCCTATTGGAGAGGTGAGGATGGAGAAGGAAGGTGGAATATATGACTTACATATCTATTATAAGAAGCTTAGTGGTGAATTGAAGGAATAAAAAATAAGAGAAGAATAGGGAATAAAATAACTAAAACATTATCTCTTTCCTGTTACTGGGGTAGTGTAGATCTTAAGAATCCTGGAGTTTATAATAATTGGCAATGTATAGCACTCTACAGTGTACATTACATAAATTATCTCATTTGAAATAACAAGGACCCTATGAAGTAGGAAATGTAGATATTATTGTTGCCATCTCACAGATGAAGAAATTCATACTTTTTGCACATTTAAGTATCTCCTCCATGATCAGTCTTTACAGTAAGGGTCAATGCTAGGATTTCAGTCTCTGCTGTGTTTCTTCTCCTGGAAGTTCTGCTGAATACGGAGCCTTACAGTGGATCGAGAGTTACGGTCTCATGTGATCCATAGATTGGCTGTGAGCTTGTGAATACAGGATTAAGATTTACAGAGAGAGCAAGATCTCATGGCTTCATAGAGAAGGATGCACACGTATCGGGGAAAAGCTCCATGTGCAGAAACCATGTGGCCTGTGTGGATGTAGCTCATCTGCTAATGACTTAGCCACTTTCTAGCACTGTGCTTAAACTCTGACTCTCATCAGTCTGAGAACTATTAAAACCTTTAGCTTAAAAAGGCCAAGGTCTTTCATTGCTGCCAAGGCCATCTTCATTTGTCCTGATCTGTATCTTGCCAGATATATCTATATCTCCAGAGGAGGAAGTGAGACTGGTAACTTTGCCCAGCCCATCTTCATTTAAATCCAATTCACTTGCATGCCATAGCATCACTCCATGGTCCTCTTCGAGCATGAAGAACAAACAACAAGATCATATCCATAAGAAATTATCCAAAGAGAACTTGACTGTAGCTATGAACAGGACTCTTAGAGTCTAGAAGTATGTCTCCCAAATAACTCCAAAATTGTAAATAATTGGATTCATAGAAGGTTTGAAATGAAATAATAGGGTCATTAATTTAGAGCTGGAAAGGACAGGAGAGATCGTTTGGTTTAACCCCCTTGTTTTATAGATGAGACAGCAGAGGCCTATAAGAGTGAGATTATATATTCAGATCACACAGAAGTGAAACATCTGGGATTTTTCCTAAATGTAAGAATTGTGGAGGTAGAAGGGACCTACTTGGGTCACATCTTCATATATAGGTACAGTGGTGTTCTGTTCTATTTTTGTATTTGGGGAGAAGACATTCCTTGCTTTAGAGAAAAAAGAAAGTAGGGATGTTGTTTTCTAATAAGAATGGTTAACTTAGAAGAGTTTAAAGGTGCCTACTTTTTGAAAAGTGCTTGAATGCCACATTGGGCATTGAGCCTGTCAAGTAAGGAAGAAGCTGTGCAAAGTAAGGATGATTCAGCAAGGTAGGTGGTATAAACAGAATCTTGTAAGATACATTAAGTGCCCCCTGGGTGGATCAAATATACGTGTGTGTGTGTGTGTGTGTGTGTGTGTGTGTGTGTGTATGTGTATGTGTATACCTTGACTACTGAGTTTTCCTTTTAAAGTAAAAATAAAAAACCACCAGAACTTAGCAACTTTTTATTTGTTAGATCATTAAATACAACAGTCTAATTAACTTGTCTCCCATGATCAGCACTTTTAAGGAGCTTGTTCAGTGGAATCGTTTCACTATTGTGCCCCTTCCATAACATCATAGATTGTTTAATGAGTTGAGGTTAACTGAAAACAGAAACAAGGTTTCATTATTTGAGAGCTGCCATTCTGGAGATAAACCTGGTGACCAAACTTAAGTCAATCTGGTCTTCAGACATCAACAGACAGAAAGATGTTGGCAGGCCTGTTTGCAGAGCTTTTCAGGCTGTGGGACCCACCAGAGATTGGTTCTGCTGTCATCATCCTTGAGAACATACCATGCCATCACAAGGCATCAGAGGACTCTTGGTGAGGAATTACCCTATAATGGGTTGTAACATAAGCAAAAGTCAGTTGTTCTGGATCATAGATGGGATTTCAAAATGGAATGGAAGACTCCTAGTGGAACTTTAATAGAAAATAGAAGGGTGAACTCTTTAGCAAACTCAAAGCTTAAAATAAATATCACTTTTAATATTTGAAAGTCTTGGAAAAATGGAAAGGAATCAAATGAATGGGAAAAGGAATGTTAATTCTGTGGAAAAGTTTGCAACCTTGTTTGGCTTAGGATTAAAGTAAAGGGATTCATTGTGAAGTGAGTCTGAAAAGATAGACTAAAGCTAGATTATGAAGGGCTTCAAATGCCAAGCTGAATTTTTATTTTGTCTTAAAGGCAGTATTGCTGTTTGTTGTTCCATCATTTGATTGTGTCTTACTCTTCATGACCCCACGGACTATATTGTCCGTGTGCTTTTCTTGGCAGAGTTACTGGTTTGCCATTTCCTTCTCCAGTGTCTTAAGGCAAGCAGAGGTTAAATGATTTACCCACCAGGGCCCACAAGTAGTAAGTGTCTGAGGACAGATTTGAAGTCAGATCTTCTTGACTCCTGGTCCAGTTCTCTATCGACTGGTCCCAGCTCCATATTACACTTAAAGGAAATAGGGAGCTACCTGAATATTCTTCAGAGGAGTAATAATAGCTTTGCTTATGAATATCAATTTATCAAATGTATGGAGAGTGAATTAAAGATTTCAAGCAAGGAAGAGCATTTAAATATCTTAGTAATTCAAGAAAACAATGCTAAAGATCTGAACTAGGTTGGTGGGTTTGTCTTTAGAGAGAAGAGGATGAATTTGAGAGTTGTGGATGTGTATATGTTGTGTATGTATTATATAAACATAAACATATATATGTATATAGACACACACATATATATCTTAGTAATTAAGTTGAGGAATCATTCTTTTTTTCCTTTCCAATGTCTGGTATAGAAGTGTTTGGATAAGAATTCTGTAGTACTCTGGTTTATTTATAAACTTAAGAATCATCTGCCTCTCATAGATGTGGCACTTAACCGTTGCAGGTCCTAGTATTTAATTTTGTTTCATAAATTCTATCCCTTTGAGCTTCATTTCTTTATATCTCCACTACCCTTCTTGCCTGATAACCTGAATTATATACTTAAATCATTTTGATGATCCCAACAGAAGAGGAAAAAATGAGATTAACGTTTAGTAAAAATGATGATTGTTTTTTTTTGTTTGTTTGTTTGTTTTTTTTTTTTTTTTTTTTTTTTACAACTTCCAAAGGAAATGAGTAGTTTTTCATTTAATTCCAGGGAAATTAGCTTTTTGCTTATGCAAAAGTATAGGCATTTCTTATTTGTTGTATTAGCTACAAAGGTCCATGTATACAAGAACATGGCCTAATTTTTAGGTTAAATATGCTCAGTTCTTTTAAATGTATTTCCTTATTTGTCATGTTGTAAAAGAAAAAAAAGACCAAAAAGGGGGAAAGTGTGAGAAAGATAAAACAAATGAAGAAACAAAAAACGATGAAAAAGACTGTTCTTTGATCTACATTCAATCTTCCCAATTTTTTTCTGTATGTGGATGGCATTTTCCATTCCAAATCTTAGGATTGCCTCAAATCACTGCAGTGTTGAGAAGAGCCAAGTCCATCACAGATGAACATCACATAATTTTCTTGTTACTATGTATAATATTCTTTTGGTTCTACTGACTTCACTCAGCATCAGTTCATGTAAGTCTAGGCTTTTCTGCAATTCATCTGCTCAATATTTCTTTTAGAAAAATAATATTCCATAATTTGCTCAGCCATTCCCCAATTGATGGACATCTCCACAGTTGGAAATTGTTTCATATTCAACATTATTTCATAATGTTCTTTTTCTTTGGCCATAAATTCCTCTCTTTTCTACAAATCTGATAGGTAGACTATATCTTGCTCTACTAATTTACTTATAGTATCTCCATTTATTTCTAAATCATGAACCTTGCCACTACAAAAAGGGCTGCTATAAACATTTTTGTCCATGTGGGTCCTTCTCCCTCTTGTATAATCTCTTTGGATTACATAGCCAGTAGTGACATTTCTGGATCAAAAGTTATGCACAATTTTATAGTTTTTTGGACATAGTTTCAGATTTCTCACCAGAATGATTGAGTCATTTCACAACTCCACCAGTACTGCATTGGTGTCTCAATTTTCCCGCATCTCCTCCTGCATTTATCATTATTTTTTCTTGTTATCTTAGCCAATCTGAGAGAAGTGATACCTCAGATTTGTCTTAATTTGTAGTTCTCTAATTAATAGTGATTTGGAGCCTTCTTTTTCATATGACTATAGATGACTTTAATTTCTTCATATGAAAACTGTCTGTTCATATCCTTTGACCATTTATAAAATGGGGAATGACTTGTAGTCTTATAAATTTGAGTCAGTTTCCTATATATTTTAGAAATGAGGTCTTTATCAGAAAAACTGGCTGTAAAAATTGTTTCCCAACTTTTTGCTTCCCTTCTAATCTTAGCTATGTTGGTATTTGCAAAAACTTTTTAATTTAATGTTATCAAAATTATCCATATCCAAAAATACCCATTATTTCATAATGTTCTTTATGTTTTCTTTGGCCATAAATTCCTCTCTTTTCTACAAATCTGATAGGTAGACTATTCCTTGCTCTACTAATTTACTTATAGTATCTCCATTTATTTCTAAATCATGAACCCGTTTTGACCTTATCTTGGTGTAGGATGCAAGATATTGGTCAATGCCTAGTTTCCGCCATACTGTTTTCCAGTTTTCCCAGCAATTTTTGTCAAATAGTGAGTTCTTATCCCAGAAACTGGAGACTTTGGGTTATCTAACACTATAGTCATTGATGGTTGTGTTTTGTATACCTGATCTGTTCCACTGATCCATTACTCTTATTTCTTAGCCTGTACCTAATGACCTAATAATTTTGATGACCACCAGAGAGTTACCTATTTTAAAAAGAAAAAAGGAACTTTTTCACTCTTCTCCCCAGCTCTACTTCTGACTCTTTGGACCTTACTCTATTATGCCCCAGGAGTTCAGACCTTAAAAGAACCTTCTTCTCCTTATTTGAGGAGTTCCTGCTGGAAACCTCCATCCAACTGGGTTCATCCCTCCATCCCTTCCTCCAACATGTTCACTCTTTTGTTCTCTTTTGTGTGTTACCTTCCCATTCCCCATTCAAATGTAAGCTTCTTGAAGGCAGGAATTATTTTTCTTTTTGCTTATATTTGTAGTCCAAACACTGAGTGTAGTTACTGCCACCTAGTAAGCACTTAAATATTCTTTCCATTCACTGGATACCTATGTAACTCTTCTTCATATACTTTAAAAGAACTGTGACTTCATTAGCTTGAGCACTCCTTCCACCAATACAGGATGTAATACTTCCATGCTTTAATGTATTAATATATTATTATCATATAATTCATTGTGTCCCCTTTTCTATTTCTCCTTACCCCAACTTATCACCTGCTGGTCAACACTCCAGATGACGAACTTGTTGACTAGGCTGGTCCTTATACTATAGACACATAGATACTGAGCCAGTATTTAAAACTTTTCCAGGTGGATAAGATGATCAGAGTTTGTACTTTGCTGACACAGCCTTTAAGAATCTAAGGTCACCTCCATTCTACAATGAAGCATTGAAATAGGGCTTCATTTAAAAAAAAAAGTTATATAATATGCTTGCCCAGGTTTTTTTTTTTCCATTTAAATTCCACCCTCTCAGCATTTACTGGTTAGTTGCTTGCTTCTCAGATGAATCTGATATGAACAGAGGTGTTCTGATCATCTCTACTGCCCTTTCAGAAAGAAGCAGCTTCCCCTGAACAATTAATTTTGAGTGGTGTTGCTTCTACTTTTAATCCAAGTTTACATGTTTGAGCTTGAATATGCCTTTCCTAAGCCAAACTTTGTCCCTGTTGTGTCACTGGCAATATGTCTGTGTGTTATCCTCTTAAGCCCCACAGAAATTTGTTTACTTTCAGTATTGACCACTGACAGAACTATTCTTGTCACCTGTTTTCCCTAGACTTATTAGAATTGAATCCCTTATCACATTTTTGTATTCCTTTTATCTCCACTCTCTTTCATCATCTCTCTGTCTCTCTCTTTCATCCTCTCTGTCTCTCTCTCTCTCTCTCTCTGTCTCTCTCTCCCCCCCCCCCCCCCTCTCTGTCTCTTTCTCTCTCTCTCTCCCCACTTTTAGACTCATTTGTTTATTCCTTTCATATACATGCCTCCAGTGTTCTCACCCACATGGTCTCCCACGTTCTACCCTTCCCCACTTCCACCTTCCTGGCAAAAGAAAGTTAAAGAAAACTACATCAATAAAAAAAGAAAGTTACACACCATCCTTCTTATTGAGTTATATTCTGAATCTCTAGAGAGCAGGAACTTTGTCAGGTTTCCTTATAACATTTTAAAATTGGTCAATAAGTGTGAAATTAATAGTTACTGTTCAGTTAATGGAATGACAGGGGAAGGAGAAGTGAAAGAGTGTGGACTGTAGGAATGGATACTGTAGGGAAAACAAAGTTATCAAAAACCAAAACTGAAAAACTATCCCTCCTCCATCTTTTTGAATTTTTAGCTATTTCAGTTGAGTCCAACTCTTCGTGATACCCTTGGACTTTTTTTTTTTCCCCAAAGATATTGGGGTGGTTTTTCATTTCTTTCTCCAGCTCATTTAGCAGGTGAGGAAACTTGAACAAACAGGATTAAATGACTTGCCCAGGGTCACATAGCTAGTAAGTGTCTGAAGCTAGATTTGAACTCAGAAAGATGAGTTTTCTTGACTCCAGGATCAACTAACTCTTCATGGGCTGCACCACCTACCTGACCATATCTCTTCCCTAGTTTAATTTTACCATGTATGCTCTTCTCCCTTTGTCTCTGCCTTTTTCATTTGAAGCAGCTGGTGAGTAGTAAAACTAATTATTATCAGTAGACTTCTTACAAATGATTATAGAGGGGGAGTGAAAGAGAGTGTGCATGTGTTCATATATTCATAAATGTTCATACCTACTTTGTTAAAATAATAATCATTCCCATTTAGAATATAAGGATGACGCGAACTTCAGTTCTATTTCTGTAGCACAAGCCTTAATCATATTTTTCTGTGAGGGAAGGCGGGAATAATAATAATAATAATAAGCATTTGTTTATGTAATATAATATTTTAAGATTTTCAGGGAACTTAGAAAATATTGTCTCATTTTATCACTAGAACTCTGAGAGGTCCGTGCTATCATTCTTTCTTTCTTTTCTTTTCTTTTTTTTTTTTTTTAAATCTATGAAAAAAACTTTGGCATGACAGATCTCTTGTCAGGTCTTCCTCTAGCTGTGTGTATAGAAGAAAGTATTTGTTTTGTTCAGAGCGATAAACTACTCTCTTGGTAGCATGGTCATGTTCTCAAAGGAATGTTATATATTCATTCATAAAGTAGTTTCAGATTTCTTCTTCCTTTGATATAAGAAGGACAACACATAAAAGGACAAATTCTATTTTCTTGAGGGCTTGATCACCGTAGAAATAGTTTGGACTTTTTCTTTCATGCTTCCCAGTGAGGACATTTAAGTAAGCCAATGACTGCAAAATAAGTTTTGATACCCAGAGAACCACCAGAAAAATCATTGCTTGTGGTTTCGTTTATTTTGGTTTTTGAATTTAAGCCTTCTACTTCCTAATTTGTGCACCTAAGCTAACAGCTTCATTTTCTGTTTAGTAATTGAGCACAATGATCTCAGCACTTCTAGTTTGGATTATTTTAATTTACATTTCTGTAATAAAAATCAGAGTTCTAAAGAACTTTTAAACAAACCAACAACTAGCTTTATAGAATATTTCAGCCTTCCAGAACTATTTTACAGAATTTTATAGAATGAGCTGTATCATTCCTATGAAGGACTATCTTGATCAGTTGGTGGCAGTATTATCCAGCTTTTGGCTCTAAAAGTTAAAGCTTCTAAGCCTTGACATGAAGTTAGAAAAATTCAGCATTTCTTCCCTTGAATCCAATTTTTCCTTAATTGGCTAACTATTAAATCTTTATTTTATTTTATGCCCTATTTTTCAACCCCCTTCTTAGTTATGCTAATGTTTTCCTCAGTTTTATTTTTAGTACCAAACTCTGAAAAATTAGAAAAATCTTAGAAGTCTTTTCTAGAATGTCAGTTTTCAGAGATAACTTGTGTGTTTCTACAGAATTTTCTCTGAAGATTATATACCAATTTATATACAAAACATATATATATGTGTGTAATTTTTCAACATTGACCCTTACAAAAACTTCTGTTTCAACTTTTTCCCTCCTTCCCTTCACCCCTCCCTTAGATGGTAGATAGTCCCATACATGTTAAATATATTAAATACAATATATGTATAGATATTTATACAGTAATCGTGTTGCACAAGAAAGATCAGATTTAGAAAGAAGGTAAAAATAACCTGAGAAGAAAAAAAAATGCAAGCAAACAATAACAGAAAAGGTAGAAATGTTATGTTGTGGTCCATACTCTTTTCTCTGGGTATTCTTCAGGGTGAAAAAATGTGTTCTGGTGGCCACCCTTCTGATGATAGATAAGCTTGCTCAACATCTGTGGTCATTGGTTGAGCATCCATACCCACTCTTATACCTACACCTTTTTAGTTCTGTAAAATATCCAAGACTCTATGTCCCATGGGTATATATTGCCTTTGAGAGTCTGACACAACCCAGCAAGGCAATTGAACTCAGCAGAGGAATTGAACAAAGAAGATTCTGTATGATACAGAGTACCCCAAAAGTCTTGGTGCTACTTTAAGCTACTTGAATTATTCTAACTTAAAATGAAACTGACTTTTAGGACACTCTAAAGCACTTTTTACTTTTTCAAAACACTTTTCTCTCTGTTATTTCGCTTAAGAAATTTGAAAGATTCAGGAATAATAAACTTGTCATTGTCTTTCACATTCTAATCAACCAGTTGATTCTGACCTCAGAAATCATGGATTAATGTTGCAAAACTTTGTTAAACATTAACTGATTCAGAATTTATGATAAATATAATTTGGAAACATGATATGAAGTAATTCAATATGATATTCTAATGTAGAATTAAAGGCTTTCTTCAAGATTTGGCTCAACTCATATCTTCTGCAAGAGCCCTTTCCAAGTCCTACTTTCCCTCTATCTCCACTGCTAGTTTCATACCTCTCAGGGCACTTTCCATTTATACTGTTTAGATCTAGTATGGATTTTTTTCTGATGTGATCTCCCCCATTAGAATGAGTTCACTGAGGATAAGGGACCATGTTTTAACCTTTCTTTTTAATCACAAATTTAGTATGATTCCTGCCATATGTAAATGCTTAATAGATATTTATGGTTGACTGATAACATATAATTGAGTTCAAAGATAGATTCAAATTTAGGACTTTCTGACTCCCAAGTCTAGTGCTCTACCTACCTCACTCTGTAGTTCTGAAGAGCTTTGTTCAGGCTTTCACCTTTGGCAAATATGATTTCTGTAAGCTTGAGCCTATCAGAACCTAGGTGCCTTAGATGACTCTTTAATCAATTAATAAGTATTTATTAAGTTCCTGCAATATATCAGTTACTAAAATTAAGTTAGATTGATTATCTATTAATTAATTTATTGGAAGGAGTTTCTACATTGGGATTTCTTCTCATGAATAAACTCAGAGATTTGGATTTCTAAAAAAACAAAAACAAAAAACCTATTGAAATGATTGGTAAGCCAGGGCCAGGAAATCATTTTATACTTCAACAATATTACTATATGATGACCAATTCTAATGGAACTGGCCATCCTCAGCAATGAGATGAACCAAATCAGTTTCAATGGAGCAGTAATGAACTAAACCAGCTACGCCCAGCGAAAGAACTCTGGGAGATGACTAAGAACCATTACATTGAATTCCCAATCCCTCTATTTTTGCCCACTTGCATTTTTGACTTCCTTCATAGGCTAATTGTACAATATTTCAAAGTCTGATTCTTTTTGTACAGCAAAATAACGGTTTGGACATGTATACTTACTGTGTATCTAATTTATATTTTAATATATTTAACATCTACTGGACATCCTGCCATCTGGGGGAGGGGGTGAAGAGAAGGAGGGGAAAAATTGGAACAAGAGGTTTGGCAATTGTCAATGCTGTAAAGTTACCCATACATATAACCTGTAAATAAAAGGCTGTTAAAAAAAGAAAGAAAGAAATGATTGCTAAGCAATGAAATAACGTTAATAGGTGAATATTGAATTAGTGAATTGAAATAATTGAATGGGGGCATGAAAAATGTGATGTTTAAGTTGAGAGAAAGTAAACAAATATTTTAAGCATTTTAAAACCTCTTTTACAGACTGCTTATAATATGACCAATGCATTTTTCTCTTGTTCCTGAATCGTTGAGGTTTTATAGCAAAGTCATATGTTACATAAGAGTCTGTGTATTATAATTATCCATATCAGAAGTTCACACACATACTAAGACTCCCATCACAAATCTAAGAGCTGTCTTCTAATTCTGAGAGTTGTCTCCTAATACTGGCCCTATAGAGTCATCTTCTGTTCACAAATGTGTTCACAGTACAAATGTGTACTGAAGACTTATTTTGGATGGAAGGAAAGTTTCTCCTTCTAATTATTGAGAAGTTCATATGTGAATTCTTGATCTGTCTACCTTCCAAATAAAATATCTGAGAGAGGTAGACAAGCAAAATATCCAGTAATCATTGCCACCTTTATGAATCAGTCCTTCAAGTTCATGATCAATAATGACAATATCCTAGTAAAAAAAATGATGGTTAAGATGGTACATTGTTTAATTCCTCCTTATTTCTTTATACCTGTACTGGACATTGGCCTGTCTGGTACTTTTCTCATTCAATTCACTAAGCATTTGGAGTCTGGAAAAATCTGATTTCAAGTGTAGCTTCTGACCCATACTGACTGGAACAAATCACTTACTATCTGGAATCTGGCCATTCCAGGCAATGCTTCTGTACTGGAAGGTACAAAATAAATGTAAACATTCTTTATAAACGGAGTTTCTTTGCCAGCAGTTTCTGACCCTTTATTTAGATCTTCTCTCCCTATTCCCTTATATCCCTTCCCCCAAGAAAAAGGAAAAAAAAAAGAAAGAAAAAGTCTAATGCTAGGTGTTAGGTATATAAAGACAATTAAGAAATCCTTTTCTTTAAGGATTTTATATTTACTAGTCAGAAAGACTTGAGGAAAAAAGATAGCGTGGGAACTAATATTTGAAGATATACATCTTTTGAAGTGGTATTAACATTCAGTAAGTGACAGAAGTTAAAGATGAGATAAGAAACAAGTAGCATTTTAATATTTATAAAGAGCATTTTTCACAATCGGCTTTTTTTTGTGTTATGTTTGTGGTATAACAGTATTGTTTTCAAGCTGACACCTGTATACTAACTTGGAGAGCATTACTGGTGCCCACTGATTAGTGACTTTCAACTTATAGCCAAATAACTATACCATATTTTCTTGGACTTTTTTTTATTTCTTCCAATAGTACTCATTTTGGAATTCTCCAGGTGGCTGTAGTGCCATGTTCTCCTTTCCTTCCTGCTTCCAGCTATCTTGTCTTCCTCCATCAGATAGTAAACTCCTTGAGGTCAGGGATCATTTTTCTCCCCTTCCATTCTTGTATTTCTAGCATTTAACACAGTGCTTGGCCCATTATAGTAGCTTAATGAATGTTTAGTGACTATTTAGTAGCTTTTTATCTCTCAACATTCATCTTCAGAGGTCTTACCACTGGAGACTATACCTTGGAAGATTTAAACTCTTTTATGCCTGGAAATTCTGCCCTGGCTTCCTGTTGTTCTCGATGATGGCCTCATCTGGCACACTATTATAGGCAGCTCCCCCAACCCTTCTCCATTCTTTACTTCATTTGCTATTCACCCAACCTCTCTCCAATTCTGGAACTTTGACACTGTTCCCCAAAAAGGTTGTTCAGTTTACTCCCCTAGACTTCTTTGAAAATTCCTTTCATGTTCTAGACCAAAGAACCTTTCCCTGGCCATCATTACTGTAGGAGGGTTATCTTCTTCTAGTTAGAATGTAACATTCTTGAAGTCAGAAGCTGTCTTTTCTTTTGCATTTTATTTCCAGTGCTTAGCACAGTGGATAGCATAAAGTAAGTGTCTAATAAAAGCTTGTTCATTTTCTATCCCACCGTGAAAATGTCCTATGGATAAAATTAACATTGAGCAGAGTTCTAGCCTCTAATGAGAAAAAAAAAAAAGAAAGAAAGAAAGAAAAAAGGAGTTTCTGTTGGCTGAAGTAGCACAAGAGAGCATCTCACCTGAAAGCTATTCTCAATGTGTTTGGCAGTCTGCAGATAGAAGGGTTTTATTCCAATGTGAATGCTACCAAAAGTTTTTATTGGTGTTCAGGCCCATAATGGTTTTATGTGATAAACTGAAAGGATCCTGAATGTGAAGGAAGAAGCAATCTGGCCAGAAATTTTTGGTAACTGGGAGAAATGGGAATATGATCACATGAGAATTAAATTCCAATAATGGAGCAAAATGGTATGCTGGCCTTGTTTTATAAGTCATAAAAGCTGCTGACAAACCTGCGTGTGCCTGAACAGAAGCACAAAGGTATTCATGTTTTGCTCTAACCTTATCACGCCTTTGCAGGGCTGTTCTGAGAGTTTGGTACCTTCCTAAGCTTTCACAACCATTACTATCCCCATTCTCCTCCTATTTTGTTCTCCAGCCTTTTTGCCTCCTTTTTTTCACCTCACATAAGAAGCTGCATCTTCTGCCTTTGTGCATTTTCATTCCCTTTTTCTTGAGCCTAGAATACTTTGTCTTTTCATTTCTGCCTCTAGTTTTCCTGGCTTTCTTAAAAGTTTCAGTTTAAAAAAAAAAGTTTAAATACTCATCTTCTATGAGAAGTCCTTTTCAGGTGCCTCTAAATCCAAGAGAAACCTTTCTGAGATTACCTCCAATTTGTCTTGTCTTAATCTTTGTAGACAGTTCTGAATTTGTATGTTTATCTCCCCCTTCCTTAGAATGTGAGCATCTTGAGATTAGGATTTGTTTTTGCTTTTTTTCAGTCTTAGCACAGTACCTGGAACATAGTAGGTGCTTAATAAATGCTTATTGACTGACCACATTGTTCTCCTTGGTATTTTATCATATAGTGTCTTATATTGTTACTTAAATGTTTAACGTATATTTTTTTTTTCTTTCACAAATCTTCCCTCCAGTAAAAACAATCCTGTTATCTTCACAATTCCATTTGTTTGTTTTTCCAAGCATATTTAAAAATTTAATTACATCATTTCCCCTAAGATGCTTTAGCTATATCCAGTTCCTCCTTTGTTCTAAAAAAAAGGTGGGGGGGAGATTGCTAATTGAGTTTCTTTTTTTAATTCCTTAAGTGTTTTTGTTATTCATTTGATTGTGTATTTGCTTATTTCTAGCTCTTAAAAATATTATTGTCAAAACAATTTCAGTAAATTATTTCCATTGGTTTTCCCATTTTTCCATTTCTTATAATTCACAATATTTTTCCATTGTGTCAGAACCATGGTTTACTCAGGTATTTAGTGTCTTTTGTCAATTTTCTTTTTGAGGATTTCTGGCATTTAAAAATCTGTTTAGCATTTCTTTTGTCATTTCTGAAAGGAAGATAAGAGTTCCTTGTAATTTGTCACTCTATCATTATACTTTCAGCCTATATGAGTTTTATATATACACATCTTTCCCCCCCCAAATAAGTTGTATTATCCAAAAGAATAAGACTAGGTCTTATAATTATTTTGTGTACCAGAGAATACTTAACATAGATCTGTGTATTTCATAAGTGCTTATTAAATAATAGACTAGTTGCACAGAGAGGAATAATGATATAGTGACAAGAATATGTGACAAAATTGAAGAAAAGACTTGGCTTCGAATCTCAGATCCAGCATTTAATTGTGAAACTTGAACCAAATCATTTAACCTCTCTGACCTTCATTTTCCTCATCTTATCATATGTGCGCACACACACATACACACACATACACAGAGGTATACATATATGGCAGCTAGGTGCTCCATAGTTACTAGAGCCCTGGGTTTGTAATCAGGAAGATTCATCTTCCTGAGTTCATATATGGCCTCATACACTTAAGTGTATGTAATTTAATAACTGTGTGACACTGGGCAAGTCACTTAATCCTTTTTGCTTCAGTTCCACAAATGTAAAAAGGACTTTAGGAGGAGATGGCAAACCACTCCATTATCTTTTTCAAGAAGACCTGCAATGGGGTCACAAAGAGTTGTACATGACTGAAATGATTAAACAACATTCTCTCTCTTTTTCCTTTTTCCTTCTCTGTCTCTCTGTCTCTCTCTCTCTCTGTCTCTTTCTTTCCCTCTCTCCCTTCCTCCCTCTCCCTCTTCCTCCCTCCCCATATGTATAAACACACACATACACACATATGCATATATATGTATATATATATATATGTATGTGTATATATATATATATATATATATATATATAATATATATATCATGGTTGTTTATATTTTCTCTTCCCTGTGAACTCCTCAAGAGCAGGGATTGTTTTTTAATCTTTGTTTGTGTCCCCAACACTGAGCACAGTGTGTGGCATATAGTAGGTGCTTAATAAATGCTAGTTGACTGCCTGAGTTTTTTCCAGGATAAAAATTACTAGGTCAAACCATAAAAGGATTAGTTGAAGAAATTGAAAATGTTTAGCATGGAAGGGAACAAAAATGTTTCCTGAGGGGCCAGTCCAAATAAAGAGAGACAGAATTATCTGTATAGGCTATCAGGCAATTAATTTTTCAATTAGAAAGTAGAAAACATGATTCTATCTGCTATAAGGTTCATCATTTCCAAAATTTTAAAAACTTGTAGCTAAATACTTGATACTTTTTGGAATTCCTTGGTGGACATACTGTAAAAAACCAAATGTCAGTATTGACATTTTTGTTACAAGTAGAAGCAGGAATCATAAAGGAGTTAACAGCTAATTGTAAAGATAGTGTAAAGGTCTTCCTTCGAAAGATCCATACTGAGTTGTCAGAGCTGGTTTTAAGATAGATTCTAAAGGCAACAAGAAACATCATTTCTATGGAACTCTTTATCATTCTCACTCTGTCCTGCTCACAGTAAGCCTAAATAGAAAAGCTTACTATGAATGCAATTAGTTAACATATCAATTTCTGAAGAAATTGAAAGTACTACAAATGACACAGTAAGACTTTGCAAATTAAATAAACACATACTTTAGTAGTCACTAATTTTAATGAAAAAGTGACCATAGGGAAAAATGAGTGGTGATTAAGTATATTGAAAAACCTGGCTTAGAATAAGAGGCCAGAAAGACATAGGATAGCTGGGGAACTTAAACCTTTAAGAAGATAGAAGCCTCTGACCATGGAGTAGGTAGCTATTTTACTCCAAATCTATTGAGGGGCAGTATTTCTAAGGTCTTTGAGACTATAGTTATAGTATACTTTCAGATTGCCCACAAAATAACAACACAATTTTGCTTGAGAGGTTAAGTAAGGGACTAAAATGGGACCATTGGAGTATAGCCTAGTATATTTTTTAGCTAAATAATAATGTCATTATATAAAATTATCTATATCATGAAAATGGAATGCTTAGTGATAATTTAAAACACAAAAATAATTATTTCTGGGGGAAAAAAGGAAAATCAAGTAGTATCCCATGGATTAAAATTTGACAGAGGAGGTCAGCCCAATTGAAATGAGAAATGCCCCAGTAAATTGTGATGCTGACAGAAAATGGAAGCCAAGCCAGGTAGAACAGAACAAATATAAAAGCATGGCATGATCTTGTTTAAAAAAAAAAAAAAAAGTATGAGGATTGCTAAAATTCAGATTGAGCTGAGGTTGTGGAAGAAAGCTAAGGTAAACAAATAGGTGTTGGATATTTTGTTCATTAGCTATGTCCAAAGAAAAAAGATTAAAGAAGCAATAGGAACTTTTGCTTGGGGATCCATAGGACAATGAGAGACAATAGAAGAATCTCAAAGTCATTAAATTCATATTTTGCTTCTGTTTTCTCTGCCAAAGAGAATGATTTTTGAACTGAAAATGATATAACCAAAAAATGACTCGATTAGAAATGATCTTCACAATGACTGAGGAGATACTAAAAGCTTATCTCACTGCTCCTGCAGTTAACTAGCTCAAATGATTAGGCCTTAGGGCCTGACAAAATAATTAGAAGGGCTTTTCAAGTACTACCAGTGATACTTGAAGTACTATGGACAATAAGGGGAGGCCCTAGATGATTGGAAAAGGGAAAGAGTTCCATTTTCCAAAAGGGAGAACAAGAATTTAGAAGATGTGACCTTTGCCTTCAGTTTCTGTGAAAATACTAGCATCTAGGAAATGACTGCAGAGAATCAGCATGGTTTTGTCAAGAACAGATCAAACTAAACTAACCGTATTTACTTTTTGGCCAGCATTAATAAATTAGAGAAATATTACAGACATAATTTACTGTAAGGGCTCATATCTTTGTTTGGAACTCTTTGGCAGATGGGTAAAGTCTATAGATAGACCCTTTCTCTAGCTAATGTTTTTAAAATGTATAAAACAAAATGCATAATATTACAAAGAAAACTAATTATACTGACATAATTATTAAAAATGACATATTAAAAACCAGCTTTACAGTTCCCAGTCTAAGAACCTCTGCTAACTTATGTTTCAGCAAAACTTTTTATAAAGTGCCTCATATGAAGAAAATGAAGAGGTCTGGATTGGGTGACAGTACAAATGAGATGAATTCAGAACAAGTTGGCTGCCTGGACTCAAGAATAATTTTTAATGGTTTGATGTCAGCTTGTCTCCAAATGTGTACCCTAGGAATCTTGGCTTGATCCTGTGCTAACAGTTTTATCAGTGACTTGAATGGAGATATAGATGTCATCATTTTTACAAAGGGTACAAAGATGGGAAGGAGAGCTTACAACATTGAGTCAGGATCAAAAGGATCTTTATGGGCTAAAACATTGGTATGAATATTACTAGATTTAGCATGTGACATTGAGTAAATATAAATGTAGAGCTTGTATTTATGTATCCCCACACACACTCACAAAAGCAACTCCAGACACATAAGATCAGAGAGAGGTGGTAAGACAGTGGCTTTGAAAGCAGTTGGAGTTTTGGTGGCTTATATTTTGTCAGTCCAAAAGGGGATGCAGCCAGGAAGGTCACAATGCCATTGGAGTTGTGTTGTGTTCAGTTCCGAGTGCCAAGTTTTTAAGAAACATTGATGAGCCATGGTAAAAGATTTTGAGAAGAAATTGCTAATAATTAGCTTTCAGAAGAGAAGACTCAAGAATAACATGACTGCATATTCAAGTATTAGAAGATCTATTGTGTTGAGCAGGAATTTGATTTGATATTTGTTTGGGGTTTTTGGCCCCAGATGGCAGAGGTAGGGTGGAAGTTGCAAAGAAGCAATCTGGACGTGATAATAAGAAAAGTTCCCAATAGTTTTAGCTGTCCAAGATTGAGAAAGGCTGCTGTGAAGATCGCGTATTTTAAAATCAGCCGGAGTCAGGAATTCAGGTTAGGGGAAAATCGTCAATCTTTCTTTTCAGTGAAGAAAGATCGGAGGTGGAAGAGAATGGGCAACAGCAATGTGTGCAGCTGAGTCAAGAAGCTAGCTAGACCAGAAGCCACACGACCAGCAGCTACAAGCATAGAACCCAGGCCCAATCTCTTCCTGTCTCTCTGCCTCCACCCACCAAAATCATCATTTCCTATACACCACATGAGGACTTGCACAGAGAGTGGGCGGGGCCATTCTTTATCCAAGCATGTATATTAATAGAGTATAGGCCAATTACTGTTTAGCCTCACGTGCTTGGGACCTCAGTGCATCAACTCAAGTCTCAGCCCATTATAGGCTGCCTTGGGAAATGATGGGTTCTTTCTTTGTATAGGTCAAGCTGAGGCTGGAAACCCATTTGTCTGGTATATTATAGTAGGAATCATTTGGTGTAAGAGCTGGGCTTGACATGCATGGAGGCTTTTTTCTACTACTCCAAATCTGTGATTCTTAGAAAGTATAGGGAAGGTAAGGAAAAGAAGAAGCAAGACAACATCAGACTTTTGAACTAGATTATTAGTCTAGTTAAACCCTGTTGCATTCTTCCAGTCAAAAGCCTTCTTGCTGAAAGACTGTATGTGCCTCAGCTATATCTTCACCAAAAAGGTGATGAAAAAAATACTTAAGTATTTTGTTTGAAGTTATTCCAACAATAATTAATGATATGAATGCAAAAACATACCTCAATTCACGTGTGTAGAATTATTTATGCCTTTCATAAAAGTAACGTAATGCAGATAATTGAGACTTGCCTAAAGATTCTTTTTATTTCTTTTGTGTCTCATTCAGAGTCACTGTATTACATAACTATGGGCTTAACTTATTTTGTTGAATCAGCTTTTCATTGTTTTCATCTTTTTACCATTTTTTCATATATCTTTCTCTTATATTCTTCTATTTTTTCCTGCTCTATCAAATTACCTAAAGAGAAGCATTTTGTAAATGCTTTCCATCCTGCTTTTTTCATTCTGTGTTTCCTTGAATAGACTCTGCTTAAAAGGGTATATATATCTTGTAAGCTCTAATATAATTTCATATCATATTATAATATATTAAATATTAAGAAATTTTAATATTTTAAAATGTTAACATCTTAAATATGTATTTTCTGATCTTTCTGATCTTAACTTAAAATGTTTTCTTAAAATATTAAGATATTTTAAATGCATTATTTTTCTATCAGGTATTTTCAGAACAGAGAATCAAACTATGGGCTTCAAATTTGTGGAGATTATTTAATTAAGAGATTATTAATTCAAATATAATAATTTAATTTATTTTCTACTGCTGGCTTTAGGTTGATTTTAGAGTAAATTTAAAAAAACAAAGTTGTTCTTGCAAAATATATTGGATGCAGAGGCATTCTTATTTGAAAATGAGTCATTCTCATTGCAATGCAGAGATAGAGAAGGGTATTGACATTTGAACGGAAAATGGATTGCCTATTTCTTTTTTCAATAGGAATCATGTGACAGACATGAAAATTGACTGTGTTTTTTAACATGGGGATAAGTGTTTAAGATCAACACTTTCCTGGCTTGAATTCTGGCCCAGTAATAGTTAAGACAGTGATGACTATTGGAAGATTCCAGACCCCTCAATTATAATTGAATATCTGTGTTTTTAGAACTATAATATGTTAATGTCTGAAGTTTTAGTGTTATTTTTGGATATTTTTATTTCATCTAACCATAGTCTTATATCAGTTATGAAGGCATCATATATAAAAGGAAAAAAACAGGCAGAGTTTTCAAAGAAGAAATCCAAGTTATCAATCATGACGTTAAAAAAAAAAGTTCCAAAACACTAATAATTTAGGAAATTCAAGTTAAGGAAATTCTGAGGTCCCCCCTCATCCCTGTGAAATTGGCAAAGATAACAACAAAGTTTATGATATGTTAGAGGCATTGTTGGAAAATAGGCACACGGTGGAACTGTGAATTCATATTGTGTTTCTAAAATAAAATTTGAAATTATGCCCCTCAAAGTCATTTAATTCTGCATTCCCTTTGATCTAGCAATGGTACACTTAGGAATGTAATCCCAAAAGGATCAAAGAAAGAGGAAAAGTATATGTACAAAATATTTGTAGTAACTCTTTTTACTCCTCTAAAGAACAAGAAAGGAAAGGATCATGCTTCTATTGGTCAGTGGCTGAACAAATTTTGATTTATGAATATGATACAATGTTATTCTGATACAAGAAATAAAGATATGGTTTCAGAGAGACTTGGGAAAACTCATATGAATTATTTTGAAGTTTAGTAAATAGAATCAAGATAAAACATTTATACATATTGTTAATTCACACAACTTTGAAAGACTTAAGAACTATATTCGATGTAGTGACTAACCACAAATCTAGAGGATCACTGATGAAACATGCCCTCTAACTCCTGGCAGACCTTGTAGATTAAGGTGCAGAAATATATTTTTGGATAGAGCCGATTTAGCAATTTTGTGTCGCTATGCAATTTTTAAAGGATTTTGCTTTTTCTTTTTCCCTTTTCAGTTGGGAGAGGGGAAAATGTGGAAGGAAAGAAAAATAAATGCTTGTTCATTGAAAAAAATACATTAAAAAGAAATATAAAAGAGCCTAATAATTTCAGGTCAATAAACATTTGCAGGCTATAATTCAAAAAATAGTATAAGGCTGACATTCAATTTGAGATATTTCACCAACTATTTCTAGAAACCAAATAATCTCATTTAAAAATCCTAATCAAATAATTACTCTTTGTTTTTATTTTAGTGACTCTCTGGTCTTATTGATGTAGTTGCTTTTACCAGAAACCATTTATCAGTGGTTCATTTTCTTATCCTAAGAAGTTCTTCTGTGATGACTCACAAAAAATTTTAATAGAGAATTTGACTAGTGCACTGGAAATCTTTACCTAAAGTTTTTAACTCATATTCTGAAGGTAGCAGTGATGCCATATACCTGCTTGTATCATTTCTAAATTTAACCATTGGATTTATCGTTTACTAAGAAGTTTCTTCTTTATCATTATAATTTGTGATTCTTGTTTCTATATCTCCTAGAATGTTCTAACAGCTCTTTTAGAGACCCAAATCATACAAATTTGAACTTGAACTTTGTATTTCAAAGAATGTCTTCTAAAAAAAGGTTCGTATATGTGAGTTAGGGACTCATGTTTGACAGTTTTCATAAATACTTCTCCTTTAACAATTATTTGTTTAGATCACATTTTTAGATGTGTTTCCAATATAGATTAAAACTTGAAGCAACAAAATTTTGGCACAGATGAGAAAGAGCCTGTTTCTCTTTATTCCATTTCAATGGAGAAATTCCATTTAAAGATACTGATAAAACCAAATCAGACTAAATAAAAATAGCAAAATTTTTACTCTTATTTGTGCCCAAGCCTATAATATTAATCTGTAAACTGATTTACTTACTGCTAGAAACCATCCTTTGTTAATTAATTTTACATTTAATAATCTGATCATCATTAAATTCACAGAAACATTTCTTTATTGTGGGTAGTACATATGTCTTGTTGGAGACCACAATATTGAATGAAGATGATGCTATCTCATTTTACAATGACAAGTCATCTTTTCTACCCTGGAAACCATAAGACAAGCATTCCAGCACTGCAAAACAAAGTAGGACTAGGACACAGGAAAAAATTCCATCTTCTCTTAACTCATGTCATTAAACAAATTAAACCTGTGTCATTCAGCACATGACAACAAATTTAC